>NW_017728932.1:11304771-11358559 GCF_001723895.1 Crocodylus porosus | reverse complement strand
TGAATCTATGAGTGGCTTTTAAAATTGCCTCCAAAGGTTGATAAAGAATAGAGCAAACACATCCCAGTAAACGAGGAGTCTGGCAAACTGCAGTATGTCACAGGAATATAGCACAAAGCATTGGCCATGTTCCAGACAATAACGGGTCCCTACTGAAACTGAGCAGCTAGCGAGGGGGCAAGGAGGTTTAAAATGAATTTGACAGCTCATCTCTGACTGACTCAGGAGTGAACAGGAGATGTGCCTTTATAAGCGGTCTTGGCGGGTGGGGCGTGAGAGTGCAAAAGCTGAAGGTCGCGTATGACTGAAGTTAGCCAGCCAGCCATTCCCTGTGTCTCCCTTTCCTGCACCGAGCCAAGGCTGATATAACAGGCCTTTGGAGGGATGACCCAGCACTATTTCAGGTTACTGCTGTGTTCATGGTGACTGCTCACTTCCTTTGTTACTGGAATCACCATGGTCATCCTTAGTGTTAATTAGAGGGACTTGGGACTTCTGCAGTCCCCTGGGGTTCGAAAAGCTGCTGCCTCCCCGACACCTGCGTGTGGGCAGCTTGTGGCTGGAAGACAGACCTGTAGTGCAGGATTTTCCAGGTCCAGTGGAACTGCCGTGGGGTGAGCTCGGATGCAGGGAGAGGGGATTGCTCCGGCGCGTTGTGGTCCAGGGGTGACTTTGCGTGCAAAGTGGGAAATGCACGTTCAGGCAGAACAGCCTGGCTCTGCAGAGCTGCGGGGACTGGCCTGAACAGGGCACTCAACAGGTAAAAAACAAAAACATACCACAACACTGAAGTAGGGCCAGGGAATAAGGCTGCGGGGGGGTGGTACTGCAGGTGCTGGTCCTCAGTGGCTCTTGGCACAGAGCTCCCTCGGCATAGCTACTCCACAACCATGATCCGCTGCTTCTCCCGCACCTGTCACACTGTTGTTAGCATGGCTGCTGGAAGGCTGGAGCACTATGCTGTTTACAGACCGTGCAGTAGGAAGCCTAGCCTTTCTTTCAGAGTCCTGTTTGCTTTTCTGCTGTGCTCAGGAAGCGAGCTCCCAGCGTGCCTGAACCAAACAAAATTCATCTCTCTCAAAATTATGCCTGGAATTTTGACCCCACTGACTTCCCTGGCAAAATTCCCATTGGCTTCAGTAGGGATGGGACTTCAGCCCGTTGCAGTATCCATTTGTGCCTGCTAATGGTTTGCTTTGTGCTTTTTCCACCCCTGGCCACGAGCACTTAGGTTTGTCACTACTCTCCCTGCTGGCCAGAACATCTCCGCGTGAGACCTGTGTGGTGCTGGATCGTTAGTGGGGTTCATTTTAAAGGGGTCATGGCCATGCCTACAGAGATCACGGGCACTTAATGCGCAGCAAGCTGGCTCTACCAGCACAGCGCTTGTAGTCCAGTGACCCCTGGGAGGCCCACTGACTTCAGCAGAGCTCCATGCGCTCTGTGTTGCATTTGGGGTCTAACTAGATGGGAAGTATCAGTCTATTTTACTGATAGGGTGATGGAGATGGAGAGTTAGCAGTCAGGATTTTCAGCAGCAGCTTCCCTGGGGTGTTGAACTCCTACGGGCACTTCTGCATGGCCTATGCGCAGTGGTAGCGCCCGCAAGCATGTCTTGCTGCTCCGTGGAGAGCACTCCCCAAAGTCTTAGCAGCAGAGCTCTGTCTGGGACACAGGCATGGGCAGGGTAATTAGATGCACTGTCCTGCATTGATGGAATTTGCCCAGCTAAAAGCACTTGCTCCATGCTGGGGACGGCCCAGCTGGAGCAGGGCAGCATGTCTGAGAGTGCCCGTGGTGAGTGCTCTGCAGATGTGGCCTGAATCCCGTTCAGGGTTCCCCGTATCCCTTGCACTGCTTCTGAATATTTTCACTGATCTCATCTTGGAATTTGGATGCTCAGGGCCCACTTGTTGGATTATGTCTTGTTAAACTGGGATGGGTTTTGGGGGCCGTTGCTGCCCCTCCACTGCCTGCCTTAGGAAGTAGGCTTGCTCTGACACTGCTGTTTTGTGGCTTAGCTGTATGTAGCACCTGTTCCTCTTGCGTTTTGATTTAATCATTCAGAGGCCAGAAGTTATAAAACAAACAATCCTCAAATACCAATGAACTGCCCTGTGACCCGAGCCATTTGTAGGCAGTGACCAACCCAGCGATCTTACTGGAAAACCTGGTCCAAAAATGCAGATCTGCCAGGCATTGTCAATAGCTATTTTTATTGCGTCTTCATTGCACAGAGCTCCTAGGATGCAGGCGACCTTCATGAAGCATTGAACAGATTCCAGATGGGCACCGTGGTGACTTACTTGCTGTAATTGCCCACTTCACGGTGCTAGTTTATACTGGCCCAGGGCTTGCTTTGGGAGCTGCATCCGCTGCTGGCTCCAGCACTGAGTGGCTGACGCTTGGTGCTGCCACTACAGATATTGCTGAAGTACCAAGCAAAGCGGCTGTGGCCAGAGACTGCAGCCTTCCCCACCAACTATGGCTCGTCAAGCTTCTTCTAGTGCTGTCTAACCGTCTGTGGCCGTATATGTTCACAGACAGTAGTTGGCTTCCAGAAACTTCAGATCTTATCGAAAATTGTGAGCTTTTCAACCACTTGGAGAACAGCAGGGGCAGAAGTACATGCATGGGGCACCCTGGCCATGCTCTTGTACTGCCTAGCATCCACCTGGTTGTGACGATTTTGTTCTAGCCCGTGTGGGTCCCCGTGCATTTCAGCAAGGCTGTGTGTGAGCACAGAAATCCATCCTGTGCTGTTATCTTTGTAAAGTCTCTAGGAAGGAAGTGTTGCCCTTGTTCAGCTGGAAGGGGTGCAGAGCTTGGGGGTGAGAAGAGCAGGGTTTTTTCAGAAGCAACTTCCATTGGGTCTTAAGCTCTTGGGTCATCTTCAGAGGTCACTGCATCCTTCACAGGTTCTCCACTTGACTTTCTCTGGGATTTTAGGGTAGGAACCAGTAGTTTTATTAATGAGGCCAGTACTTTGCTGCCTACTACTGTTTCCCCTTCTGCTACTCCTTAACCTGCGTGTTTTGTTTTTTTTTTTTTTGCTCGTGAGCACGGACTGCCTTCCTGGGTGTTTGGGACATTCCTTGCAGAGCTGTGCCTCCTTTGTAAGTAGCTGGGTTTTTGGTCCCAAGTTTTTGTAGGGACTGGCCTCCTCTCTTCAGGATGGTCCCTAGGTGGTGGTAACATTCCCAGTTCAGTAGGTTAAAAACATTTTGCTCCATAGAGGGCAGTCGTATGCATCAGCCATTTAGTGAGGAGCAGGAATAGCGGTGGTTTCTCTGCTAATATCTGACTCGTTCTACATCCAAGGCCGGATGAGTTGATCTAATAAGTCTTTTGCATCTGTAAGTCCTGTGATTTATTCCTGCAAGTGACTTCACCGTGTTGCATCTTTCAGACATGTAGACAGAAAATATTTCCAGCGGAAACTTGAGAAGAGGAGACATGGAAGTTGGCAAGGCCTGGGTGTTTGTTTTTCCTTTTAATTATAGGTCTGATCTTATCCCCAACGCTAAAATTCTCGACTTTACTGTAGACATGTTTTGGTTTTATAAAACACAGATGGACTAAATTGCTTTGAGGTATTGTTTTGTTTAGAAGGCTTTGAAGCTTGAGTCTCCCCTCTGGGAATATGCAGCTTAAACAGTGAGAAATTTCTTTTGAGGATTTTTTTTCCCCCCCCACCAAATGTTAGGCAAATGTAACCATGCACACGATACTTTCTCTTCCACCCCTGTCTCTGCATCAGTCGGCTCTCTTAAGCATCACCTTTTGCAGCAAAATCAGTCTTGTCCTCTTGAACGTTCAGGTGTTTGACTTGGACTTTTGTTTTCTTCTCTGAATATTTGTGTTCGGGCAAACCCCAGAAACCTGAGTGGAATCGTGGCCCATTGCGCTGGGTGTTTCAAACCGACAGGAAGGTCATCTGTACCCCAAAAGCTTCCTCTCTAGGAGTGTGGAAACAAGTACGGCGTACTGCAGGGTAACAGGTAGGGTGGCTGTTGCCTGTGAAAGCCCTGCTCTCTTTTTTTTGCTCAGCAGTAGATTATTCTTGTGGCATCTAGCCTTCATCTAGGGTGTGCTTGATAGACAAATGGAGGGGGTGAGAGAGGGTGGCTGATAGTAACTGATAGGAAAGCAGTGATGGCACAGCATGGATTGGCTATACCTGATGTGTATGGGGCTAATTCCTTTCAGAAGAAATGCAATTGGTTGCTTTCTGCGCCGTGTGTAATTTGAGTAAAACTTAACCACTGGAGGTGACTGCTGGTGGCCTAACTTGGGGGTGGAAAGGGCCTGTGTTTCCTGCCTCTGAAACAGCAAAGCAAGCCAAGCTCTCTGTGTCCTTTAGCATAAGGGAGCTTTAGCCCTCGTTCATCATTGTCTGCTTATTTGTACGATTGGGGTACTTTCGAACCCAAATCCTGAGCCGGAGCCACGCTGGGCCTTGCACTGTCCGATATAACGCAAAAGGATGGTCCCTGCATCAAAGAAATCTGTCTCAGCTACTTGCTTTCTGTCCTGACAGGCCAAACTGATGGACTACATCTACAGACAGCGGCAGTGTAAGCTGAGCGTGCCCCTGAACGACAGGACAAAGGAGCTCAGCAGCTACCCGAGATTCAATGACTGGCTGGATGTTGTCAACGTGAGGAAAGAAGTCGTACAGGTAAGGGAAAGAATGGCTGCCTGTGCGCATCATGCCTGGCTTGTCCATGAGGATGCTTCACAGCTGCTTGCTGGGTTGTTTTTTGGTTTCCTAAAACTGCTTAACACGAGGGTGTCACGAAGCCGTACAGCTCAGCAGCTGTGCCGCTTTGTCTGGGTCTGAGCTGCACAACCTGACTTGAAAGTGTATTTGATCTGGGGGGGGGAGGGAAATAAAACGGAGCCAGATAACATCTGTCTCTTTAAGATGCACAGGGATTTATGCACCACAGGCTGGCCTGCTCCTCTCCTGATTTGCATCTGAGCCTGATAAAAAAAAAAATGTTGCCAAACCGGTTTTATTAGCTTTCAGCTCTGCAGGTAGCTGCAGCACTGGGCCACAGGGCCTGGCAGCTTCCTGGTTTCTGGCTGGTGACCACTGATGCCTGAAGGCCTGATTGCATAAGAAGAGAGGCGGGGGGTGCTCTCCCTACACAGCACCAACCTGGAGGGGTAGCACTCCACTTCAACTTGGTAGTATGGGCAGAGACCCCCTCGCCCCCTGTATATCCTGGCTTTGCTCTGTAAATGCAACTTTGCCCTCTTCCTACCTGCTAACTTGGGGAAGCACTTTTTAATCTTAGTCTGATGGATATGAAGCTAGGATGGAGTAAGGATGGAGGGTGCAGATTGTCTATCTCCTCCAGAATGGCTCCCAAGCTTTGTCTGTTCACACATTTGATATTCATTGAAGTGACTGGAACATCACCAAGAGGGCATATATGTGTAGCCCTGATGTGGATGCGAAGAGGTGCTCTTTGCTAGGGGCACTGGGAAAGAAATATTTTCTTCGTAGCTGCCACGAGCCTGGGTTGAGGCGAAATCAAGGGGCACCTGCCGAGTGCAGAATAAAGCCCTTGGGGCACGAGTTTCAGCAGCGCTGAGCACTTCGCAGCTCCAGCAGAAATCAGTCACAGGTGCTTGGCACCTGAAAACTATGCCCAGGTCCAGCAAATTGTTGTGACCTTTTATGTTTCTTCACAAACAAAAATCCATGACCAAACTTCCTGCAGTCTCCCCTTCCTGTTTGAAGAGAGAAGGAAGCCGATAAATGGAGACCTGGCGCTTTGCTTAAAAAGCAAGGAGAATTGGCTGTTTGATCACTGGGGACCCCGTGATTTCAGGGAGCTGAAAAGCTGTTTGATTAGGACTGGACTGAGCAAGGCTTCCCATGTGCATGAGCAAAAGCATACTGACACAGGTAGTGCCACTGAATTGAATAAATGTGTTTGTAGCCGTGTTCAGCAACATGAATAAAACTTGGCTTGACCCCAACTGAACAACCAGTCCTCATGATCACTAATATCCTGAATGTCTAATGAGCGAGGAAAAGCCCTGGACGTTCCTTCTCTTTTGCCCCCACCAGCCAAATCCTGAGGTCTGTGCTCTGTTTTCAGTGAATCTTTTATTGGCTTCTGGAGGAATTGGCTCCTGTGGTCCTACCAGTGTGCTCTGCTCTGCACGCGTGCCTGGGTGGGCACCACCTCCTGTGCTCCTGGGGCTGCAGGTGCAGGTGGCTTCGGTTGTAGACTTCTGAGTCACTGGAGGAGCAGTGATTTTTTGGGGGGTTTTTTTTTGGCCCTTTGGGTATATACCACAGGCTGTAAGGGAGAAGATGGTGGAAAAAGCAGGGCACAAGGGGGCGAGGGCATGCCTCCTGCTTACCCTCACCTGGCACAACCTAGCTTTCTAGCTCAGTGGTTCTCAGCTGGGATGTCTCGACATTGCAAAAAATTATGGTGGCTAAAAAGGCTGAGAGCAACTGCTTTAAACATTGATTGCCTTTTGTATGCTGCTGTTTGGGTATTTGGGGCCACGGCTTATCCGTGACAAAGGTGCAGTAGAGAGAGTCTGGTGCTGTGGCTGAGCTGCCAAAAAGTAGCCAGTCTCTAGGGTAACTGGAATTGCCTACGTCAGAAAGCGCGTCATTTTGTCAACCCTTGAGAAAGCATTCAGCACGGAGGTGGGGGGGCAGCGGGGAGTTAGTCTCAGCCACATCCTACCATTTCAAGGAACAATTGTCTGGTTCACACCTCCAACTGCGTGGTCGCTAAGGTGGTGAACAAGTACACGGCTGGCCCTTGCCAAGAACAGCAAATGTCTTAACCACTTATTCTGCCCCTCTGCCCACAAGTCTCCGCCAGTCCTTGGGAAGAAGGCGGTCTTGTTTCTCTTCTCCGAGGACTGGAAACAGTAGCACTGTGTGAAGCATTCATGTTTTGATCCCAGTTCTTGAATTCTCAACCTGCCTCGCTGCCAAGCGATGCTGTGGGGGTTTTTTTGGTTTTTTTTTTTTTTTTTTGAGGCAGCTGTTGCCTGCTGTAGTAACATTGAGCTGGGCGGGAGGGACGAGATGAACACTAAAGCTTTTTTTAATTACTGAGTGGACATGTGAGAGTGAGCACTTGAAGCCTCATGTCAGCAGGGAAAAGAAAGACCCTACCTTGGCCAATTAGCTGCCTTTTTTCCAAATCCAGTTGACTTTTTGCTATTTATGTGTCCTCCCCTCCTCTTCCCCTGCCCCATCCCACTTCGCATGGCTTGTCTCTGCCTCTTGCTGAATGCACCATTTCATTTACAGCTTCCAGGGCTGCACCATTTGAGTTGCAAATAGTGAGGTAAGGGCTCTTCCCCCACCCAGCTGGAAGTGTTACATCCTAGGCATCCACGGGTTGTGTTTAGATTTCTAAGTGTGTGTTTTTATACACCCTCAAGCATGTCCAGGTTGGAGTTGAATGTTTTCCTAATGATCTCAGTTTGCAAAAAGTGTACTTTGTAAGGGGAAGTATTACTGGCCATGTAACAGTTGCTGTACCAAATGTAGAGCCATGCCTAGGGTGTGAGGAGTGCTCAAGCCGACTGAACAGCAGGTAGGACACTGAATCAGGAGAGACCCTGGCCTGACTGCTGCTGACTTGGTGGATAACCTCTGGCTTTGGTTCTCTTCTCCCCTTTGGACCCAGTTCCCTCTGTATAATAGGTAGTGAGCTTGGACATCATCTGCAGCACTGGAGAGCTACTGTTGAAGAGTGAGGCTGGCAAGAGCTCAAGTTCCTAAGAGCCAATATCCCTCTTGAAAATAGGAATCTAGGTTAGAAAGTGCCTTAATGACTTAAGCATTGTCTCATGCACACTTTTGGAAGACTTCCTCTGTGCGATGTGGCTGAAACGCTACACCTAATATCAGAGGTGGGGTGGCAGTGCGGGTCCGTGCACTGGTTGCTATAAACGCCTGGGGAGAGACAGCCCCTGCCCTGAAGCACTTCTGCTTTAAACAGAGGAGACCGACACAACATGGGAAGAGAAAACAGAGGCACAGGGAAGTGAAGTATCTTGCCCAAAGGCGCACAGCAGACCAGCAGTGACAGCCTATACCTCCTGGCTCCCACTATCAGTTGGGCTGTCCACTGGAGCATGCTGTCTATCAGATGCGTTCACACATGGCTCCTGTCTATTTTTACTTTAATGGGCAGATGCCCCTCTTATTTCCAACGCTGCCACAGCATTGCGCTGGCTTTGCGAATCTGCAGTGCCATGCTTTGAAACGTGCTCTAATTGCAAGGAGTTTTCAGCTTGACAATTAGAGGCACAATGCGCTTGCCTCCTCCCGCCCCCTGTCATCACCACGCCTCATCAGCTCTCTCCAAAAATAAAGCTGCCGTGCAGGGAAGCGCAGAAGCTCCTGGGCTCTCTTGTCAGAAATAGAGCTCCAGTTCCAATTTAAAATATCTGCTGACTTCTCCAGTCCGCAGTCGAGCCTATTTTTTGCTCAGTGAGTTTGCTCCAGCCATTGTGAAGCTGGAAAGCTCTCCGTGGTGTATAATTGCCGTCATTTTCTTTGAAAAACCTATATTTAAAACAAGAATAATGACCACTTGTAAAATCCTTTAGTTCTGGAAGAGACTGCAGTAATAACAATGCACTGTTTATGGCACTGGGCAATAGCTAAAACTCCTAGGAACATGGAGGACAGGCAGCCAGTAACGCTGCGAAGAGCAAGAGGGCTGTTTTGTGCAAAGTTAGCAGACCCAGAGGTAGGTGGGCAATCCAAGTGCTCCTGTTGCTTTCCATGAATATGTACTTGTGACGGGTAAGTCATTCAAGTTTGCTCTCAACAAGCCAGTTGCTAGGACTTTTTTTTTCCCTCCTCTTTATTATGCCTCTCACCAGGCAGCATGTGGGCTTTGTCAAGATAAATGGGTGAAATGGCTCTGCTTTGGGATCTGGCTGTTGCTGTCTTCCATGCAGGGGTTGTTGTTAGTGTAACTTTCTGGAAATGGACAAAGACTCCTTTTTTTAAATAACTTGGCTTGTGAGAGGAGATGTCTTCTAGTGGGGGATGTGTGCAGGGGAGGGTTGCATGCAAGGTAGTCAGTGCGGCGAAAAGAAACCAAGCATGGCATTGCGATGGTAGGAGAGAATCTTCCTAGTAGGGTGGCTGGGCAGACAAGCCTCTCTAGTGAGAGAAAGCAAGTAGGTAAAATCCTTGGGTGGTGACTTGACCTCCAAGGGTGGGTCCTCTACCTGGGAATCCTGCCTTGAGGACACCTGAGCAGGTGTCAGGGGATTTTGACTAGTCTGCCCTCTTGTCAGTGCTGTGTGGCAGCAGGTATCCAGGGGTGGCGAGCTGGCTTCTGGTACAGAAAAGGCAGAGAACCATGGATGGGTCTTGGCTCTGTGGGTCTGTTGGCAGACTAAAGGAAAAAAGAAAAGAAAACCTGTGCACGCAGGGTTTTTAAACATGGAGGAAAAAAAATCCTTGAAAACGCTGAGTTCTTTTGCTCACTCCTATATGTAATCTGTTACAGACTTTAAAGGTAATGTGAGAAGATAGTTGCCTTTCTCTGCTGAAACAACATGCCTGAACTAGCCTGGCGCTGCCACGGCAGGGGTTCTAGTCAATCAAGTTTGGAAAGCTGTTTTTAGTGGTGCTGGGAAGCTCGCTGCAAATGCGGGGGGTCAGGAGTCATGCATTATCAGTAAACGGGTCTCTGCCACCACAGGGCACTGATGGTGCAAAGTGCTGCACTGCTGGCACATAACCATTCTGCTTGGGAAATGCATACGTCTACCAATGTGTGCGCGCGCATGCACGAACTGCTCTGTTTACTTGCAAGCCATCATTTGTTGCCCATTAGCACTGAGGACAAAAGGCGTGGGAGCTGGGCGTTTCCAGCCTTCTAAAATTACCAGCAGTGATTTGTGTTTGGCCAAACCCAGGGCAAGGCCTGACACAGCAGAGCACCGAGGGAGGCCAGGTTGGACTCACTCTACTGGTTCCCATTTGCACTGATCTGTCCTTGGTTCAGGTCTTTCTGGTTTTGCACAGCTGCTGCAGGGGTTTGGGAGCCTGTTTGATAACTGAGCGGGCTGAGCTGTTAACTTTGTTTGATTGGTGCACGGCTGCACACTGCTCACTTGGCTTGTTCCAGGCACCTCCCTTTGCACCGTCTGCCCTCTGACGGGTAAGTTGGTGCGGCGGCCGGGTGAACCCAGTGACATGCCACCAGGCTGGGCCTGTCTGGCGCAGCTGATGGGGGAGAGAGTCACTCGTGTGAGGTTGTACTTCTGGGTCATCACACCTGGAGCCTTCGCTTCCCTTGTAATGTTGCTTCATAGCAAGGTCGTATGTCACGGCCTTCCAGGCCATCCTGAAGAACTGAGCAGCACTTTCACGAGAGCTAATAACTCTGCTTTTGATGCAAGCTTCCCCGCTCGGTCAGCAGGAGGCCCTTGGGAGAACAGGCACTAAAAATCTGGTCTCCTCCCTTCAGCTGTCATCACTCTGCGCCAGATGATAGGACAGAAAAGAAGGTAGCCCTTGCACTGCATTTCATCCTTAAGTGCCATTCACTTTTTAAAAAAAATAAATTTTGGCAAAGATTCCCTTGTTTAGAGAGTTTCCCTTGACATGGGGCACGAACCCCAAACACAGACACCAGTTTGAAAACTTTCATCCCTGCTTGGATTCACTGGCCAGTGTCCAAAGCCATCGTGTCAACTATTTCTAGCCCCAAGAGCCGCTTCCAGCCCCATGTCAACAGCAGGCTTCACACCGAGCGTAGAATGTGCAGTCGAAGAAAACTTGTCTTGTTTAAAGTAGGTCTTCCCGGCGCGTTCCCTCGTGTTTTACGGTGAGCTGTCAGCTGAAGTTTGAAGCATCGCAGGCAATGGGTTTTCTCCTACTCGTACTCCCAGCCAACCACCCTCTAGCTCGGTATTGATTAAGAAGGGGCGTTTAGGGCCTCGATAAATACCCTGCTTTGTAAAGACAGCCCCTGCCATCTCCCGCTCCCCATACAGGGGAGGAGCAGGCAGGACCGTTTCCCAGAGTGCTCCTTTCTGCTATCGGATAGTTTTTAAAAGGGCGTGTGTTTTGTATTCATACCCCTATCGACTTCTCTGCATGAGGGAAACTTGGGCAGACCTTTCACCGTGCTAACACCAGTTCACACCCACTGCTTTGTTAGTGTCCAGAGTCATGTTATATGGTATGTTTGGCCCCAAGAGCTGCTTTTGGCCCCAGCCTCCGTAACTGCACTAAAGTGTATCAGGTGCTGGGTACCACTGAAAGCTGCATAAGACAGAGCTGCCTTTTGGAAGTAAACCTGAGAGACCAAGAAACCAGCTGCATGCCTGTTGTATGGGCTTTGTTGAAGATTTTGCAGCCTTTTAAAGGAAGGTAAATGCCATGGTATACTGAGGCAAAACAGATCCCAAAGCAATGCTAACGATGCTTTTTCTTTTTGATGCATGTTGTGTTCTGGAATCGACAGCACCTCCAGCGCCGAGTTCATTCCTCCAGCTGGAGTTCATGCACAGGGCACAAAGGTAGCACAAGACTCAAAGCTAATCACTGGAAGCCTGATTTCAGAGGTTTAAATTGGACACCAGCAGTGCCTAGGCCACCAACGGGTGAATTTTCACCCTGTGGCTTATTCGGGGGAAAGGTTGCCTGGCTTGGTCAGAGGCTCTGAGGATTGGTGCACTATTTCGGGCATGAAGACTGCAGGAAGGTTTTGTAGAAAAGTCCTCTCAGGAGTGATTTCCTAGCGTGGAGCTTCCTTAGGTCACGACTTCTGAGCAATGCACGGTGAGTAAGACTGGAAGTGCGCTGGCAACAGTGAGCTGTTCCAAGATGGAAAGCAGGCCCTGTGCCTCGGCAGCTTGTTGAACGTGGACCCTGTAACTATCATCTCCAGCATCTCATCATCTTTCATGCATGTTTATTCTCCCAACATGTCTCTGCAAAACTATTGCACATGGAAGCAAAGTGACGTGTCCAGGGTCACGCAGGAAGTCTGCGGCAGTTCAGACAGAGATGGTCTCTTTGAAGTTGTGTGCTGATCCCTGGCCCATCACCCTTGCAAGGCAGAGATGCACCGATCCAGGCTGAAGCCCAGCTACAGTAGCTTGAGTTTATAGCACTTCCTGTTCTCATGATCCCATTCAGCAACTGCTGCCTAACATGCTGTACAGCACTAATGGCAGGGGAAATTCTGGCCAAGTCCAAGAGGGCAAAATCCCCTTATTACAAAAAAGGATCCGTGTCGCACAACAGGGAAGGGTGAGGTTCCCCCCACCCCCAACAGTCCTGAATACACTGAAGGGTATTCAAGAAAACTCCTGTGGGAGTTTTCACGATGAGGCCAATGGGAGCAGAGCCTGTGTAGGTTCCCATGCTGTACCCATCATTGCAGTATCTGGCCCTGGTTGTCACCAGCCCCTGCCACATGCGTTAATCTGCACAAAAAGAGGGCAGTGTCAGTCGTGCTTGGGATCGAGCCTGCCTCTTTCAGCGGTGATGCTTTGACCTCTCTGTCCTCCCCCTTTGTTAGCTAGGTCCTTGCCACCTCTGGCTTTGTCCAGCTGTGAGACCTGCTTCCTTTAAACCACATGCATGTGCCCCTTCCAAACAGAAACCAAGAAGAAGACAGTTACTATGCGTTGGTAGCAAATCAGCATCTTCCTGCCACTTCAGGAAAACTGGCTTTTTATGTGGTGCCTCTGTGTACTCCTCTGGACAGACAAACAGATGTATTATGCTACATTCCTGTAGGCCAGGTTTTATAAGCGATCAAAAACCAGTCTATACCCATAACAAGTTCGGCGCACACACACTGGTTTAAAAATGGTGAAACCTGGTCTAAAATTTGCCCCCTCCCCATCAAAAGGCATATGTATGTATGTTCTGTTCTCTACTGATCTAAACTATGCCACTTACAGAAAAACCACATAACTCGGATTGATTCTGCCTTGGGCTTTTTGAATGTCTGTCCCTAGCCTTAGTGACAGGCAGAAAGCGGAGCAAGCCTGCCAGCCTTCACAGGGTGGCATAAATGCAAATGTCCCATGCAAATGTCTCCCAGCTGCCACTCCTTAAAATATCCCCACCCAGTGCCTGCTCCTGAACTCAGATGACAGCTGGACGGGTAGCTGTGCTTCCAGGACAGGCTGAACTTCAGGGTAATGTCTGGTATGAGGTGCTCTATTTACAGCACTGAGCACCCCCTGGGTGGCAATTTCTATGCATGCTTGTGCTGGGGTTAGTGGGTAGAAGCCACTTGCACTTTTTTAAGCCCTGCCATCCAGGAAAGGTGGGTGGAGTAGGCGCCATTGGACTCTCTCTTCTCGCCTGCCTGCTGCATATCCAGCACAGTTAGGCTGCAAGCCCGTGGAGTTAACGAGGTTGGGGTCGTTTGCAAAGCGTGTCAAGCAGAACGTTCTTCGCCAAACTTGGCAGCAGAGGAGGTGCTGCCAGGACTAAAACCGAGCCCGCTTTTTAAGTGCCATCTTGAACGAGTGACCCGCATTATTATCGCATTGGCCAGGGGGCTAACACACGTAAATCGCATCAGGCCAATCTTGCAGGGATCAGGTCGACCAGTTTTATATTAAGCCACCACATATGTAGAGCACATGAGTAGCTGTTTAAGGAAAGCCTCTTATTTTTTTTTTCCCCGAGGCTTAGTTTCCTCTGTCGCGTGTCCTGGGGCCTGGCAGCAGATTCAGAAGAAAGCCTGTCTGAGCCCTCCCAACTCAAGGTCATTGGGATTGTTTAAAGATAATCTCCTCTTGTGTGCTTAGACTTGCCTGCAACTTGCCATTCTGTCTTTCTAAAATTAAACTGCTGGGGAGAAGTAGAACAGTAGCCTCAAACTTCACTTGTGGGGCTGGAAAGGCAGCTGTACGTTGGGTCCAGGAGGTGGAGATGTAAGAAAAGCATCAGATCTCATTGCAAATGCGGCACAGGCTGCAGTACAGCTCAGAAGACGGTGTCAGCTGCTAATGTCTTCTCTCCGTGCTGCTCTGCTGTGCCTGCTGGAGCCGCACTGCCATGTAGGAGGTGCTAAAGCTCCTAGTAGTATGCCACGTCCTGGCTAAAAGAAGAGATTGATTTAAGGAGCTGGCATCTGCTGAAGCCAGCGAGTGTTTTGAATTCCAGGCCTTCAAAACATCCAAAGTCAGGACCCTCGGGCTTTGGAGATTTGGCTTAATCAGGAACATATTTTTCTCTCTCTCTAAACCCTTCTTCCCCTACACCCTAATGTTGCCTTCTGGTTTCTGTACATTTGCGTTTGGGTCATATGTCCAAGCTGCTTTCTTTATTTTTTTATTTTTTTCTGCTGGAGGGCTAGAAATGTACTTTTAAAGATGGATGAAAGGAGGGCTAGGATTCTTGGGTCAGGGAGGTGGAGTTGAAAGAGAAACATCAGATCTCACTGGGTGTGGGATCGGATTGCAAGAATGGGCCAGGCTGCATTTTCTGGCCTTTCAGTTCAACAGGAGCAAGATCAAGATCCAACTTTGCGCAGGGCACGACTCTGTGCAAACCAGCTGGGTCTGGGGATGAGCTGAGGGCACGGCAAAGCCCGGGATGCCGCCGCAGAGCCCTGTGCCCACTCAGCAAAAGTTGGCACGTTCAGTTTTCCTCGGACAGGGCAGGAGCCCAAGCTCGTTGCTCAGGGCAGGAATTCTGCGCTTGTTGGCTGTGGTGTTTGGTGTCCTGGGTGTGAGTTGTCCCCCGGGCGTGCAAATACTCTGTGCTCTCCAGTTGGTTGGGAGCCTGGCCAGGATGGCATTCTCTGTACTGCTTGCAACAGGGAACAGGAGTTTTCCCCCTTTAGGTCTCACCTATGCTAAACTCAGACGGAGCCAACTCATTTAGCTCGGTATGTACGCGCATGCTGCGTGCTATGATGTCGGTGCAGCTATATCCCTAAAATAAAGGTGTCTTTTATTATTACAGCCTACCCCCCGCTTCCCATACAGAAACACCTGTGCTGCTACAGACAGCGCTCCACCCGTCCTAGGGATTGTGCTTGCTCAGGAGAACTTGGGATATTCGTATCGGGAGAGTTTGCAACCCAGTTGACTTGCAGCAACAGCGCTGTTGCCAAGGGCCGAGCTGCCTAGCTGTTTGCTGTGGCCTTGACGTCAAAGGATGCTTCTTCCCCACTCAGCTGGAGCACCTCAGTGGTCCCTAGCAGCTGTTTGCTGTGCATGCCCCTGGTCAGCGCACAAAACCTCACCTCCACAGGGGCTAAGGACCTGAACCCTGTGACGTATTCCGGTTCTGCTGCGTAACCATCGCAGCACGATACGTACCCAGTATTGTGAGTTAGCGAGACCCATGCGAGATCTGTGGAGACCAGGCCCAATACCACACAGTGGGTTGTTACACCCTCCAACCTGCCAAAAGGCACGAGTGTGAAGGGTCAATACCCCAGGGAAGAGGCAGAAATCATCATGGGATGTAGCTGAGGCACGGGTAGCTCTGTGGTTGCAAGTTTGTTTTTTTTTCCAGCAGTATGTAAGTCAGGCTTGATCCTGGCCTGCTGGTAAAGTGTGACAAAAAGCAATGCTCCCTGTCCCTCCCCCAACACACACAAGCATCCTATGAGCCACATGAGGATGAGGATAGGTGAGCAGCTTATCATGGGGTCACTTGTTTGCTAACTGCCTGCGTGAATGGGGAGGCTGCTTGGTGGTAACGTAGCCCTCGGCACCAGGCACCACAGTTGGTTTCTGCCTGTGACCAGGGTGGGCAGCTACTGGCAGAGGAGCCTTTCCCAAAAACGGGTTGTTGGCGTGGTGGTACCCAGAACTGGAAAGGGACCTGCTAACCAAATGGGTGTCTCCGCCTCTTGACATCTTCTTTCTGAGATTCTCTTTGCTTTATGTCCTAGAGTTTAGCTCCCAGGCACTGGCTTTGACCCCTTTCTCTGCTCTTCAGCCACGGTAAAGGCCATCGCTCTCTTGAATCTGCTCTGGGTGGTCCTGCTTTGGCAGCAGAGAGCAGTCCCTGGCCCTCTGCCATTTCCACTCAAAAGGGTGCAAGTCACTGTGGGATGTGGATCGATGGAAGGTGAGAACAGAGAGGGACTGCTTGGTTACAGCACAAGCGAGCTTCTGTTTTTTGCTGTTGGCGAGGGCTTGGTGTGGCGGAGCTGAGTTTATGAAGTGTCAGTTCCTATGAGCTGTCGCAGCATGTCGGACCATTGAGTCACTGAGGCTCTTGCCTTTGGACAGATGCAGACTGATGTCTCAGCTGCCCACTTGTGCTTATCGTCACCCAGGTCATATGTTCTGTCTTGATGCAATCCTAGGGTTTTAATAGGGTGCGTTGTTTCTTTTTTTGGTGGGGAGGAGGGATATACTTGCAAAGCCAGGTTTTCCAAAGCAGTTGGCACCCAGCAACCACTGTTGGGGCAGCCGGGGGCTCTGCACACATTGTCCTAAGAGTTTTTGATGATCTGGCAGTATTTAGATGGCAATCGGGACCTGAGCTCCTGAAAATCCTGGTCCCCGGTGGGCATGCTCCAGCACTTCAGGACAAGCTGGCTTTTGTGCTTGTAAGAGCTAGACCCACAAGCTGCCTTGGGAGCTGAGGCTATTGGGCATCTCTTAGGTACCGTTCGGTACCCTGCAGGGCAGGGGCTCGCACTCCAGAGAGTGGTTCAGATCCAAAGGATTGTAAAAAGGAAGCTGTGAGCCAGACGCGCAGGGAGAGCAGCAGCGTGCCCTGGAGTGCTGCGCAGACACCAGACAATGTGGGAAGAAGCAGTGCCGGGGGGAGGAATTGTATGTGGCCCGCTCTGCAGCGCGACGCAACAGATTGCTGAGCCGTGTAATCTGCTGTGCACCAGCTTTCGTGGCCAAGAGAGCTGCTGGCTTGAGTGAGAGTTTTCGCGAGCAAGGATGTGTTGCTATCATGCACTTGTGCGTCTGTATCCGGGACCCTCTTCTTCCTTTTGTACTGTTTTGTTTTTAGACCCTTCTCTTCTTGCCACCCTGCACTTTCAGGGTGTTTAGAATATACTTTTCTTTTTTCCTGTCCCACTTCTTTTGACCTGACAGGACCAGATTCTGCTCTCTGGCATCAGTGGAAAGAGTGGAAGGATTCTTTGGGATTACTCCATTTACGTAGGTGCAGTAATGACTGGACTACCAAACTCACGATGTCCGCGGAGTATCTTCTGTCGCTGTGTGACATGACATTCTCATAAGCTGGCTTGGGGGATGTGGTCTAGGTAAAGTTACTCTAAAGTGGGTGCACAGCTGGTTGAGGACTCATTTGTGAGTATGGGTTTCCAGCTGCTCACTGTCAGACTGGAAGGATATATCGAGTGGGCTTCCGCTGTTTTGCACGCATGACGAGGACAAATGGAGTGGATCCTAATTAAATCTGCAGACTACTAAGCTGCGAAGAGTTGCACGCCCTTTTGGAGGACAGGGTTAGAACTCCAAATGATCTTGGCAAGTTGCAGGAATGGTTTGAAGTAAATGGGGTGTAATTTAATAAGGACAAGTGGAAAGTACAACGCTTGGGTAGAAAGAATCAAATGCACAAATTACCAGGTGGGTAATGGCTTGGTAGTTACTCTGTGCAGTGGCTTTAATCCACGTGCAAAATGGCTCATTAGTGCAGTGTCTCGAGGCCTAGGTGAGGCATCTGTAGATTGCTCTCTTTGATTCAGGTGCCATCTTCTGCCTAAATCCCCCCTTCATGTGCCTAAGTTCCTTGGTGAATCTTGCTGTTTTGGCATTTGTTTGTCTCCTAGATTGGAAACCAGGTCCTCTGATTCCCTGTGTTGAACTCTAACCACGGCCCCCGCACTCTACCCACTCATACTTGTAATTTTAAATCTGGAGGACGAAATTCAGAGAAACTCTAAGTCTGTTGCGTTTACTGACTGACTTCCATATGGGTCACTGCTTGCTTGCTGCATCATGCCTCGAACAGTGGGAGCGTGGGTATATTGGGTAACAAGACTTTGTGGCTCATGCTTAGTTTTGGAATGATAGGGTTACCAAGAGTACTAGCAAAGTAATCTAGGTCGCTTTCCAGCCTTGATGTTAGGGTCAGAAGCAACCTCAGTAGGTCATCGAGTTTGACCCCCTGTCCGAAGGCCAGGTTGTATCCTGCATCTTTCGAACCTGTTCAGTAAAGCACACAAGGGCTGTGACACTTCAGTGGGGGGTGGGATGGATCTTAAGGCTTGGCGAGGAGTTAATTATCTCCTGTAGTAGAGATTGGCATTGATTCACTATTACCAGTCCGATTCTACTATCTTCTTGGCCTTCGAAACTAGAGAAGGAAGCATACTCTGGTCCCACACTGTTCCTGTTTGCAGATGTTGAATCGCAACGTCACGTTTTTTGGGAAGCAGCATAGCACTTGTGACAGACAAGTTCCTAGCAACAAAATATTAGCAACGTTGTCACGACTCATTTGAAATGCTGAAACCTCATAATATTTCTTTCCATTTTGTGACCATGGGAAAGCCCTGAACTTTGAACCCATTGACTAAAAGTTGCACACCACCTGTCTCGGTTTTGGCATGGAGGACAAAGTTGTGGTAAGACCTGGCTTCAGAAGGTAACTTGACTTGCTGTTTTGCCAGAAGCCAAAGGGATCAATTTGCTTGTGAACTAGCAGAAACCACTGATTCCTAGGCTGACATTCTCTGCAAAACCATACGATGTGTGCTTTTGGGTTTTGCTTTTAAACAGAGGGTAAACACTTTTAAAAGCACTGAAGTACTTGGACGCTTAAGTCTTACCGAAAGTTGGTAGGATTTAGATCTTAGTCGGAGGCTTTTTTTGCTAGAAGAGGCATGCTCTCACCACATGCATTGGAGAGCAGGAGGTAAAGTCCTGCTGAAGACAGTTACTGAGTGCAAGGTGAGAGAGAAACCCTTGTAGTGGATTTTTACCTCGGGTTAGTTAACTCCAGGAACGATGTGCTGAGCATCTGGGAATACCTAAAATAATTTAAATAATCTGCAGGCAGTTGGACCATGATTCATGTCTGGACTCCTGCTTTTGAGAAGTAAATCTGATTCCTATTCAACAAAACCTAGAGATAGGAGAACCTCAGACGGTCCAGTTTGGGTAAGGACGTCCCAGGTTTGACCCAAAGCATTTCTATGTCTCGATCTCCTTTATACTGGCAAAGTTTAGAATGGGTTAAAGATCCCCCGTGAGTTGACTGGGGTCTTCATCCGTTGCCCTTCAAATCCAGCTGTTAATCATTCAAGACTAAATGCTCCCATGGGATTTGGGAAATTTGGCATCTTGTAAATTCAGGTGTGCAGGACAGCGAATAATAATGCAGTCTCAGTTGGGGCCTTTGTGTTATTGTTGTTTGCTAGTACTAATTATAGAAGGAAACGAAAAGATCACCAAGCTCTTCCTAGGCATGGTTTAGTCTGGTCCCGTATTCTGCTTGCTGCATTTCAAAACTCCCGGGCATTTCTGTGAGTCCCCTGCCATTTTGGTCCCATTCAGACACCTTGTGTTGCAGAACAAACACTTGCTAGTCCTTTATAGAGATTTTTCTTTTGTCTTTTCTGGATAGGTTATTTTCCCTTTATCTAAAAATAGCTCGCTAAAGTTACTGGGACTGCTGCTTCCGAACAGGGGTAGGGGATGAAACCCTAGTCCAATCTCGGGAGGTTTGCCTGCAGCACGGCCATCAATGGGATTCAAAATCATGAGTCAGATCCCAAAGGCATCGTGAGACCTGAATTAAAAATGATCAGAGGTTTTTGGAGGAGGCTTTCTTTTGCTTATGACCCTTCTGATTCTTGTTTTTTATTGCCTTTGGGGTTTGAGCCTTGAAGATTCATTTTCTCAGGCTTTTTCTTTCTTTCTGATGGTAAGTGTGAGAAACTCCTCCACTTCTCCCCTCCTCCCCCTTTTTTTTATTATTATTTTTTTAAATGAAAGTTGGGATAGCCATGTAATCAGATGGTTCCAGGAGTTGGGGCTTTAAGAAAAATCCTAAATGCTGTAAAACATGATTAAATTGTGGGAGTTAGCAACCATAAGTTTGGGCAAAAGCCTTGGGGGAATTCTTAGGAATGGGATGCTTGGCTCAGATGCTGCATACCTTCTACCGGCCAGTTTATTTTTTTAATTTGAATTGTTGCAAATTTATGTTGGAAACACTGAACAAGGGCATTAAAACAAAACTTGACCCTGTGCAGGAAACAAGCTCTTTTTTTAAGCTTCCTGGCCTGCTGGGTGTTTTGTATTCATCTTATTTGAGCCTTGTCATGCCAGTCTCCCTTCCCCCAATTAGTGGCTTGCTCTCAGCATAACTTTCTATGCAGATATCTTCCTGGGTTTAATTTTTCCACCATTAAACTTCTGCAAATGACAACCTGGGTTTATACTGAACATAAAAGGTTGGGTTGGGTTTTTTTTCCTCTGTGGGTGGCATCCACCAAACATTTGTAGCTGAAGTTTCCAGACTTTTGATCAAAAAAGTCCAATATTGCTCCTGAAGATTGTGGTGAAAAAGAATCCCCCTTTTCCTGTGCTGGAGATAAGGGATCATGACTCAACAACTCGAACCGCTCTAATCGGGA
Organism: Crocodylus porosus; assembly: GCF_001723895.1. Classification (NCBI taxonomy): domain Eukaryota; kingdom Metazoa; phylum Chordata; order Crocodylia; family Crocodylidae; genus Crocodylus; species Crocodylus porosus. Next base: position 11,337,962 of record NW_017728932.1, on the reverse strand, counting down.
CCCAACGTCCCTTCAAATACTTTTGGGAGAGCGAGTGTAATATGCTGCTGATTAAAAAAGCACATTTCCACATCTGCCTACTCACAGCTTAGATAGAAAGAGGATTGTGGAGAAGCCCGTGGAGCAGCTGTTAGGCACTGCGCGAGGTATGCTGTGCAGTCCCTACTGACCCAGTGATCTTGAGAGGGAGAATCGCAGCTGAGATGAGTAACGAGTGAGTCAGATCACAGGCAGTGAGGCGGCAGCTTTACAGAAAATGCTTTGGATCATACAAACCAGTGGCCATTTTTTGTACCTGTTTCTTCACAGAGAATACCAGAGGAGCTGACCCTGGATGCCTTGCTGGAAATGAATGAGTCAAAGGTGAAAGAAACCATGAAGAGATGTGGTGCCAGGGAGGAGGAGTGTTCCCGGCTCAATGGAGCTCTCAGCTGCTTAAGGAAGGTGACCGAATCAGGTAGAAATGTCCTTGTTCTGTGCAGTTAATGTCTAATTGGGCAGCGGCTCTGCTCCCCCTTCTTGTTTCCCGTTCTGTAAGATGGTCTAAAATTTCTGGAGCATCTTCTCCCTGGCCTTGTTCTGTGACCAGCATCAAAAGCACAGTTTTTTGTTTCTGAAAGCACGGCAGGCTTCAGTGATGGACACAGTCTGGATCTGGGCACGCATCTGAGGCCGCGATTGGGAAATGGCTGCATAGAAATGTCCCCCTGTTGATTTTGTAATAAACCTGCTTCTTGTGTCCTGAGGTTTGGGTCTGATGTTCCAGCCTTCAAATAGCTCTGTCCAACGCAGCGTTTGCAGCTGCAGAACTTGCAGATCATTCCTGCTGGGCCCTGCCAGCTCCAGAAGGAGCAGCTGTATCCCTTAACTCAGTATTTCTGGGTTTTCAGCGGTTTTTTTTCTGAATTCAGCCTTGTGGTGGGGCATCTAATAGCTCCAGGAGATTGAAAGTGTTCAAAGTGTGCTTTTAGTCACTGAACTTACTTCAGTTGAAAGCAACAGAGTCCACTGCTTTTCATGGGCAGTTGGGTTCGGTCTCCTTTGCACGTCAGCACTGGCCAAACGCCATTCGCAGAATCCAGGCTGCTGGTGAGGTAAGAGCCAGGGAGAACCCAGCAAAATCTTCAAGCTGCAAGGAGGGAAGTCAGAAATGTGACTGGGTCTGGTCTAGCATCACTGGAAATGGATGCTTGGATCCCCATGATGCTATTTTCTGCTTTCCGGTGCGTACGCCTTTGGATTTGTACGTGTGCTGCTTGCAGCAAACTGTTACTGATCTGCAACAGATCTCCTCTTGGTACCCATTCTGTTGCTGAAAGGTGTCGTTTCCTTTTGGTAACGTGACCATTCATACCCTTGGTGAATGGAGGGACGTGCAAATGGAAAAGTGCGCAAAGAGCTTGATTTCGTGTTTCCTTTTTGGGTTTTTTTCCCTTTTCTTCTGATCTTTCCACGATGGATTTTCAAGTACTTTCCATGCACAGTGACAAAAGAGCCATTGCCTATAGATTGGGAAAAGTCTCAGTCTCCTCTCAGACATGACACTGGAGCCAAAGCTAGGGGTATTTACATGTTTGTTCCTCGGAAGAGTATCTTTCCCAGCAGGGAGCTAGGAGCCAGGACTTGTGGGTTTTACTGTCAGCTCTGCCACTGACTCTTATGATCGTAGGTAAGATGTTTAATGCCCTTGACATCAGATTGCTTAAGCACGTGCTTAATTTTGTGAGGGACAACTGCCCATTCCCCCCTGCCCCCAAGTGGGGAAAATCATTAACATAAATTAAGTTGAACTGAAGCAGTTATCTTAGCTTGGACTGCAGTGTCTCCCACCCTGCTGTTGTGTGTTTTGAAGCCTGAAAGCTTATATAGTTGAGAGACAAGGGTCAAGTTTGCCCAGCAAAAGATGTTACCTCACCTTCGAAAATCTTGCTTCTCTCCTTCCCTGTGCTGTCGCAACTATAACAATAACTGTTAGTATGCGAGTGATCCCCCTTCATGTCCTGGACGTTTGCTGCCTGCAGGCTCCTGTCGCTCAGCATCTCGCTCCCGTAATTACTGCTGGGAGCAAGTAATACTTGCCTGCTTCACAGGAGCCCTCTGAAGTTCAAGGAGGTCCTTGAGCAGAGGCGTTTACAGAAGATGCAATAGTCTCTGGGAAGCTCTGGAAGTTTAATTTATTCCAGGGCCCATCCTCGGTAGCTTTTGTAGGACTGATTAAATTAATTAAATGGGTATAAACATGGGAATTTGGGGAAGGATACTGGCACTCTGGCTCTAATGGCAGCACCTGTACTTTGATATTGAAGATATCTGGCATGTAGTAAGTGATAGGCATTGGTAGGCACCAGTAGTAGGCAGGGGCATGAAAATCTATTTATTGATAAAAGAGATCCCCTCCCCTTCCCTTCCCTTCCCTTTCACTGTCTGCCACATTTATGGAGGCATTATCACTTCTACACATGCTAATAATTATCAAATGGGATTTACAGGCTTCTGTAAGTGTAAGATTTCCACTGGGCGTTAGGCACTTGACCTGTTGAGACACTTTTGTGAATACCATTAGGTGACTGTTCAGCATCTTTAGCTGCCCTGGTACCTCTGTCGGTCTGGCCCCGGGCTGGCAGTGCAGCCATGCAAACTTTTGAAGTGTGTGGCTGCAGTTGAGGAAAGGGGAACTGTTTCCCTTGCAGTCATTTTAAGAGTACTTTTTGCTAGTGGTTAGAAAAGTCTTAGGAGTGAAACAGCTGCTAGGGAAAAACCTGTTCTAGAAAGTCCATGCTGGGTTTTCATCCTTTGCTAATGCTGATCACGTTGGTGAACAGGTGGCGAGTTAAAGGACGATCTACTCTGGAGCCTTTCTGACGCGCGCCGAGAGAACAGCTCCGCACAGCTGCTGGAGCCCTTCTGTGCCCCAGTACCCACGTGGGCTCACGGCATATCACACCTGGCAAAAGGCAACAGCCCACAGCTGCGCTCTGTGTCAGTGTCCACTCTGCCCTCCTCAGAGTCTCTGGCCTTGAGTCAAGGACCTTCTGCCTGTTCAGATAACAACCTCCTGGACCTCTGTAGTTTCCCTGCCCATGGCGGTAGAGTAACCCCTCGGACTCCACATAGCATCACCATCACGCCGCCAACCACCCCTCAGTCAAAGAGGAAACAGAAGTTCAAACCTCCGCGGACTCCCCCTCCTCCTTCCCGGAAGGTTTTTCATCTGTTCCCTAATTTCCCAACCCTCACAAGAAGCAAGTCCCACGAATCGCAGTTGGGCAACAGGATAGATGAACTTCCTCCAATAAAGTAAGTACGGGACATTCCCTCCGTTGCTCGTGGGGCTTGGGCTGTGTTTTATCGGGGAGGCTGACTACACGGAGTATTCCAATGCAAAGGCATGTAACTTGGATGCCAAAGTAACCAGGAAGTGATGGAGAGTGAAACAGACCCTGTGTCCTGAAGTGACCAAAACTGAGAAGTAGATATACATGCCCTACACGTCTTACCCCGGGGGTGCCAGGCCTGCAACATCTTGTGCAGCTCTCCCACCACACTTCCTACACTAAGTTGCCTTGGACCAGTATCAGTATTTTCATGGATCCAGACGTTGAAAGAGGTGGTGTCTAGTGACCTGGTCACAGTGCCACTCTGTTCCTTCACCATCCTCCTTAAGCAGAGGCCACAGCACAGCATTCATGGGAAGGGGGCTTGTGGCTGCAATCTATCTGAGATTTGTATTTTTACCCCTGAGGCTTGGATAACTTTGCATTTGCTGAGGTTCCCATAACATTTTTTTGCAACAATGTCATGCCTAAATGCCACATCCAGCAATTATACCCTGCCTACCTACATTCTCCGCAGTTCACTGGGCTGCTGCTTGCTCAACACTGGGTTTTGCTGCGGGCTTTTAAACAGCTGCCCCATTTTTAGTGTCTTGGTGACAAAAGAAATGATCTTTGTGTACAGATTTGCATGTCAGCTTTGGTTTTGTGACATGCTTGTTTAGAAAACCTGAGATGGGGGAGGTTAACAAGCACTGTATTAATACATGAAAGTGGCCAAGAAATACCCCAATTTATGGGGAAGCCTAGATAAGACCCAAACACTGCAGCTGGCACCAAGCAGCACCAATGCACAGAACTCTTTGGAGGAGCTCAGAGCAAGGACCTAGCTTTACAGATTGCCTTTACAAGGGAATTGCTTGTGTGCTGTCCCTGAGCTGAGGAGAGAAATTCCCTCTTGCATATGGGGAGGTTGCCAATTTGTGAGTTAAGATGGAGGCGGGGTGTGCTGGATCTCAGTGCCCAGCTCTCTTCAGAGCCATGATTTTGGTGGTGCAACATTGTCATGCTCACTGATCTGCATAAAAGAGTTTATTGAAAAAAATCACATGGGGCCATGTGATGAACCCTGTGCTTTTCAGTGTGAGGGTGTGTGAAATTTCTCTTGACCCCCTAGCTCTGTTGGGTCTCTGATCGCTGCAAGGATATAACTTCCATGTGAAAATGGGTGAAAGGCATGCCTTTGAACTGAAAAGGTCTATGGCCAGCATATAACTTTTGTTTTAAATCCAATGAGAAAATCCTGGATTCTACTGAAGTCAGACTCCTCCTGACCTCAGTGGGGCCCATGGCTGTGTGGTGACTCGTGCATCATTTAAGTGATGCTGAGACTTCAATGGGGCAAATAGACCTCACACGTCCTCTGAGTTGTGTGTCCTCTGTGGGGTTTTTTCGGGGTTTTGGTTTGGTTGTATTACATGGAACTTGTAACTCAGGTTTTCAGAGGCACTTGGACACCATAATTATTTGGGTGCCCTGCCCTCATGCCCCTTAGAAAAATCCCAACCTTCTTGACCAAACCTACTTGTCGAAGGAAGTTCTGGGGAATTTCGTCACTTTTGCACAGGACTGACTGATGGCAGGTGAAGAGATGCTTCAAAAGCAGAGGTTGAATTTGAAACCTCGACCTGAAAGGTTGCAATCCAGCGTGTGCTCCAGAAGAAGTTTGTATCTCCCTTTACCTGATTTATTCATGTCCAAAAATGTATGTGTGTTTGTTTGTTTTCTTTTCCCCTTCTAGGTTCGGTAAGAGACTTTGGGGCCATCTTCACTTCACTGTCCACGGGGGGGGAATTGTGTGCCTGTACCCTGCAGTATGTTCCTCTTTGCTACCTTTGCAAGTCTTCACTGTGGATGCATTCACCCCGGTATAGTTGCATCAAGCTGCAGGTTCAGTCCTCTTTTTGTCCGCACTAGCTCTTCAGAAGATTAATCCAAAGAAACCTTGAGATTGTACAGATTGGACTGAAGTTGAAGCTGACTTATGGGTTTTTTTCTTAAGTGTTGTGATTCCAGACCCCTTTGTATCAATGTCTGGTAGTTAAATCTTTAACTTCATTTGTGGGCACCATTGCCTCATTCTACATCTAAAGAAATAGAGCCATTACGTAGTCCTAGAAAGCTTTTCTTTGGGGGAAAAAAAATGGTTTCCGATTCAAGCATAATGAATAACACTGAAAAACATTGGGTGCCTTAAATGTTCAGTGATGTTATCAGGAAAAGGGATCTGGTGCCATCTAAGGACAGAATGAGATATTGCAATGATGGATTTTCCAGGGTCCCTGTGGATGCTAATGGAAACTTGATTTTTGCATGACCACATATTGCATTAAGAAAGTAAGGCAGGTTCTTAGGCAGACAAGTTTCTCTGGGTGAATCTGATATCCTTTATTAAACCAACTTAAATAGTTGGAAAAAAACTTTTAGCAAGATTTTGGGTTTAAAAACCCTTTGTCAGGCTGAGGAAGCATTTCAATTCTCATGTCAAGCCAAGTGCTTGGAGGCAGTGTGGCTTAAGGACTGGTGGGCCTGGACTGGGATTTAAGCCACCTAGAACCCACGGCTTCCACTAGCCTGCTGGGTGATCATGGTCTAGTTGCTCCTTCATTCCCTGCCTCAGTTTCCCCAAATGTAAAACACAGACATTTCCTTCCTTAGCAAAAGCAGTGTAAGACCTCCTGCTGAGAAGCATTACTAAGAAAACAACACTTGTTTCATAGTTGTAAGACAGGATGTGATGCAACAGCTTTCTAATTAAATCTGTCCCCTTATTGGACATTTGGCAAAAAAAAATGAGGATGCTGCAGGTTTTTATCCCCACCCCGCCCATCTATTAATGATCCCCTCGCTAATGTTACAAGGTATGTATAGTGCTTTCCTCCTGTTAAGTGAATTGCCCTGTGAGAGCAAGTATTTCGGAATAGGAGTACAGTTTGCACAAGTTAATCTCAGTGTTGAAGAGGACCCTGGCCTGTTAGGTGAAGGCTGAGAGGGGTGGGTTCCCATTTCATGTGTCAAATCAGTGGGCACTGGGTCCCTCCCTCGAGGTGCTTCTGTATACCCCAGCCTAAACTAGGAACAAAGATAAACTCATGTTAAACTGCACTGATTTTTAGAAGCATATATCCATGTATTCACGCTCTATTTAAAGGCTGTATTGCTTTTTATCTTGTAAATATAATTTATAGAGCTGTTTCAAACCATGGGTACTCTTTTTGAGGCAGGTACTCTTTCTGAATTGCATTATGTGCTCCCTCAACAGATATTCCTCATATATCCCCTCAGATGGTACGAAGAGACATTGGCTTATCTGTCACACACAGGTAAATGGCAAAAACCGTTTGAGCCGCAAGGGAAACCAACTGGGTGGTTCAGAATGGGGCAACATCCTATTTTATTGGAGCTTGTAGTGGTGACAGATGAAGCCATTTTAAGGTGGCTTAGGTGCCCCTCTTTGGAAGTTTAGCTTTAACTTGGCGTTTCCTGGATTGCTAATGGTTTGTAACTCCAGTGTTTTGTGCTAGAGAGAGGTCTCTGCCAGCTTAGCTTCCTCTTCGCAAAGCTGTGGGATCCAGCAGTGAGGAGAGGAACAAGTGGGTATTCGTGTGTTCAGTGGTTTTCCTGACAGACAAGCTCATCTCCAATTTTTTCCTGGACCACTCATGCAGAATTTGCCCCCGTACAGAAGATTTTTGTTCTACGCAAGCTTCCCATGTCAGCTCCATGCTGTTGCTGGCTTTCTTCAGCTCCTTTTCATTGAGGGGGGAAAAAAAAGAAAACAATAGTTCCAAGAGAACCCGTTTCCTTTTTCTTAGGGAGGGCACATTGTCTGACTGCAGCCAGTTTACAGTGCTAGTTTGGCTGACACAGTGGCTTTGTTTCGACTGTCCCAGTGTAATGCTTCCCTTCCCTTCTGCTTAGATTCTCTACAAAATCTTGGTTATCTCAGATGTGCCACGTGTGTCAGAAAAGCATGATGTTCGGAGTGAAGTGCAAGCACTGCAGGTGAGCTCCATGGTGGACCCGTGACTGAAGGGTCTTCCAGCATTATTCAGGATTATTTATATGTGTGATGAATGTGTATTTGATTACTATTCCTGGCTGCGAGGCATGATGTACATGTGACTTTGTATCTTTAAGCTGTGGTTTTATTTCTTTAAGCAGTGATGCTGCTTTTGGGATCAACAGTCCTACCCAGACTGTAGAGATCAAGTACGAGGAAACATGATCCAGCAGCTTGGGGCATGCGGGACTGAGGTTTCAGTCCCTGCTTTGCCACACGTGTGCTGTATGGTCCTGGGCACATCGCTTAGGCCCAGATTTCTAATGGGAACAAGGTGTCTTACCTTTGAGGATCTTGCCTTTGTTCCCTGCCTGTAAAATGGGGATAACAGCACTTCATGGGGCTTGTGTGGACCCCCTCACTGAAAAAGGAGGGTGCTTGGATGCTGCGATTTAATAGGGACCATAGAAGTACTTCAGATAGCAGGACTCCAACAAACTGCAGGCACTCTTCCCAGCTTCCCTTTGCACTTGGCATGAGGCCTACAAGGGAGGACTTGATTCTGTGTTGCCTGACATAACTTGTCATTTTAATCTCTCTCTCTCTCTGTTGTTCACAGGTTAAAATGCCATAACAAATGTACTAAAGAGGCCCCAGCTTGTAGAATAATATCCTTCTTTCCCTGTAAGTTTTTTCTGTGGGTTCTAGCATTTTATATACAATTGTTTGTGATAATTGCAATGAGAATAAGTCTGAATAAAACCTTTCCCCCACCATGTCTTTTTCCTCCCTTGTTTTCCTGACTCTTAGTAACAAAAATAAGGAGGACAGAGTCTGTCCCTTCGGACATCAATAACCCGGTGGATAGACCTACAGAGCCGCAGTTTGGAACTCTCCCCAAAGCACTAACTAAGAAGGTATGTGGGGAATGACACTTGGGTGGTCAGTGTCTGTGAGCAACTGAATTGTGAAATAGCGAGAGGCATTATTCCTTATGTGTTGTGGCTTTGGCATCTCTGTTCAGAGTCCTGGTTTTGACATGTGGCATGTTCCACTTGTAAAATGCACATTTTGCATGGCTGTAGGCTCCTCTGCTTGCCAAGGAAGACCAAATTGTAGATTTGGAGATGGAAAAAATAGTGTTGGCAGGCACGTTCCATCAACTATTTGTTGAACAGAAGGCCAGGTTGCCAGCTACGTTTTTCACTGACGCTTTTTGCTGGGGAAATGAGGGTGACCCATCACCCAGCTCATTCAGTGGCTTCTGTTGCTTTGCAGGATCATCCCTCAGTAATAAACCACCTAGACTCCAGCAGCAACCCATCTTCTACAACCTCCTCCACACCATCGTCTCCAGCACCTTTCCAGACTTCCAACCCTCCCAGCGCGACGCCTCCACCGAATCCCTCGCCTATGGGCCAGAGAGACAGCCGGTTTAACTTCCCAGGTAACTGCTGTTACAGCAGAACAGTGTGAAATCCCAGGCTGCTGCTCAGGCCCTTCCTCACCAGAATTTCCTGGGGACTGTCTGAATATGGTTTTTTGTCCTTGGTTAAATATTATGAAGCTAAGAAGTGGGAACTTATATCAGCCAAGAGGATCCAGGCTCATACCCTTCAGATGCGTCTGGTTTTGAAACGTCTTTGGGCTGTACCTAGTATTCTCCAACCAGACATACTGAGAAACGTTTACAAGTCTCTTGTGATCTGATCTTTCCATTTCCTCCTCTTTTTTTTAAGGGTGTACTAAAAATCATTGATAACTTCCTCTGGTTTCTCCTTCGTATTATAAAATGCATGCTGCTTGCTGTGTTTATCAGTGGCCTTATATCATGATCAAGTTGATTTTACCAGAGCCAGAATGTGGAAAGGAAACCAAGATAAAATCTGTTCCATATGCATTGCCTCTTTTAATGAGCATTTTTGTAATGCATTGCATAGGTCAATCTCTGCCTCTTTTAGTGAGCATTTTTGTAATAATGCTTCAGTCACAGGCGAGATGGGGAAATGTCTGCCCCGATGGTCTTGCCAAATAAAGATGCAGTCCTGCAATTTTTATTTTTGCGAGTTATGTGAAGCCAGTGGGACTTCTTGTGTGAGCAAAGACTGCTGATAAGTGCTGAAGTTGAGCAGAGGGGGACAGTGTTTCTTTTAGCTGTCACATGTCACACTTTTTTTCTACCAAGTCTTAACATCATGTACTGTCAAAACAGTCATCGGGCCTTACCTTTAAGGTGAGGACTTCTGTGTCATGTTTGGGATTCTTCAGACTTGAGCAACGAGGTTCTCTCTGTATTGCAAGGAGACTGTACCTCCAGTCTGGGGAGAGAGCAGTAGAAAGGTGCCTATGACTTTTATGTGTATAGTCCATGATCGTAGCCAAAATAAGGGGATAACTGAAAAGGAGCAGGATTTGAGCTCAGAATGGATCTACAGAAACCCATCTGGCAGTTTCTTGGAGTAAACTTAGCAAGAAATTGAGATGGCCAGATCCGCGCCGGTGTAACCTAGCATTTGAAGACAAGGAGAGACAGTTTGCCATGTTAGTCTGAAGTCAGTCAGAAAGCAGGGTAGATATGAATACCCTGCACAATGTGTCCTTGTGGATATGTCCATGGCTGGGGTCCCAGGGAGGCTTGGGGAAGAAGCTTCAGTTCCCCACTCCTCAGCCTCCCATCCCCATCCCCCCATATGGGGAGAACGAGACTGACATCCTATGAAAAGAGCAGTGTTTTGAGTTCATGCTAGCAATATTATGTATGCCGTTTTGCACCACCTGCGGTCCTAGCCACTGCGTGCCCATCTAGCCACTTTCCCTATAGTAACTCTGGCTTTGTCCTAATGATTGTATTTCACCTGTCATATGCAGGCTCCCCAAAATGCATGTGCTGATATCCACCCGCAGTGCAGGCTGGTAATCTACTAACCTGCTGCTCAAACAATGAGTTGGGACTAATACATTGAATGTGTGGGGCGTTTGCTCATGCAGTCTTTTGACACTCTAACTTGTTTGTTCTTTTTTCTGGTGATCTCTCTCTTTTTTTTTGCTGTCCTTTTTTGTTTAAAGCTGCCTACTACATTCACCACAGACAACAATTTATCTTCCCAGGTGAGTTCACTGCTTTAATTCTGCTAACCAGCTGGTGCCACTTCTACATGAACTTTAACTGTCTTAAGCCTTCTGCATGCCGTCTGTCCCACCATGGTGCTGCTGCATTTCCAAAGCCTAAACGCAAACTATCAAAGCTTTTTCTCATCTGAACTGAAACGGTAACAATCCAAACCATTCTTGCCTGGTGCGAGAGATCCTGGTTCACACTTTAAAGTGAAATTGCCATGTTCAGCTGTGGAAACTTGAAGGGTTCTGCGTGCAGTGGTGGTGTCCCCTCGCAGTATGTTACTTCTGGTTTTTTGGATCTGCAAATGAGACTCTTAGTGGGACAAGTGAAAACCACTCCTTTTAAATGGATCTGGTTTCCCAGGGTTTAAAGAAAAGTTTAGCTCTTTCTGCTGCATTTTGCCTTTCATGTCAAAGTTGCCATGTAGATTGTTAGGTTTGTTCATCCAGGTGATGCAACAGTTGTGACTACTACCAACAGATTCCCTCTAATGCATCATTCAGTCCTTTTCATTTTTTTAAAAGGACTTCACTGGAAAATGTGCACAAGGAAGGGAGAAAGAAGAGTAACAGTGGTGGAGTGCTAGTATCTAATATCTAAGTACTAGTACTTAGTGGAGTACAGGCATACCTCGGAGATATTGCGGGTTCGGTTCCAGAGCACCGCAATAAAGCGAATATCGCAATAAAGCAAGTCACACAAATTTTTTGGTTTCCCAGTGCGTATAAAAGTTATGTTTACACTATACTGTAGTCCTATTAAGTGTGCAATAGCATTATGTCTAAAAAAAGTATACATATCTTAATTAAAAAATACTTTATTGCTAAAAAATGCTAACCATCATCTGAGCCAAATGGCACCGATGGAAAAATGGCACCGATAGACTTGCTCAACGCAGGGTTGCCACAAACCTTCAATTTGTAAAAGCGCAGTATCTGCAAAGCGCAATAAAGCGAAGCGCAATAGAACGAGGTATGCCTGTACTAGTGCTCTATTTAATATCTAAGCACCAGAGACCCCCTAACCCTGAAATGGAAATCTGTTGATTTTTAAATGAGTTTTCCCTGCCCTCAATCTAATATTATACTTGATCAGATAGTCTCCCTCTTTCTTCTCGCATCCATGGTACTTGGAGATCCTTGAACAAAAGACAACAGTGATTTTTGACTGAAGAGTAATAAACTGATCTAAATGGGTAGTTACAGAATCTTGTGTCTTCAACTGATCCCTGTGGCAGGCTTTTGAAACACAGCTCAGGCATGGATTATCTAGGAAAGTTAGGCTTGAGTGGTGCCTTGAAGAAAAAACTATTGAGCATCCGTGACCAGTGCTGGGTGGTGCTGCTGATCCACATGATTCAAGTGGTCAGTCAGCCAGTCAGTCATTTGTTCACTATGAAAGTGCTGGTGCGATTTAGAAGCCATATAAAAAAGTGTGCTTACGTGTATGTCTGTGCCCAAATTGCAGGGACTGTAAAGCTAGCCAGGAGTGTAGCTGTAGCTGTTAGGCACGGGCTAATTCCCTTTAGCATTTACTAACTTCTTGGGCAGGCTTTAGCTTTATGCTGCCACAGTTACGCTCCTAGCAGTATCCAGGCTGACACAGACAGACCTCAGTGCGCTGCAGTCAGTGCACGTAGGCCGACCTAAAGGATCCCAACTGTAAATGCTTGTGTATATCCCTAATACGAAGTAACTGAAATGTCCAATTGTGACTCAGTTGAAATGGTGACTTCTTAAATCTAGCATGTACGTAAGCATTTGCATTACTAGAGTGTAAATTAATGGATGATGAGATGATTGACTAGCCAAATACTATAGATAATTGAATAGGAAAATAATCTGGCTTGATCAATGCAAACACCCGTAAGTTAGCGCTGCATTTTCTCCTCATGGTTTAAGGATTATGTTAAAATACCAGCATCAGTAGTGTAATGCATTTACTGGAAAAGAAATAAATCTTCAGTAGTGTTGCAACTGCAGAGTTTTCAGCTCTGGGCATCTGTACAACGGATATTTTACATTTGCAAATTTGTTTGATTTCTTAGAAATTCCCACCCCAGCACAAGCAGTTCAGCCCCCAGAAACAGCTGAAAACACTAAGTAAGTATTGTCTTCTGTCCTTGTGTCCTTCTGAGTTGCAGTCTATTTTTTCTAGAGTGCTTTGAGTTCTGCTACTAACTTTGTGCTCTGACAGTACAACTCTGGGGGAAGCACATGACATCTACTGACCACTTTAGGAGGTATATATTGCAGCATGTCTGGGAAAGAAATTGATTAATATCTCTCCCATTAAGAGTTAAAGTTTCCATTAATGTGCAATATACCATTATTATTGCTGGTTAAAAATGGGTTCAGTTCCCTTTGAAAACATTAACCCAGAAAATCATTTTATCTACCCTTTCCTCAGAAAGGCATTGGATTTTCTTGGAGAAATCCAAAAGCTGGGAAAAAAATTAGTGTTTGAACATATACTTCAGTTTCCTGGAAGAGGTTTTCAATACACTGGCAGTTTGTACAGAAAGCTTTACTTCCCATGAAAAATTGTTTTGGCACAGAAACTCAGTTTTCCATCAGAACTGTTTTGATGGAGATTTCACTATTACATGCCCTGTCTGTTATGCCCAATTGTCTGAGAATAATCTAACTGGAGTTATAGGCCTCTGGGCTTCAGAAGACAACATCTGCCAAGATTAACTGGCACTTAATTTGCTATATTGTTCCCCCTCGTTTTTCTGTATATTGGCTCATGCAGGCCCTGACAGTACCAGAGCACTGAAGGTCTCTGGCAGCCTCGAGTAATGCATATCAAGAGTAGAGCCATGGGAGGCTGCTTGAAGCTGCATTTGCTGCACGTATATGGCTTCATAGGAGAAGACGAGATGAGGTTTCCTGCTCTGCTGGAATTTTGATCGCTCTATGCGGTCTTTGAAATATGACCGGCACAGGCTGATCTTACTTTTTTTACTGGAAGGACCTAACGTTTTTATCTTGGCAACTAGAAGAGGCTTCTAGTCTGTAAAGCAGGGTTGCAGCATTGTTGCAGATTCAGCCCAGCACTTGTACCAGTGAAACAAGACTACTTGTGCACTGGTACAACTGCACCAGCTGAATATCTTGTCTTGCCCTTTTCGTAACTTAGGCGCCTGGATAACCTTGCCAGCAATTTATATACATGATTCTCAGTAAGTCCTGTGGGTTGTGGGGTTGTTGTTGGTTTTTTTTTTAGAGCCTTTCTATGCCTCTAACATCTAGTTGTGCTAATGCTGCTGGTCTCTCATTACTTTCTTGCTACCTGGGGACAGTGGGGTGGGATTGGGAAAGTCCAGTGAAATGGAAGTGGTAGGATCTTCCAGTTGACAGACTGTGATCTCTCTAGCTCTGAGCAGCCATTCTTTGCAATCTACATAGTATAGACCACAGCTGTAGTGGGGCAGACTGGTGTTGGGAAGTCAGTAGCATCCTTGTCATTGTAGGTGCATCTACACTAAAAAGATTAGTGCTCTTATTTCAGCAGCAGCCAGCCATAGCATATCTTGCTGCTAAACCATAAGCTTTCATCATGTCATGAAAAACCATTCAGAGCCTTACTGTTGCTGGTTATGGCTGCAATATCAAGCACTCCACTTTCTAGTGCAGGCAAGGCCTTAGTAATGTTTCATTTGCAAATCTGAAATAGTCTTAAAAAGCTCCTTTGGCTAACTGGGGAAAAAGTCTGCCTCTGGGGTGGGTTGCTACTGGAGATATGTTGTCTAGTTATTCTCTACTCCATGTGTGGCTCGAAATGCATGCAGCTTTCTAGCTTGAGTCAACGCAGTGTCCTGGTTTTAGTGTACACCTGTCTTTTCTTGATAGTGCTGATGAGCAGCCGGACCCAGATGGAGTTGAAGACCATGATGCAGAGGTAGGTTTACAAAGGCAGAAATGTCTCTATTTTCCTATCTCCTCTCATAGTCACAAATGCCCTGTGGAGGGTTAAATAGCAGTGATCTTGCCTAGAAGATATGGCCATTGGAGAGCAGTGCAGTCTGATAAAATTGAGGTCTGTACTAGGAACGACCTCTAGTAACTCGCTGCTTGTGCTGGAACTGTGCAGCTACTCGAGTAGTTTTACTTGGCAGCACAAAATTTCCCTGTCTTCTAACTATGCTCTTTCTTACTGGGCGAAAGAGCTCATTTCTAAATGTACAGGCAGGACCATTGTTAGCAGTTCCACAGCTGGAGGTTTCAGGTAAAGATCTCAAGGTGCAGTGATGGAGCTAGTTAAGCATGTGCCTCTACCGCATACGTAGGTTTAAGATCCTGGACTTGCCATAAACCATCAGATCAGCTCATTGAGATTCCCGCACAGCAGCACCCTCAAGCACATGCTTAACCCGAAGTGCATGAGCAGTGCCGTGGCATTCGCCAGTACAGTTTGAGTGCTTCAAGTCAGACTTCCTAAGGGAGGTCTCTGCTGTTTGAAAACCCAAGCAGGCTGCTGTATGGGTAGGTGAATACAGGTTTTAATTCAAAGACTGCTGCTTCATGGGGGGCTCTTCAACTGCTTTCCCTGTGGGCTTGGGGTCTGGCCCAACACTAGAACCTCATTCCAGGCTCCAGTAGGATGTTGTCATGAACTATATGAAGATTTGGGCTGCCCCCTTTTAAGAACATTACTTTTTTTCCCTGCAGCTTAGGACCAGATCCGGAGATGTGCTGAGCCATGTGTATGTATGTGGGTGTTAGATTCAGTGGCTCAGCATTGCCTGTGGTTGAACCCCCTGGCTCCAGCCAGAAGGAGCGAAATATCTTGAGGCAGGCTGTTCTTCCAGCCTTCCCAGCTGGACTCCATAGATGATGAAGCCTGGATAAGGAGTGAGGTTTTTGGGCACTTAACCAAGTCCAGTCAGAGCACGCAACCCTTAGAGGAGACTCCCCCAGTGAAGATTAACGATGGTGATGTTGGCTTGAGGGAAGCAATTCCACTAGCTTGAGAAATCTAACTAGCAGCTGGTACTTTAGCTCAACAATTATTCTCCCCCCTTCTCCCTGAAAACAGATGGAAGAACAAGAGTTGAATAAATCTGAACCCGAAGATGACGACGACGAGATAGATGACTTGCCGAACAGGCGGCCACGCTGGAAAGGGATGATTTCTCGCAAGGCCAGCCAAACTAGTGTCTACCTGCAGGAGTGGGACATTCCCTTCGAGCAGATTGAGCTGGGGGACCCCATCGGGCAAGGGCGCTGGGGGAGGGTTTACAGGGGCAAGTGGCATGGAGAGGTGGCAATCAGGCTCCTGGAGACGGATGGAAACAATCAGGACCATCTCAAGCTCTTCAAGAAGGAGGTGATGAACTACAGGCAGACCCGGCATGAGAATGTGGTGCTCTTCATGGGAGCTTGCATGCATCCCCCTCATTTAGCAATCATCACCAGGTAAGGACAGCAGTTGCGTTGCAGCTTGTGCTGCTGTCATGTTCAGATATCTGGCCTGATAGCAATGGAGACAAGTCGGCTGTCTGCGCAGCAGGGCCACCTCCTCTCCCTCCCTTTTGCTTTCAGCGGGATCTTGTGCAGGGCAGTCTTTTGTTTTGCAGCAGGGTGCGGTGGAATCTGTAGCTGCCCAAATTCCAAAGAAATTGCAGTTACGTGGCTGGGAATATGCCGTTGAGGCAGGTGATGTGAGGCACAACATCTGCCTCCCTTAGAAGATCCAATTCTAACTATTTTAATGCGGTCTCTCAAAATTTTGACCCAATTGTTATTTCAGCACCCTTTGCAGTGCACGTCTCCCTCCCTTCTGGTGGGTTGAGATTTACAGTTGCAATCAGAGTAGCTACAGGAAAATGCACTTAAGAGTTGGCATTGTTTTCCTGGCCTTTTTCCATGACTCATAATTTCTACCCCATTTGCAGTTCACTGGCCTTGGGACTTGATCATGATAGTACTTCCCAGTAGTGCTTCTGTGCCAGTACCGCATATAGCTGTTAGACCAAGGTTACTGGTAAAAACCCAGTCCGCTGCTTTTTCAGCAGCATCGGGATCAACCCTTCAATGCTTCCCTTTGGTTTGGTTGCTCAAGTAGAAGAAAAACTGATGCCCTCACTCGCATGTAGTAACTTACTATAGTGGTAGCCCTAAGAGCATTAGGAGGAAAATGCAACGCAGTCTGGAGAGGACCATTATTCTCACCTTTTCTTTTCAGAAAACAAAGCTTGCCTATACACGTGCTCCCTTCCCCTCCCCCAGCACATGTTAAGTAGCTAAAGTGTTTAATTTTCATTTTCCTGATGAGAGGAGCAGATGCTTGAAAAAGGAAAACTGTGTTAAGTGGTAGTTGCAGAATATCAGATGAGCTATGGGTTTTGCTTTTTCTGTTTCTCTTCCAAACAGGATTTGAGGAAATGCCAAAATGAAGCAAGAAATGGAAAAAGTTACTCAGGCCCCCCATTTCAGCTATTAGTATACAATGCACATTTGGTTGTTTAGATGCTCAAAGTCCCAGTGCCAACACGTGTGTTGGAAACTGGACTTAACAGCTGCTGGAGCAGTGTAAATGAGAATTTGGGTTAGTAACCTTTAGCGTAAGTGTAAATATAGTTCTAGACCCCTTTAATGTGTGCAGAATATCTTAAGGGGGCTTTAGTGTACCACGAGCTTTCCAGAAACTGTTTCTGACATCCTGGGAGTGAGCAGGAATTCTGGTCCCATTAAGGACGGGACTGGCAACACTCCCAGGTTTTCCTCTCCCAAGGATTGTCTCTTTTTTTCCCCCTCTCCCTTAGCTTTTGCAAAGGAAGGACACTTCACTCGTTCGTAAGGGATCCCAAGATATCCCTGGATATTAATAAAACCCGGCAGATTGCACAGGAGATCATAAAGGTAAGCATGTTCTCCAGGCAAATACAAGCAACATCTTTTATATGAGAAGCTTTTTATTAATTGCATCATTAAGAGCAAACTAAATTGGAGGAAATCTTACAAGGAGATGGAATTTTACTGCCTGAACTGCAGGCCTGGCTTATCTGAAAAGTCACTGGTGTCTGCAGCCCCTTTGAGCAAAGATGTGACAGTCCCCTTATTCTAGGCCTTCTCTACTTTTAGGATTCAGCCTTAATTGACCAACCACAAGAATAGTTACCCTACGAGAAGCAATGCAAGCTGCTGTTTTGAGGGGAGCAGGTCCTCAGTGGTGCAGGTTATCACAGCTCCATTGAAGGTAGATGTGAAGGGGGCTGGGATGACACCATACTAACTAGGAATCTGCCCCACAGAGCTTTTATCCCGGTACCCTAAACATCTGCAATAGGGTGGTTATGCCATGCCTGCAGATGGGGAATATCCCTGGGCAGATGAGACTTATGGTAAGAACCCTGCTGCCATAAGAGAAAGAAGCCTAATGTCACGATGCTCCCTCATTTGCTCCTGCAAGTGCCTGCTTGCTATCAGAGGACAATCCTGCTCTGGATTTACTCCAGTTACAGGCTTTTATTTTGAGAGCAGTGCTGCCAGGCATGCCAGCCCTTTCCCCTACTGCTTGGAATGCAAAGGAAGGGAGCCCGTGTTATGTTTCCTGTCTTATCTGGGCTTCATCTCACTGATGAAAACTGAAAACTGAATTAATCTCAATCCCTGATATGCATGAGTTAATGTTTGCAAGCTAGGCCCTCTGCCTGGGCTGTGTTTGGCTCCCTTCATGTAGTTGGTTCCTTGGGATTGTGCACAAACTTCCTGGTTGCTTTAGTTCATGTGTGGAGTTGTCATTTAGGCAGAAAATGGGTCTTTTGGGCAGGACGACTCTTTCCGCTGAGCAGGGAGCTTGCACTTCGAATTTATCTTGGATCAGAGGCAGCCCCACTCCTGAAGAGGTCTCAAGGCTCGGAGCTGGGACTTGGGCAGGCTGCTGTTCTGTTCTTCACTGTCAGACTTGAAAGTGACCTAGAGGTGGTCATTCATTAACTTGCTTGACGTGACTGAGAATGCGGACATCCAGCCGTTTATGGAATGGCTGAGCCACGTGCCAAGGGTGCTGAACGTGGCCGTATTCAGCACTACTCGGTGTGTGCTGGTGTTTGATCAGTGCTGTCTTAAGCCTTTTCCCTTTGCTCATTTCTCCATCCCTTTTTTGCATCTTCCACTGTGCAAATCTCTTCCACACCTGCTTCCCCATCCTAGCTGCTGCAACAGTCACTAGTGGAGCAATAGCCACCGCTTATTTGATCACCCCCGGGAGGAGTGAAGAATGGGAGTTCTCACCTGTGAGCTGTTTCAGGCCTTCTGTTTGCAGACTCGGGGTTTGCCATCATTCTGGTGCTACTCTGAAGTCTCCCTCTTGCACCAGTTTTGGCAGATGCATGAAGTGGGCTGGATTGCAGCCCATACTAAATGCTGGTGAAGCCAAAGAGGAAAGTACTACTCTGCTTCCTGAAGCATTTGGTTTGTTGGCTTTGCTGCCAGTGTATTTAAGATGTTGAAGTACAACAGGGCAGCGTGGAAAAAGAGACCACCTTAGGTGATGATTACCTTTTAACTATTTTATAGGGCATGGGCTATCTTCATGCAAAGGGGATTGTGCACAAAGATCTGAAGTCCAAGAATGTTTTCTATGAAAATGGAAAAGTTGTGATCACAGATTTTGGCCTGTTTGGGATTTCAGGTGTGGTCCAGGAAGGAAGGTAAGTTGGTAAACTGTTCAGTCCATTTTCCAGTGAGATGCAGTGAACAGATGGATAGGGGGCACGTTCCATTTTCAGTTGGTATCAATGGGGAGTAACTATTGGCTTCAGGCACAGGGGACTTAGAATTAAGCTGAGGCCTTATACCTAATGGCATAACAAAAAAACCCAGTACCATGTGGATGCATTCTAGCAGTGTAGTCCTTTTAACAGCAGATGGAAATGTACTTCGACCCCATTCCACAAGGCCTTCCACGAGCAGGCCGATCCTGCTTCTGCCCTCTAGCACTGAGAGATGTTGTGGAGGAGGAATCAAGGACATGGCCAGAATTCATTGCGCTACATTTTTTTCCCTGCTGCTTTCGGTCTGTCAGGCTGCCTGGCTTATGCTGTATAAAATGGGCCTGACCCTGGCTGAGCATGTCCTTGTGTAGCCTCAGAGAACAGAAACCAAAGAGGGCTTTCCAAAGGCCGGAAAAGAGCAACTGAGTTAGACCCAATATGGAGATTTGGGAGAATCCTTAAAGTAATTAACCACGCAAGGAAATTTTAAACCATTAAAAAAACAAATGCGCACAAAAAGAAAAAACTGTGATCAGCTTTTTCCAAGTCGCTGTAGGCTCTGTTCAGTCAAATTCACTGTGTTCAGCTGTAGCACGAGGGCAGTTAACTAATCTTGCTTCCTCTCCTTAGATTCAGACGAGAGAATGAACTGAAGCTGCCCCATGACTGGTTGTGCTATCTGGCCCCTGAGATAGTTCGTGAGATGGCTCCTGGGAAGGATGAAGACAAGCTACCCTTCTCCAAAGCTGCAGATGTCTATGCTTTTGGGTAAGAGCTAGACACACAGCTACATCTTAGGAGTGGTAACCTGCTAGATTATCCAAGGTCTCCAAGAAAAGAATAGTTGATCTGACGGGCATTGGGATAGGACTGGTAGCCCAGGAAGATGAATAGCTATGGGCTTGCCATCCATGGTGCAGGATCCTTTGTTACAGAGCAGACAGGCTCGAGGTAGCTGCCAGAAGAGAAGGGGTAGCCTTGGAGTCGAGGCCCAGCATGGGGAGGTGAGAGATCTGTGTCTCTTATCCTGTATGGCTGAGGAAGTCCAAGGCACAGGCCAGCAGGGGATCTGCCCATCTGTAGAAGTGGGGATGACCGTGCTCACCCTCCTCCCAAGAGTGGGGTGTGGCCGAACATCTTCATTGACTTTGCAGGACTGTGTGGTACGAACTCCAGGCCCGAGACTGGCCGTTCGAGAGCCAGCCTGCCGAGGCCCTCATCTGGCAAATCGGGAGCGGCGAAGGTGTGAAGCAGGTCCTGGCTACAATCAGCCTGGGCAAAGAAGTCAGCGTAAGTGGAGTCTGCAGCGATCTCTCTGGCCCACTGCTGTGCAGAGTCGACAGCCAGTCTGGCGCAGGGAAGGAAGATTAACGCTTCAGCTAAATACACTTTTTTTCAGCTAAGGAGCAGGGAATGGGAGAAGGATGGTCCCAATTCAGCCCTGGGTCACCAGCCCTTCAGGACAGAGTCCGTTAGCCAGACACCAGTTATCTGAACCAGTTGTTTCAATGCAGTCTTTGCCTCCAAGCTGCATGGAGCAGTGGTGGGGGGGACCTTCAGGGGACTTGGTACCCCATCCGCCTGTTGGGAAAGCATTTCACTCTAGCCTCCAGAGGTCCACAGGCAGAACTTGGTTTGGGATCTGTGCAGGACATGGTGGGGAAGAGGTGTGGGACACAAGGGGGGCACTTCCACCTACTCTACAGGCACCCACTCTTGGTTAAAAGCAAGGCTCTGAGGTACAAAAGCAGATGGCAGTCAGGAGAGGGTACCCTGGAGTTTGGGCACCCAGCTTGCAACAGGGCTTTCCAAAGCTGCTGAACACCTGCTAAGTGTGGCACGTGTGAAGTGTCTCAAGCTGGTCACCTAAACAATGGAAACCCTCAGAGCTGCAGGTCAGGCAGTCTGTTGCAAGTGGAGAGAATGACACCTGCACGTGTCCTCCCCAGGAAATCCTCTCAGCGTGCTGGGCTTTTGACCTGGGCGAGAGACCCAGCTTTACTCTCCTCATGGATATGCTTGAAAAACTGCCAAAACTGAACAGGCGGCTGTCGCATCCGGGACACTTCTGGAAATCAGCCGAGTGAGTATCCACCGTTGCTTGGGGTATCTGTCCCCCTTTCAGTCACTCAGACAGGGAGAGTGATTAGGAGAGGTAATGCATCCTGGGGAAAATGTCAGGACTACTTTGGGTTAAAAAGAGTCGCTTCATCTTGATATTAAACAGAGCATAGGTGTTACATAAGTGTTGACAGTGGGGGGGGAGGGCACAACTCCGCACCACCCTTCCTGCTGCTGTCCAGTGCTGGCCCCACTGATGCAGAAATCTGGAGGGGCATGTCACCTATGCTTTGGAGAGGGAAATTTGAGCTCCAGACCCAAACCTGCTCGTTCCCACAAATGGAGTTTCAGCTCTGGCTGTAGCAGAAGTGCATTAAAGGATCCATAATGATTTTCAGAATTAAACAGCCACTCCAATTTCAAGAATGAGTGTATACAGCGGGGGTTAAGCAGCTGCTCAGGTGCCAGGGTCCTCTCAAACCAGAGCACACTTGCAGAATACTTCAATCATCTTCGTGAGCTGAACCTCTAATTTTTTTCTGTTTTCTCTCTTTTCCTCCCTGATGGTTCAATCATCCTCACCCATCTCTTAACTGTTCGCAACCCTCCTGTGGCACCTTGCCATAATTCCTTGACTGCTGCTGTTTGTTGCAATCGTGGCACTTCCTGATGTTTCTTTTCTTGAACGGGTCATCACTGTTCGATCTAACCTGGCACTGAACGCTTCGGATCTTTTGCAATGCTCTGAAATGCGAATGCTTCCTCCAAGACCCTGGCATCACTACTATACAAAAGGACTCTACAATCAGAGATTGAACATTTACTGTCCCTTCATTGATAAATAGCGCTTGCCCTGTATTCTCCCTTTCCATCAATCTGCTCCATGCCTAAAGCACTCTGAACCTTTTATCTCTGTCCCGTTCCAGTAACTGTTTTAAAGAAATCTGGGTTTGTTAGAGAATTGGCATGAAAAGTAGCACCAGTTAGTCACAATTCAGTGGCGTGGTACTAGAAAGGCAGAGTATCTGCTTGAGCCTGAACACTTCAGTGAAGCAACAGTGGAGTGATTTCAAGAGTAAGCTTTAGCCCTAGTCCATCCTGCTGTTGGGTGAAATTAGGCTCTTTATGTTTAATCACAACATTGCAAATGTTGGGTCTCATAGAATGGTTGAAGCTTACACTAAGGCTTACTCACATCCTTGTGTTTTGTGCTGCTGCATTTTTGTGCTTTGGTCAGCGTTGCTTTTTTCTGATTCCAAAAAATGCTTAAACCCACCTTTCATCTAGGGAGCAGGGCAAGCTTGTAAGCAACAGGCCAGTTCCTGTTTTCTGCATCCCAGTGGAGTTGGTGGGAATTCAGTTACAAGATTAGGCCTGCCCTTACAATAGAGATGAATGGGCTCTTGGCAGATTGTACTTGAGGAGATCATACTGAACAGAAACAACATTGCACTGGCCTTTAAAGCACATACTTGTCAATATGAATGGGTACTATCTTTCAGTTGTAAACCATAAAAATAATAGCTTTTTCTCCTTTGGGATTTTGGCCAAGATATTTAAAGTTATCCGGGCACTTGAAGTTGTAGGAACGTACGTGCGTGCTTTTGAAAATTGAAAACACTCACTTTGTTTCTAGGACGATCAACGTCCTCTAACAGGAAGCAGGAAGGGCATAAAACCTTAACTAGGATTCTGTAATTCTGCGACAGTTGTCTGCGATAGCAACCTGAGAACTGGGCAACCCCTCCAGCCCCATGTTCCCCAAGCTGCCCCAGCCCTTTTTGAAGGGACTGTTTGGAGAAGGCTGTGTAGACCCCCAAGCCCTTTTTGACTGGGCAGAAGCGGCAACACCTAGTTCAGGATGCAACTGCCCACAAATCATGGGGAGAGGGCTGTGTTCACCTCTTCACTCTACCCAACTCCTTGAATCACTCCAGAAGAACATTCAACCACAACTAGCCTCTGCTTGATCCTAACCTGTCAGCCAGAGGTAAAAGGCTTTACCTATCTGCTTACCATTCCCCCTCCCTGACTTTTGCATAAAGGACTTACTTATATACTGCATTTGCAGCACTGGGTTTGCTGAGCTGCTTCTCTTGAGTTTGCTAGATTAGTAGCCATCTGGGAAGTCTCCTCTCTTTGCTGGAGATAATTACAGCAAAAAAGAGCACAGTATTCAACCAGGTCTCAGTGCTTCAGTCTAGTGCCTTGTTTTTCCACACAGTAAAGGATCTGGGAGCCACTTTGAATTGTCATGAACAATATGGCCCCTTTTCACTAAGCCAGCATTTCCTAGAAGCGTCAAAGTGGTCATTTGGAGCTTCTCTCTAGGGAAGCTGACTCAAGTTGCTCTTCCATAATAGGTGTGCTGGACTATCTTAGACTATTCATGCAGGAAAATGTATGTTAAAACAACAAGCTCTCCCAACTGTAAAGCTGATCCAGTAAGACGCATCTCCTCCTAGATCTTAACTACTTGCATATTCTCTGGATGGTTACAACCACAATGACATATAGGGAAGGCCAGGTGATTCTGGAATAGTTGGTATATTTCCAAAACAAGTTTATGACTGTGAAATAAAAGCACTTTTATTCTGTATTAGGGTCTGGATATGAAATTATTGGAGAACAGTTGTTTCCCCTGAGTAGACAAGCTCTTGGAGTAGTTTGTATAGCTTGTCCTAATGGGATGCCACCTTTCCCCTGTGTGCTTTCAACCTGAAACACTTGA
Source organism: Crocodylus porosus (assembly GCF_001723895.1). NCBI lineage: Eukaryota > Metazoa > Chordata > Crocodylia > Crocodylidae > Crocodylus > Crocodylus porosus. The sequence goes on along the minus strand of NW_017728932.1, from coordinate 11,313,995 downwards.
GTGTCAATAGTGACTGATGCTTGCATCTGAATTAGTGCCCTCTGAAACCAACCAGCTCCTAGCTGTTGTTTCAAGCACTCAGACTGAGACAGAACACTAAAATCTTGTTTAATTTTGGTATTAGCTTTACAGTGTATAATTCTTAAGGGCTTGCTTCTGGTGACTGCAAACTAACTCTTATTGTGTCTTCCTCCATATTTCTTTATAGGTTGTAGCTACTGATGCAATAACTGGGTCTGCCTTGCATGCTTCCCATGTGTTGTATTCTAATCGGCAACTTGGACAATCACCTCTCACTTAAAGGCAAAACAAATCACACCAAATTTAACCTTGGGACATAACCAACACTCCATGAGTTCCTCTTTCCTGCCTTTCCTCTTGGTGTGGGCTGTTGGCTTGAATAACAACTCCTGTCTGCAAGAAAAAATTGCTATCTAACATGGCCATCTGCGTTCATTTCTGAAGCGTTTCAACAGGCTGTAACTTCTGCCTTGAAATGGTCTTGCAGTTACTGTCTAACTCCTACTACCTATGTACTAGCAGGCATAAGCAAGATGAACAGCACTCTGCTTGGACTGCCTTGTCATTTTGTTGTTGCTTGAGTGGTTTCTGGTCGTGCACATCCTGTACGCATCACCCAGCAAAGCGCCTGGGATCCGAACTTCTGTGGACCCTTAGGTTGCCCCTCAAACAATTGTGGCTGTACTGTGTTTGTACTGGGTACCTTTTCATGGGCCCAAAACAATCAGGAACGTAATTCACATAGCAAGTCAAGGGAGGTGCCAAGCTGTGCATCTGGAGCGGGGAAAAAATAAACCCAAGTTACTGGAAGCAACTGGGACTAGAGCCAGTTTGGACCAAAGTCAATTCCAGTTTTGTCATCAGCTGGAATGGAAACTGGATGAGATTGAGTCCCAGCTGCATGGAGAGGCCTGGAAGACCATAAGACAGAAGGTAGCATGCAAATTACCAGCTGCCCTCTTGGTGCTGAGAAGCACTAGCGTCCCTGGCCAAGGAAGTCTAACCCTGGCCCCTGGGTGCTTAGCCTTCATGTTCTCCCATCCTGTTCTCACTAACTTGTGCATGGGTCAGAAGCAGGAAGGAGACAGGAGGCTCCCTTGTGGTCCCCCACCAACTGAGGAACAATCCAGCTCCTTAAGTTTTCTCAGTTGCTTTGTTAATTAGGGTCCCTGTTTAGTACTTTCTGGAAGTCCTACTGACTTCAGCGTAGGCATGTGCTTTGCAGAACCAGGGCTGGCACAAGTGGACTTTTATTTATTTTTAAGTTAGTGTTTTAACTTACTGATTAAGATTGCGGGGGGGGCAGAATGAAATGAGAGCCACTGCTAGATCAGCGAGTGGTAGTTGTCAGTGAAAACATACCGGAAGCCTTTCTTTTCCTTGAGGATGTTGTGTCACACTTCCAGGCAGCCAGGTGCCTATGTATAGTGCTGTGTGAAGGACTTTCCTTATAACATTTCACGGGTTCATGGTTTCTGCCTTTTATGTAAACTGAATGGGGGCATTTTGTTAAATCTGAATCCTTTACAGTAATCCTAACTCACCTTTTCTGAAGGACAGGGTAAAAGATCTTTGTGTGCTTACTCCAGTCTGTAAGGTGAAGTGTGTGGGTGTACTGTGTTGTGCATGGTTTATTTATTTTTTCAAACAAAGTCCCTACACCTTGCAGAGCTCTCCCTTTTCCTGACTCGAACCATTGTTTTCTACCTTTCTAAGATCAGGAAAATCAATTGTTTTTCTCCCTCCCTGATCAATAGATTAGTTTAATTTCCTTATTTCCATGGGGTTGGGAAAGAAAAGCCATGGCTTTTTGGGAGGGGTCAGATTTTGAAGGGCAGCAAAGCATCCACATCTCAGGGCATGTCCAGACAAGCATGGACATTTGTTTCCCTGGGGACAAGTAGCAGCACCATACCTTGTGCCACTGCTGCTTGCTCCCAGGGAATACCTATACCATGCATGCTCTGGTGCGCACCTGGATGGGGTAGCAGGGGCCTGCAGCTGGAGTGTGGCTCTGGCAAGCCATGCTCTGGTTTTGGGCGGTACACACCACTGCCACGTGCACTGCCCCATTTTGCAGCATGGGTGTGTTTGACCCTAGGATCTCCCCAAGTCAAACCTCCTCCCGTCCCCACCAAGCTGCAGGCTAGCAGTGTGGGGAATGCCTGCATGTGCACTGTGTGGCTCCACATGTGGGCCTGCAGTGCCACATACTGCACATCTGCACTTGGCTGGATGTGGCCCAAGTAGGCATTTAACACCTATTTTGTGCTTTTAAAAAAAAATACTTGCCTTAATTTTTTTTTTTCCTGGCATTTCTCCATGCCAAAGCAGAACAGACTTGAGCTGGCTGCACCCTACCTTGCAGACTGTGGGAGACAGGACTTTGGCTAAATCCTGTTAACAAGGCTCAGTATTGCTTGTTTAAACCTCTTTTGCTGAATGACCTTGCATTGTGTGTGATTGCTGGGTCTAACCCATTATATTTCCTTTATAGGACTCTATAACGTTGTAAGGCAAATCCAAAGTAATTTTCTCTCCCTCTCCTTCCCCACTCTTTCCAGCATTAACAGTAGCAAAGTTGTCCTTCGTTTTGAAAGATTTGGCTTGGGAATCCTGGAACCAAGTAATCAAAAGCTATAGCATGGTGTATAGTTGTCTCGTTGAGTGTTGTCTGCCTGCTTACACAACCCGTCAGAAACCTTCATGGCATCATCTGAACCATGGAACTCATGCAGCCACCTGGGAATGCCATGCAACCATCCATTCAAACTGCTGGGTGTGATCCGAATTCTGCCTAAGCACCAATGGTTATTTAGAAACATTGACAGAAGTGGGTGAAACTCTATTTATGTTTTTAAAAAAAAAAAAAAAAGTGTTAAACTGTTGTTTGAAAAGTGTGAGCATTCAACCATCACTGAAAAAGAACTAGTTCTTGTTGCATCTGTGGACTAGCTCAGGGCAAACTTTTGCCCTCCACGCATTCACACAGTTTCTGCTGAAGCCAATGGAAGTTGCTTGCGTGAGAGACACTAATGCAAGTGGTTGAAACAAGATGGTCCCCAGAATCTTTCCCCAAACAAATTGCTAGAACAGAACCATAAGCATTTCCTCAAAGTGATAACATCTGCACTGCACTGTCATTTACTGGAGCTAGTAGCTGACCTCCCACTCAGGTTTTCCCACACTATCACCCAAACTTTGGGCTGGTTCCAAGTTCCAACCTCAGTTACTCTTGCAAATCTGGACTTGGTTGTCAGTACTGGACCACACTCAGTTCAGGTCTAAAACGGAACAGAATCCTGAACAGCGATGAGAGCAAAACCTCTTTCTCAAAGACTCTCTCTTCATGGGAAGGGAGGATTTTCAAGAATGGCCTCCTGGTAGCAGTTATCCATTTCCCAGTGAAAGCCAGTGACACTCAAGTTTCCAAATCCTTCAGAGGTTCGCTAGGATTTCACCCTTCCTTCATGAATGTAATTTCTCAGTAATCGGTTACCAGCTGCACTCTGTATCGTTGCACTCACGTAGGAGTTGAGGTCTCCATTTCCAGTGCAAGACAATGTGTCCTCAGTACCTCTGGGCTTGCTTGCACTGGTGTAATTGGAAGCATTTACTCTGATTTTTCCAAGTGTGTAATTGCTGCCAGCAGGGGAAAGAATAGCAGCACCACATCTGTACTGTTTACTACAAGCTGAGGGGAAACGGCAATAGAGACTGCTGTCAACATCATACTGCAGCGGGGTCTATAAAAGCCCTACTCTCGACACCATTTTTCAGCATGGGGACGCTGATGCATGAGATGCTCCGGGCACTTTATTTTATTTGGAGCCAGTCTAGTTAAAGCACCACCCCCAGCATGTGTATGAACACCCTCAATGGGTATAGAGCTAGTTGAGGAGGTGAAGGCAACAGAATAGAGGAAACCATTCATTTATTCTGGGGCTGAAGTTCACTCCTATACATGAGGTTAACCTGGCTACTACAAAAGTCCCACATGAGGCCGGATGTAAGGCAACTTGCACAGAGACATCAATTCCTTCTTTTCTGGGGTTTCAGAATTAGCAAAATCCAGTCCTGTAAATCGGAGATGTGGTGCATGAGAAACACTGCTACGTAGTTCTTGTCTCCTAACCACAGCTCCACTTTCAGTTTCAGCACATTTTCCCCCTGCTTTTTAACCAAACCAAGCCCAAAAGACAATTGCCTGATTTCCTTTTCATGACAAGCAGGTTATGCAGAGTGTGGACAAAAACTACCTGCATCTTTCTTGCTGGGCCCCAGCCTGGCTTGGGGGCTAGAGCAACTGATCTTTTTTAAGCAATGTGTATTTTGGGTGGAAACTAGAAGCAACACAACCTTTTGTTCAGGAAGAGGAGTCGCATCTTGCACCTCTTGAACAGATATGTCCCCCATTGTTAAGGGGCATGCCACCTGAACACCTAAAATACCTGGCTTTGTTCAGGGCTAGTACAGCTGAATCACCCCGCTTGCAAGCTGCACTGCAGATGTCTCACAGGCGAGGTGCAGATGCAGCCGAGCTCTTTTGCGACACCTCATTGCAAAATAGCCCAGGCTGCCCAAACTTCATGCAGGGGGAGGCTGACTGTACAGCTGAAAAGAGCCCAAACGAGCAAGGGAGAGAGGTTCACACAATGCAGGGCAGGTCAGTAAAATAACTGTGCTTCTAAGTAATGATAAATCACCATGTACAAGTCTTGTCTGCAGGTTTATGTAACTACATAGGACCGAACCAGTCAGGGGCTCCCCACCACCCCATCAGATGCACAGCAGATGCTCCGTTACACATTCATTCCAGCAGCGGCAAGCTGAGCAAGTGCTGCTTGGTACTGACACTCGAAGGAAACAAAGAAATCCTAGTTCTGCCAAAGCTGAGGAGGGTTTCCTGGGGGACCTCAGTGGGACAAGGATTTGGGCCCTCAAAAAAACATGCACAAGAAGCCCTAAGGCTGTTGTGTCCCTGGTTAGCAGCAGCTGCGTCTGCACAGTCATCTCACCACTTCCTAACCGTCACATGCTTATGCCACCCACCGGCCCCTTCCAAACCATTTGTGGAGCAGAGAAAATGGGGTTCACAACACCCCAGGGATGGGTGTGTGGGAGGGGCAGGGTTTTCACTAGTGGGGAAGGCCAACACAGCTGGCACCCACATAGGCATATCTGTTCCCCAGTTCTAGCACAGTAAGATGGTGCAAAGGGTTTCTGAGTGTGGCGTTCAATGCAATGTAACAAGTGGGGGCCAAAGATAACGTGTGCTCTTTCTGTGGCAGATAAAGTGCTTTTACTCATCTTGAATGTAAAGAAAGAACAGTGGGTTGTGTGGTAGGAGCCAGGTCTGGCACTGAGGTACTCTTTCACCTTCCTCGCCTGAAGCTGTCTGCATGTGGAGCAAGTGATCTGCACCATCTAGCTACTGTTAATATCAGCTCTAAAGAAAGGTCAAGTGATGGCATCAGGTTTAAGCAGAATCCTGCTGCAAGAGGTGATGCCTAAATATTGGGCCTGGAGTTGGAAGGCAGTTCTTCAGTGCATCTAAAAATTACCTTCAGCAGATTTAAGGCTGATGAGACAAAACCTCCATTGGCTTCAACATGAATTTTTCCCAAGCACAGTAATATTCTTTGTGAGTGAGAACTGTTTAATTCCCCTTGAGCTCTAAAATGTCAGTCTTTCAGGTGACTGAGTTTGACTATGTGGCAGCAGTAGCCTCGGTGTACTCACTGCAATTCATTTCTGCAAGTTGCACGGGTTAAAATTGGACCCTGAAGCTAAGGTGCCCAGACCTTCTCAGTGTGGGAACACGCCTTAGCAAGAAAGTAGGAAAGGAGTCCGAGAGACTCTTTCTTCATATCATAAACCACCATTCACAATCTTGCAAAGCATCCCTGGCTTCCCTTCACCACCAGCTGTCATCTCTGGCAACATGCTATGGCCATGCAGGGGAAAGAAAAAAAAGTGTGTGGGGAAGGGGGGAAGTTGCCAATCTTCTAACAAAACCATCAGCTGAAAAGAGAAAGCTAGCACCACATGATCAGTCAGCTTGGCGCACCACTTTGATGCCCACTGCCCTGAATAATTCACACATTTTGGAAGTACCCTGTACAAAGACCTGTGGCCTGTTCACATGTCAGCACAACACCCACCCCGATTTCTATGGGAATGGCTGCTTTAAAAACCCAGTGTCCAAAATCTGGCTCCATAGTATGTTGGATGTCTGTACTCAAATTGTGCAGCACACTACTCTGACTGCAATATGCTAAGTATTGCTCTGGAACAGGTACACTGGGATGGAAAGGATTGGGCCTTTACTTTCCTTAGACACGTTATGAACTGAATGGAGCCATTACATTGCTTTGTTTGATGGTCATTTGCTCAATTTCTTGTGATGTAAGGGAGTGAATCGCACTGTAAGTCTGTATCATTTTAGACTTGTAAATGTGAAGCTGGCTGTACAATACCGCTACAATAACTACGACTTCAGTAGTGTATGTAAATGGAGTCTGTAATATGGTGAAAACACGTTTTCTTTTCAAATGTGATGTAAACTTTGTACAGTAAAAACAAATTTTTTTTATATTTTCTATCAACCTGTCTTCCAGAATTGCTATTAAATTAATGAAAATGGTTAGTATTAACAAAGGGGTCTGTATTAGTTTATGCAACTGGCAAAAAAGTGCACTCTGCTAACAAAATTCTAGATATTTAGAATTCTTTTGGGTGAATAAATCTCTGCTCTGGACAAGACAAAGTGTCATGGAATTGTGGTTTTTGTAAGTCTAACGTGTGTGCATGTGTACACACGCACACAAAGTCAATCCAGCTCTAGGATACAAGCAGATTTCCATGTAGACTGAATACTTCCATTGTATCCCAAGCTAGGGTCACAAACTCTGGCTCTATTCCAGGGAGTTTCGTAACACAACACAATAACAATAATGAGTCATTATGTCAAGAAGGCAAATGCACATTACTATTAAATTTTAAAAACCCACTGGACTACTATATAAATCAGATTCATCGTTTAATATTTATTTTAATGAACGCCCTACCATTCATCTTCTGGTCAATTCAGCAGTCTCCTGGAGATTTATATCTAATTCCTGGATACTCCAGAGCAATCCTGGAGGGCTGGCAACCCTATCCCAAGCATCTCAGTGCATGGAACATCATATACCTTATTTGTATTACAGTAATACCTAGATCCAGAACATGTTTGTGACAGGTACTGAACAAATTTATAGGAGATGGTGTTGATCCTGGAGTATTTACAACCAAAGCAGACAACACTGGGTGCATCTACATGATATGCTTAATGCGCAGTAGCGGGTCGGGCAAAAACTGTGATAATATGCTACCACATAGTAGCATTAAGCTACTGCACAGTAAGCGTCACTAAAAAAAACACGTCCCAGTGCTACTATGCAGTAACTGTAGTTATTGCACATTTATTTAGAACTTCATTAAGTAAGTACTAAACTAAATGTGCAGTAACTACCGTGCATTAATAAACATGCCCACTGAGGAGGAAAACAGGCCCAAAGAGCCTGAAGCATCTGTCCTGTTTACACACCCAAATCAACAGCAAATGTGCCAACCATTAAATGCAGTGTATGGAGACAAAAAGTACAGGGAAGAGGCAGGTAAGTGTGTGCCAGCAGATTCACGTGGCTGCTTAGGGGATCATGCTATCTGTTCTGCTAACCATCTGCTTCCTGCCTGCATTTTCTTTGAATGAGAAGGCCAAACTGATTTTAAAATAGGGATTTTCCTGGAGCACAATCCAGAGTCACAAGGCAGTATAGTAATTGTGGTCAGGCCTGCACAGTAAGCTCAGCGTGCCTGGCAGTGGCACTCTCCAGCATATCAAACTGCTGCCTTCTGAACCAGAAGCAGCATGGCTGTGGCTGTATGGTGCCATGGGCAAGCATCCAAGCAGAGGTGAGTTAACAGATGCTATCACTTGGGGCACGTCTACATGGTGCTATGCTTTAGTACTTCCTTGAAGTACAGACACACTTGATCACTACATCGCCACAGCACACCATATGGCAATGTAGCTGTAGGGTGACGTGTAGATGCCCTCAGCACTGCTACTTAGCCCTCAAAGTGATAGGCAAAGAAGGTTACACTGCTTCCAGATAAACCTCAGGGTGGCAGTGTATCATTTAAAGATGGCTTGAGATCCAAATTCTCAGCGAGTGTCAGTCAGTTAACAGCTATGCCAGCCCCTTCTGAAGCATCTAAGCCTAACTAATTCAGTGATGGCATGAGGAGTTACTGGATTTACTTCCCATAACAAATACAAGGGACCAAGTGATTCAAGTTTTTGTAATTAAAACCAAAAAACCAAAAAAAAAAAAAAAAAAATCACAGGTTAAAAAGTCCTCTTCTATCCTCAAGGAAAAGCTGTAGGAGGGTTGGGTCATTTATACAGCGCAAAGGGAGGTGTGGACAACGAACTTTAGAAAACAGTGCAGTTACAGAAACGTGGTGGGATTCATGCCATGACTGGGCAGTTAGCATTAGGGGCTATAGACTACAGGTGGGATAGAGAAGGAAGGAAAGGAGGGGGCTGGCACTCTGTGTCAAGGAGCAATACACATCCTCTGCCAGCAGAATCAGGTCAGAGGAGGGGCAAGCGGAAGTGCTCTGGGTCAAGATACAAGGGGGCCATGGGGAGAGGGATCTAACGGTGGGGGTCTACTACAGACCCCCCCAACCAAGGGGAGGAGCTGGACCGGGAATTTTCAGGCCAGCTTGCAGAGGCACTTAAGGCAAGGGATGTAGTTGTCACGGGTGACTTAAATTACTCGGACATCTGCTGGGAAGATCAGTCAACCAGGTCGGACCGTTCCAGGAGGTTCCTGGCTGAGATACAGGACCTCCACTCAATTCAGGAGGTGCACAGTCCCACCAGAGGAAATGCCCTGTTGGTCCTGATCCTGGCCACAGGCGCTGACCCGGTAAGGGGCCTCTCCAGGTCCCTGACCACCTGGGTGACAGCGATCATCGCTTGCTGGAATTCACCATCCAGCGCAGGGTGTCAAGGGCCTGCAGCAAGGCGGTAGCCCTAGACTTCAAGAGGGCCAACTTCAACGAGTTGAGATTAGTGGGAGAGGCGCTGGGGTTCGAGAGCAGGGAAACTCAGTGCCCAAGATGAGTGGTTGTTCCTTAACGAGACG
>NW_017728932.1:11301232-11303886 GCF_001723895.1 Crocodylus porosus | reverse complement strand
TGCGTTTCAATACTGACAAGTGCAGGGTGCTGCACTTGGGCAGTAGTAACCAGCAGCACACTTATAAGATGGGAAACTCCCTTCTTGAGAGCACAGAGGCAGAAAGGGATCTTGGAGTCATTAGCTGTTGTAGATAAGCTAATTAATGACAATAAATGATATGTGATCCCACAATCTCATCTACTTCAGCAAAGGAGATGCTAGATTTGCTGGATATCTCCCTTTCCAGCCTAGCTATTGCACAATCAGAACAAATCATCCCTGAAGGATGATGTGGCTGAGATCCAGACAGCTTGGACTTCCGCAGCTCCACCGCACTATTCACTAGAACTGTCTCTTGTTCCTGTAAATGATAAGACCACATGACTACAGAAATGCTGCCAAAATGCTAAAAGCTACTCACCAGGGAAAGAGCAAAGAAGTTGATTTAATCACATCACAACTTATGCCAATGCAGCATCAGTAACATATTATCCTTAAGGTACGGCTGGGCAAAACACGGGCCGTGGGCTGCATCCAGCCCACCAGTGGATTTTACCCAGCCTGCAGCAGCATCCTCAACCCCTCCCAGCCCAGGCGCAGGTGGCAGGATTGCCAGGCAGTGACAGCACAGGGTAGCAGAGCCACTTAGGGAGTTCTGGCGAGCTATTGTGGGCGAGGGGCAGGGGCATACTGGCCTGGTCCACAACAGCTCACCAAAACTCCTTAAGTGGCTGTCCAGCCCAAAAAACTGCCTATACCTGCTTTAAGGTCATTAAACCCTGTTACACTGGAAAGCTAAGCACTCAGGCAGGACTCTCCCTGAACCAAATTTCCCTGCACCTCCAGGACAAGAAACGCAGTCTGGACGCAGAACGCCCGAGGCTTTGTCGACACACAGAAGTTGCACTGGTTTTACAATGATATTTTCTGACCTCAGTTAGTTTCACCACTGCAGACCCACTGTGAACTCCTGACACCGTGCCTGATCCGTTTCACTAGTGAGGCTCTCACTGGTTCAATTCGCTGGTTGCACACTACTGGTGTTTTTGAGTTCTGCACTAACCTCCCAGCTTAAGGCAATCCAGCTGCTCCTGGAGTCCTGTTCCCAGGGTGTCCACACACGATTGTTCTCCCAGGACCCTGGAGAAAGTCAGAGTGGGAGCATTTGAGTAGTGTGAAGACAGCTTCCAAATTTCAGCTCTTGGGATTCCAGCTCCCACCCCTTCGCTAGACAGGTAGCTCCCCGCCCCCTCCACGCACCTACAAGGCGGTGCAGGTCTTGCATCAAGATGCTCTGGGCTTCTTTCCTAGTCAGCTGCGGCATAACTTGCCTATCCTTTGGGGGACTGTGGGTCCAACGACCTTTGTATCACAGGGCTGGAAAGAATCCAGCCCACTGCATTCATATGCAACCATTTACCCAAGGGTTCTCCAAAACGGTCTCATCCAGGACTACAAGATACCACACTGGAAACTCCAGAAATGCCCCGCAAGGTGCTGGAGGGGGGACTTGGGCACTGCCAGCGCCCTGCCAAGGCAATGACAGACATAACTGCGAGCACACCTAGTTGAGTGACTTTTGCATATATCCTCACTACAAAGTGGACTTATTCCAGTCCTTACACGGCCAACCCAGAGTGACCGTACTTCCAAACCCATGACCGACTGATGCCTCCCGAGTCGGGGGGAGCACCAGATTGCTGATGGCAGGGTGGGCCCAGCGGCTGATCACTGAGCCAGCGGCAAAACTGGAAGTACACTTCCACCAGCACTTTTCACTTCATGGCTGGCACTTCCAGGGGGTGCACGTGTACCCGCGTGCACCCTGCTACATGTCGCCAATGTCCAAACCAATTTCCCCACAATCAATACCGATTGTTTGGGAGCAACAACTATGGGCTGTGCTCCTGCCTGGGAGTGAGTACCTGCTGAGCAGAAGAGAACAGAGTTTCAGAGACGCTGGGGGCTGGGAGGGACCTTACAGATCGTCGGGTCCAGCCCCCCGCACTCGGGCATGTTCTGCTTTTCTGGATTTCGACTTTGTTTGCAGAGGAAGCAGACTAACCTTCAGCAGCAAGTCATCTCCCGTGACACAGCAGCCATGCGTAACGCTAAGAATACAGGTTTCCCTCGCCAGCTGCTGGGGTTAGGTTCCTGAAAGTGTCTGTGGTTGGCAAAACCGTACTTGCCAAGAGAAAAAGCTGATGAGAAAAATGGCAGGTGTACGCAGCCACAGAAAACCGTGGTTATTCAAAACTGTACACCGTGGGAGCCAAAACGGCACACAGAATAATACGCGTGGATACTCAAAACCGTGGCTGGCGAGGGAAGCCTGTGTACAGATACGGCCACAAAACCAGCGCTGGGATCGGAGCTCGCCGCGTGGCTGTGATGAAGTCGGGTTCCCGCCCCGAGTAACACAAGCAAAAGCCGCTCAACGAGGTGTGCTGGCTGCCCTGCCCGTCGCTGCAGCTCACGCATCGGAGTCACTAACCACGCACGCGCGCACGCACCCCCACACCACACACATGCATGCACGCACCTCACACACACACGCACGCACCCCCTCACCCTTGCACCTCACACGCACACGCACCTGACACATGCATGCATGCATCCCCTCACCCTTGCACCTCACACGCGCACGCACCTGACACATGCATGCACGCACC
>NW_017728932.1:11239065-11300330 GCF_001723895.1 Crocodylus porosus | reverse complement strand
CAGCCGCTCACCGCCCGAGAGCCCCTGCCGCGCGTATCCCTCCGCCGTGCAGGTGAGTGCCTCGCCGCTCCCAGCTGCGCAGTGGGTGCAGCCAGGACAGCCTCGCGGGGCGCGGCCTTTCTGCGCCGTCACCCGGCGCGGGGGCAGCGATTAGCGACCAGAAGGTGTATGTACCTCTGACTCTCTATCGGCATCTGTATCCATTTCGGTATCTCTGTCCATATCTGTGGAGATGCATAGGTAGGTAGATATATGTGTCCGCGGGCTCCTGTCACAGGAAGCGCGACGTTTCACCTGCGAAGCATTCGTGGCTGAGTTTCTGTTTCTGTTCCCCTCAGACATCTGCACCGTGAATCTCTCTCTCTCTCTCTCCCTCTATCTCCATAGATACCGATAGAGATAGAGATATAAGACCCGTATTTTTACCCCCTAAAATTGCTTTCATGCTGCCAGCTGCTACCGATCTAGAGATATAAGACCCGTATTTTTACCCCCCCAAAAAAATTGCGTTCATGCTGCCAGCTGAGGTGTTAACTGGCGGCATTAGCCGTGGGGTTGGTGTTCAGCTTCAGACACGAACGCCCCTGCCCTCGCTTCCTTCAGTTCCTCTCTGCAGGCGCCGCTGCCCCGCTCGGGATGCAAGTCCTCTCTCCTACTGAATAGCAGGAGCGGGATTCAGAGCTTCGCACCCAAATTTCCCCCACCCCCTGAGCAGACCCTGCTGCTCATTTCAGTGCGGCCATAAGGTCCTGGCCACCCCTGTTTTGCAGAAGGATCCCTGTCCTTGTGCAGTGGGAGAGGGCTGGGAAGTCACTTGCCTGGAAAGGCATCTGACAAGTGAAATGCCCAGGCAGGAGCTGAACTTTCTCCTTTGATGCAATTCTAATTCTGTCTCCCCGAATATTTTTCGAGCTCAGGACAGGCAAGGATTTACTGGGGCTGTGTCTTTTATTGTGTAGTCGGGACAAAATTCAACGAGGCTTCCAGTGCAAGGCGTTCTTCGGCCGGTCTCCGATCACAGGACGCCTGGCACAGTCTCGTGCAACGGCGGAAGGGAAAGGCTGAGAGAAACGCCGGGATGTTGTTGTAGTTGTGACGGTCCAGGAATTACGCGAGGAAAGGTTTTCTTGGGGTGATATCTTTTATCAGAGAGGATGCTGCTGTGGGTTAGTACTGCTAAAAGGGATCGGCGGGACGCAGAGCAGCCCTCAGTCCGTCATGGTACATTCATCCACGTAGCATACTGTTGTATCAGCGTGCGGGAGTAAGGTCCTGATCACCCCTCAGTTTTGCAGTGGGGAGCCCTGTCATTGTACAGCAGGAGAGGCAGAGGTGCAGGGCAAGGAAGTCGTTTGCCTGGAAAGGCATCCAGCAGACCAGAAGCTGATGCACAGACTGAACCCAAGTTTCCCATATCTTAGCGCTCTGCCCACCGGCTGCCCGGTGCCTGGAGCAGGACAATGATTGTTGTTACCTCTGTGATTTGAGTTCTAGACACCGATTACCTTGCCAGACAAGGGAGTCATGCCCTAAAGAAACTTGGCTGCCAATATTTAGCACGATTTCAGTTTGGCTTAAGAGGAACTCCTCCGGTTGAGGAACTGGAAAGCCAGGAGAGAGCGAATAGCCGCCCAAAGTCAAGAAAGCCTTTAGGGTGCAATGTCCTCGCCTTTGGCTCGAGGGTCTGTTTTTCCTTTGCTTCCCCAGAATCTCTGCTTTACTGACCCTATTCAGGGTGGCCTCCATGATGGCATGAAGATTTACATCGCTGGAGTTGTTCATTCTTCAGGAAACAGGTGTGTGTGTTTGTACAGATCGAGGTGTTTGATTTGTGTTTAACATCAGCCGCAGCCAAGGGCACGTTCTGTAAGATCAACTCGATTGCCAAGCGTTATGGGTTTGCGCCTGCTGAAGTTTCCTTCATTTCCAGAGCTGCTGTTCCAGCTTCATCTCAACAACTGTGTGGACAGATAAGCCTTGAATGCAAAGTTTGTGCACATCACTCATCTCAAAAAGGACACTGACCTTTTCATTACTGTGAGCTCGGAGGTCCTAATTTTAAAGTGTCTTGAGTTCTTGTATCAGGACAGGCTAGTCCAGATGCACGTGGCAGAATGGAGCTCCCAACCCTGGACCTAGATGGTTGGTCCCGTTGTGTTACATGCTCCTTCTCCGTATTGCCAGTTGAAAGGCCCAAGATCTCTAATTAACCATGTAACTTAGGTACATAAGAGCCCAGTGGACAAATTCCCACCAAAGAACCTTTGGAGGTAGGAGCGGGGGAAGAAAAACAACCTGCTGATCAGCAGTTCCTGCAGTTGGCCTCACTTGTTGGCAGTTTTCTTTAGGCACCATGATAGCGGGGCCTTGAAAGAACAGGGTACTAGCTTCACGGACTAGTTTGAAAGGAGTTGCATGCTCCGCGATATCCGTAGCTTTCTACCAGTTTTAACATCAGTTGAGGTTCCGGCACGTAAAAGCAAGCCGGAAGTCATGATAGCTTTGCATTAGGCAAGTTGAATGTAATGCAGAGTAAGGAGAAAATAAAAGCAAACCCCACAACACACTAATAACTATTAGGATTGACATTTATTGCGTCATTGGTTGACTGTTTGGCCACCGAAGTTTAAAAGACCAAACTCTGCTCCGTATCTTCTCATAACTGTGTATTACCCACAAGACCCAAATTGGCAGTCTCCTTTAATAGACCCAGAAAATGTTAGAAGAGTTTGTTTGTTGGCCAAGCTGTTGGGGTTAGGCTCTTGTGCTCTGCCCAACCATTATCCAGAAGACGGAGGCAAATTTGAACATCACAGTTCACTGAAGGAGATTGATGGATTTTAGATTTACAAACAACAAAGGCATGGTGCCCTTTCTGCGGATCATCTTCCATACAAAGCAGGAATACACACACTAGTTTGGCAATAGACTGCTCTAACTTTTATTGGAGCCTAATTTGCACAAAATGAACTTTTCCAACCCAGAGATCTTATAATTCCTTCAGCTCTTCTGTGAAATATGAATTTTCATTTCCACCTAGGAGAAATATTACAATCTTTGCATTCTCCACTTATTAGAAACTGATTTTTCAAGCTGCTTCTTATTAAGAGTAGTTCACTGTAAATCCACAGAGCTACCTGTGCAGGGAGAATATCTGCAGGATCATGCCTGAAGTTTGGGGTGGGGGTGGGAGGGTCTGTATGTGTAGTTGCAGTTTTTATGTGGTATTAATCTTACAGCTCAAGAGTCTCTGTTGTTAAAACTAGAAATCTTAATGGGCCCAGCAGGGTTGTAACATACTGGGTACTGGTGACTTCAGATACTATTGGAAATTGTCCTAAATATAAAGGGCTGAATGTTGAAGAGGCCCAGAAGTAACTATTGGCAGGACTGCACCATTTGAAACACAGTGGACTTTTCAGATGGACAGAAATTCATTTGAACAGCCTTAATCATTTGTTCATTTTCAAGACTAGATTGGCATCATGAAATGACTTAATAGCTGGCTGCTTTAGCTTTTCTAGCAGGATTTGTGTTCAGTCGGGAGAAGTACATGAGTTAAGGCAGGAGTTGGTCCTTAACAGCAGCTGTTCTGCTTCCAGCTTAAAAACAAACCACAACACCTCATCTTAACCATGGTTTCATTTGCATCTTTTTCCCTTCACAAGTTGTATATAAACTTCCAGTGTGGAACTTCCCAGTCTCCTCAAGCAGATATTGCTTTGCATTTCAACCCATGCTTTGAAGAGACTGAGTATGTAGTTTGCAATTCTCTGGAAGGAGAGAACTGGGGAACAGAGGAGAGAAAGCATGAAATGCCTTTTGTGAAAGGTCAGCTCTTTAAGATTGAGATATGGGTCAAGAACAACTCATACATGGTAATTTTTGTTTTTACTGTTACGTTTTACAGGCAACTGTAGTTTAATGTTTGTACCCTTACTGAATAGAAAATGGGAGCAGAGGCCTTTTATTTTGTCATGTTAGGTTCTGACCCCAAAACACTTGGTGCCCATGTATGTTTTCATACATAAAGGTGCCTTCATGTCCAGTGACTTCCCTGAATCCATGCATATGTCACGTTAAGCACAGTTTAGTATTTATGAGATTGGGAATTTAAGGTATTTATACACATGCTCTGGGAGGTGGCTTTAATTAGAGCGGCTCCGCAAGCCACTCTAATTAAAGCACCCGGAGCGTCATGTGTTATCAACATCCTTGCACTGAAAAATGGTGGCGGGGCACTTTAAAGCTCATTCAAGCTTTAGCTAAAGTGCCCTCACCACCATTTTTCAGTGTAGGGATGCTAATACCCATGACGCTGGAGTAACTGTAGTTACTGCGCTCCAGCAGACTCAGTTAATGCGAGTCTGCTCTGACCCATTGTAATTGCAGCATGTCAGAGCAGCCTCGATGCACGCGTATTTAATTCCTTTGCATAAGCCAAGTTTATTCCAATTTCTTTTCTGTTTGTTAGTCAGGGCCTGAGCTACAGGAGATGGTGGTAGGTTTCTCCTTGCACCTTCCTCTATATTAGAAGCTTAAGGAATCATTTATCTTGTTCTCTGGCTTTCTAACTTTGCATGCATGAAAAGGTCTGAAGGAAAGTTTTTAACTTGCGGCAGGTCACTGTAGAAGGAAAGCATTTTGTGGAGTACAAGCACAGGATTCCACTTTCCAGAGTGGACACCATTGCTGTGTGCGGATGTGTGGATGTGAAAGAAATCAGCATAAGTGCAAATTTTATGCTTTTCTAAGTGCCCACCATTGGTGAGACCGGTGGCATGAGTATCTGACAATTATGGAGCGTTCTTAGTTTCTCTGGCCTCATCCATGCTTTAAGGCTTTAAGTGGCAGAGCAGGTGCTCTGCACCTGCTGCACAGGGACCTAGTAGTGTTAACGTTAGGCTGGAAACTGAAGAAGCACCAGCACAGAATGGATGTATTCCCCCCGTCACTACCATGTTATACTGCAAGGCGAGGGTATAGGATATCGTGCTTGCTGGCACCTCCGGTTCTGGAACAAAGGAGCTGGCTCTAGACTGAGTGCCAGTGCACTCAAACTCGGGGCCTGTGAAGCAGGACTGCACCCTTCATTCTCAAGTCTATTGCTGTCAGTGTTGTTATAAGATAGATTTCATAGACATTAGGGCTGGAAGGGACCTCATCGAGTCCAGCACCCTGCCCAAAGGGCAGGCAGTCAGCTGGGGTCATAGGATCCCAGCAAGATAAGCATCCGATTTACTCTTGAAGGTGTTCAATGTAAGTGCTTGAACCACCTCCGATGGCAGGCTGTTCCAGACCTTGGGGGCTCGGACAGTAAAGAAATTCTTCCTTATGTCCAGTCTGAAACGGTCTTGTGGTAGTTTATGACCGTTTGATCTCGTCATCCCTTGGGGCGCTCTGGTGAACAAACGTTCCCCCAGATCCAGGTGGTCGCCCCTGATAAACTTATAGGTGGCCATCGGATTGCCCCTGAGCCTGCGCTTTTCCAGGCTGAAGAGTCCCATGGCTCTCAGCCTGTCGTTGTATGGTCTGCTTTCCTGACCTCTGATCCTGCGCGTGGCTCTCCTCTGGACTCTCTCAAGCTTCTCCACATCCTTTTTGAATTGTGGAGCCCAAAACTGGACGCAGTACTCCAGCTGCGGCCTCACCAAGGGGAGAATGACGTCCCGGGATTTGCTCGAGAAGCATCTATGGATGCAAGCCAGCATTCTGATTGCTTTACTAGCCGTGGCGTCGCATTGTAGGCTCGTGTTCATCTTGTGGTCAATGATGACCCCCAAGTCTCTTTCTTGCATAGTGCTAGCCAGCGTACCACTGCTGAGCCTGTAAGGATGCTGCAGGTTTTTCTTCCCAAGGTGGAGACATTGCATTTTTCAGTGTTAAACACCAACAGATTCTCATCTGCCCATTTGCTGAGCCTGTCCAGGTCAGCCTGGATTGCCTGCCTGTCTTCTGGGGTGGATGCTTTGCCCCAAAGTCTGGTGTCATTGGTGAACTTGGTCAGTCCACTTCTGACTCCAATATCCACATCATTAATGAAGATACTGAACAATATGGGTCCAAGGACAGAGCCTTGAGGGACCCCACTAGTCACAGGACACCATGATGAGTGGCTACCATCAATTACTACCCTCTGGGTCTGACCACGGAGTCAGTTTCCCAGCCAGTGGATCATGGTGGACCCAAGGCCACAATTGTCCAGTTTCGCCAAGAGGTGATCATGGGATACCAGATCGAAGGCTTTTTTTAAGTCAAGATGTATGACATCAATCTCTTCTCCCTTGTCCAGGTGATAGGTCACCTGGTTGTAAAAGGAATTGAGATTGGTCGAGCAAGACCTACCCGCAACAAACCCGTGCTGGCTATCCCTCAGGATGTTGATGTCGGCCAGTCCATGACGTCAGCATCTGTAATAGATAGAAAGAGAGAGGAGGAGAAAGGAGCCAGTACCTAGACTAGCTTGGGTTTTGATTTCATTGAAGTCAGTGGCCCACTGCTCAGTATAAACAGAAGTTAGTGTCGATCCCAATTCCTTGCACATCCGTCCTGGGCCAGGTTCCTGTGCAGCAAGTTAAGAGTGCCCGTGTTGCGGGACATGCTGTCTTTCAGACCAGACTTAAACCAGACTTTGGACCATTTCTGAGTGTTACAGATTCAATGGCTCTTTCTGCAAGAGGGAGTGGCATGAAGATGGAGACACTGAAGAACAAGAGGCATCAACATAAGAAAGCCCATAAACCACATGTTAAGGGCACTTCTTGAACTGGGGGCTTTCCTAGCCTGGAGCTGTAATAAAGACCATACCCTAAATCATAGCGGGTGGTACTGTCACAGTCCTTGAGTATGCCTATTGCAGCAAGGCAGCTCATGGAACAAGGCACTTAGTTTGAGTAAAGGTCAGAGATGATCTGCTCTCAGATGATTTGCTTAGGGTCACACAACATATTCATGGAAGAGCCAGGACTAGGACCCAGACCACTTCTCTGGTATTAGACCTTGCTACTTCCACAGGGTTATTTGTTAGCCCAGGGGTTTTCAACCTTTTTGGATCAGTGTACCCCCAGTGGCTGGACGCAGAGTGGGCTGGGGGGTGGCACGCAGCTGAACTGAGAGCAGCGGCAGGTACCGCATGCAAGCTTCCCCTGCGTCGGGCTGGGTGGGTGGCAGCTGCGCGGCAGCGTGGGATGTAGCCTGGTGGCACTCCATCCCTGTCCGCTGCACGTGCCCTCTTGGGCTTTTTCAAGTACCCCAGTTGACACCCCGTGTTAGCTAATAAGCTTGTTAATTCAGCTTCTTGGACTAATTTTCTTCCTCCCATCCTCATTTCATGTAAAATTATTGGATTCCTCTACCAGCTGACCTAATGTTTAATTTCGTTTCTTTTTTCTACTTTACCATTCTAAGAAAATGAAAAAATGGAATATAGCGAAGTAGGGCTGGAAGGGACCTCCGGCAGTCGCATCTAGTCGAACCCTCTGCTCAAAGCAGGTCATCCCTGTCTGAACCACCCTAGGCAAGGGTTTATCTAATCCAGCCTTAAACACTTCGTGAACAACCCTCACACCCAACTACCAGTACCCTAACTTGCCACAGGTGAAGCATGGGGACGAGGATACTGTTGATGTCTTGTGTCAGCAGGTGCAATGTGTCCTGCAGCTCTCCCTGAGAGCTGTTACCCGCTTCCTTTGTGCTCTCCTGCCACATCTCGATGCAAAACAAATAGAGGGGAAGCCAAGAGTTGCCAAAAAAAAAGGGAAACAGAGCTTTGTCAACAGGGAGTGTGCCCGTTTCACAGGGCTCCACTTGCCCTACACCCTGTCCTCACCACACCAGCTGGCTAGACCTATGATTTTTCAAGTATGCCTGAGTCCCTTGACAGATGGCTTTACTCGATTGCTCAACACTTATTTAGACCTTTCCAGTTCACGAGTTCCTCAGGCCTCAATTAACCTTATTTACACCCCATTAATTTATATGCATGCCTTTGATCAAAGGGGACCTTATTTATGGCTACTCGCTCCAAGACTCCAGCATCAATCGCTTAGTCCTTGTACTTCCTTGATTGATGGATTTTTCCATCAATCAATCCTTATTTATACATCATCAGTTACATATTCACTGTCCTCAGACTTAACAAATCAGTGAGCCTCCCCTCTTGGTACCCTCCAGCTGGCCCTGCCATCGGCAGCCTGTTGGCTCCCCAGAGTCTCCGCCGCCGCGGTCTCCGCAGCCACTCCCTGCAAAAAAAGGCTTATCCCACGTCCCAATCCCAGCACAAGTGGGTAGAGCAGTCAACTCTTTTCCACCCATTACTCTTGCCAGCTTCCACTCCGACTGCCTGAGGCTCATCCCTGGGCCAGGACCCAGGTTCATCATGCTCCTGGACTTTCTCTGTGCCTCCGCACAGAAATATACTGCTCTCCTCCAGGAGACCATGCACCTCACTCTCCAGGGGTGTTGTGACTCAGCCCTCTTTCTTTTGGGCTTGCTGGGACTCCCAGGGGCCAATCAACCACGATTCCCCAGCCACTTGTGTGAGAGGAATGAAGGCAAGAAGGGGTTAAAGAAAGGTTTACTTTACTAAAGTAGGGGCTAGAGCAGCCTGCATTGCCACTGGAGCAACCTCAGAAAGGAAGTGAGGGATGCCCTGCCCCTTTTTCAAGACGCAGTTCACATGCATATAAGAAACGGGGTCCGCAGCTAAAAGGGGTCAAGAGTAGCAGTTCAAAAGGGAAAGAAAAAGAGAGAGACGGAGGAAGCCAGAAGCTCAGTGGATCCAGGTGCAGTGGAGGAGCTAGACTCGGAGCCCCGAGGGAGGCAGAGCAGAAACCTCCTGAGGTCCCACAGATCTGGTGAGAGCTCTGGAGTAGGATCAGGAGGGGGGGTGCAGAGTTAATACAAGAGCACTAAAGCCTGTTATGAGATCCAGAAGCTAGAACAAAGCTGACAAGTCATGTCTATTTCTACCCCTTGCAGAAGAACGTAGAGCAGGACTTGTTCCATTGTCCTAGGATTCCCGGCGACTTGTAGCAGAAAGGCTGTCCGGGCACACCATTCATAATAACAGTAGGCTGCCAAAAGGGAACCTAGAAAATAGAGGTGCCCTGATGCATCGTATTGGCACAGATAAAAAGAAAACTGACATTATTGGCAATCGGCTTTTTGAGGCTGATGTGGCTGATAATTTCGCTAATAAATGCTGCATGCATGCGCACAGCACACAGGCGGCCAGGAGTGCAGCCCGACAGCGTGGAGAGCAGCATCTGGCTGGTAAGTCTGTTGTGGTGAAAGGGGCATGGGGGGCACTGCCCCACGCCCCCTGGACCAGCTGCTCAAAGCTCAGTCCCACGTCCTGCCCCAGCCCCAAACCCCACTCCCCACCTCACCACAGAAACCTCGATCTGCACCCCCCATGCCCCTTCCCTCCCCCCTCAGCAGACTTACCAGCCAGACGCTGTTCTCCAGGCTGCTGGGCGACATATCTTCCATCAGATTGGTATCAGTCGATATGGCTGGTTAAAAGTTAACCATCAGTATTGGCACACCCTTAACTAGAAAAGAGTCAGTGTCTGAGCACCCTGCATGATTTTCCATGGCAGAAGTGCAGAGATTCACTTTTCCTGTGTTGCTGCTGCCTCCTAGTGAGTACTTTTTTAATCACCAAGATTATCTTTTGCTTTTCAGTACAGTGCTCCTCTACTTTTGCAGCAAGCCCCTGGACTGGGAGTGAGTAAAAGTGATGCCAAATTCATTTGATTTTATTGGGGGAAGTTTTCCTCCTCCCACACCCTTTTGATACCGTGGGCCAAGTTGTGTTCTTTGTTTTTCAGCTCAGTGGAGCTCTTTCCACTCCGGCGTCCTACATGAGTGTAAGTTGTGAATCCATTTGCACTTGGTGAAGGAATTCCCCCACTGTGTAGTTGTCTGTATACAACTGAGCCAGGTTGCAGTTTTAGTGGAAACTCTGTTAGTTCTAGCTGCTTGAAGCATTGATCCAGATTTTACCCCTCTCAGAATAACTTCTGGATACACCCCCAGAAGTTTGCCAGCACCTTGTGCTTCAACAGTAGTTGAATTAGCCTTGAAAAATGCAGACTTCTATGAATGGTCAACATCTGGCAAGGCTGCGTTATCCAACCGTGCAGTTTCTGCAGCCTGAGAGTAAAGTTTCCAAAGAGATAGCTCAGAACAGGACTTGTCCTGTGATTATTTTGGACAGATACAGAGCTTTTCAGCTGTTTTTTCAAAGGGAATCTAGAGCAGCGCTGTATTACTGGAACTTCCTCCCTTCCCAGTCTAAATCAATATATGCATAGCAGAGTTTTTGACAAATACATATGGCTAAAAACTTCATAATGATATTTGTGAGCCCACTTTTGTTGTCGTTTGGCAGCTGAGATGCACTTTGATATTTACATAACCCATCTTTTTCCTTTCCCTTTATCTGTAGTCTAGCGCTGCCTTTGGTTGGCACCCACGGGATGACGTAAGTCTTTGCATCTTAGTTTTGCTGTGAATGTTCTTGCGGTGAGAATATTTTAAGCTCTGAAAGGCCAGAACAAGAATTCCAGATCAAGACATGAGCTCTAGAGAGCCCGTAGATAGGGAATCATGAGGAGTGGCTTCTCTTCATCAAGACATTGGCGAAAAATACTGCCCACCATGCTGTCTGGCTGTTGAGCGGTTATCTTAGAAGCCGGTGGTTTTCCTATGGGACTTGTTCTGTAGTTCACTGGCAAGCCTGCCTGCAAGTGTCGAGGCTCCTTTTAGAAAGAAAGAGTTTAGGGGGCTGCGTTTCTGCACAGGAGTATCAGCAGTGTGCGCAGTACCACTCAGTGGCGTGGAGCAAGGCTCATTCCCATCAGGATATGAGCATTAACATCACTGACACTGCAATATTGATATATTCAGTAGTGCTTACTCTAGAGTGCAGGGCAGCGATCGCTGCCATTGCAAGGCTCTGTGTGCTCTCTACAGGTGAGAGGCTCAAGAGCATTAAGTAACAGATCTAAAACATCAGGGTGCTTTCCAGGGTCTGCTGGAGTTCATCTGCAATCTTTTAGCTAAGCGGGGTCCCCACTGGGAAAAGCAAGAGGCGAATGTGCCCTCAGTGCCGTCTAAAACCAGCTTTCTTCTTTCCTCTCCCTACCAGCAGACTGTGTGTGAGCCCATTACTGGAGGACTCTGTCCCCGCAAGTCCATCACGATCAGTGGGAAAGTTCTTTCCAACAGCGACAGGTAAAGCAGCGGGGACAGGAAGGGGCCTGAAGGCTGCGCTGCAGCTAGATTTCGATTTTGTGAGGCTCTGCAGAAGTGACAGATTGTCAGCCAAAGGTTTTCTCTCCACCAGCATTAAGTCATAGGTCTGTTTTCAAAGCTCTCTGCCCTGATGCTCCAGCCTGCAGGTCCTCTGACAAGCGCATAGCTCCAGTTGACTCGACTGCACAGATTCCATTTGAATCTGTTTCTTCCGGTGTTCCTCAGAGGCTGGTGCAACATTTCTTCCTGTCCGCAGCACCCAAAAACACAGCCTAATTGGCTGATATGCAGTAATCTGGGGACCTGAACCAGCATTGGTGGGCTGCACTGGAAATCTTCCTGTTAAACTCACTGAGAATCAATGTAGGTGCCTCAGCATTCACTGCAAGCCATATTGTATCTTTAGGAGCAGGTTTGTGCCTTTTGCTTGCAGTCTGCAGTGTTTTGACCCTGACTCCACAAGTATTACCCAGGGTATTCCACTCATTTCAGCGCGACTCAGAGTGATGGTTGGGGTCTGTCAGCCTGGAACCAGGGCATTTGCCCAAGCATTTTGCTGAGCGCTGCTGTAATCATCTAGGCATTCAATGTGTACAACTGCAGACAGTTACATGCTGCAGACAGGAAGAAAATAAGGCAAAGCTGCCTTGGGGAACTCAGTGAAGGAAGTGACATTGCAGCAGGTGATTTCATTCTTGGAATGCTACACTGGAACCAGAGAGCTGTGGGTTGCAAAGGGCACCACACCACTGTTGTGTCATATAGAGAAGCGCTGTGCACATATAGGCAAAATTGTACCCACTTTATGGAACGAAAGCTAAGCTCCATTATGTATAAACACAGAACGAGAGGTGATCGCTTTTAAGCTCAGGCAGTTTTGAAGGACCGAGTCTTTGGACAGGTTTCAGACAAGTGCTTATTGTATTTTGCACCAGAAATGAATTGCAGGCAAAAAAGGGCAGCTAGCAGATATCTGACTGATTTGTAGTCGCACACAGGTAATCACAACCTCGGTGGAAGCCTGTGGCTCCCACCTATAAAACAAAAGGGAGCTTCAGCAGCTCAGCGCAACACAGTAGTTGAGGTGGCTAACCAGGCCAGCAGCAAGTGGTAGCTACAAGATTAGGGCCTGCCTAATTCTATACTTTTCTAAAACATTACAATGCCTCAGTCTGAACGGTGGACATTTTGGTGTAGTTGGGGTCTGATGCATGCAGTTCATCTCACTGGGATTTGTGTGCTTAGGTTCAACATTAACCTGAAGTCCGGCAATGACATTGCATTCCATCTGAATCCAAGGTTTGATGAGAACGTCATTGTTCGAAACTCATTTCTGAATCAGACCTGGGGGACGGAGGAGCGTGATATGCCAGGCAAAATGCCACTCGCACGGGGACAGGACTTCACTGTAAGCAGATCCCTTTTAAAGCATGCCACCCGTTACACCCTCGGAGAGCAACGATGACCTGTTGGCCTGTCAGTCCTTTGTTAGCACTTTTTCATGTCCTTGCGCAAAGGTATTTAGCCAAATTCACAGATTCATTAGCATCTGACAGGACCCATGAGTGCTTCTGTTATGGCCTCGAACTTGCAACCTTTGGGCTATTAAAGAGGCACTGTAACTTAAGCCCACTCCATCCCAGACCCGACTCAGTGAGCAACAGCTCCAGAGCCATCTGTCACATACTGGTGCTCACCTCAACCCCATGAGAAGCTAGTCAGCGTTGCTCCCCCAGCTTACAGAGGGGGAGAAAACCAAGATAGCAATGGGGTTTCCCTGGGCCTGTCTACATGCATGCTCAAGTACACAGTAGCCTATTTAACTATGCATTAAAACAGCACATAAAAATCCATGCAGTGATGCTAATGCACATTAAAATAGGCTACCGTGCATTAATCATCACTTTAAAAATGTGTGCTTTCAGTACTGCACATTAGGGCAGCCTAATATGCATTCATTTAGTACCTCACACTGGAGGTACCAAGCGTAATGCACATTAGGAAAAGTGCATTAATGCGTGTGTAGACACACACCCTTATACCTACACAACCCAAAAGGGAGCAAGAACTAAGACGCTTGAGCCTGTGACCCTAGACCAGTGCACAATTTCCCCGGTCACATTGCCTCTTACCTCTGAAAGGGTAACAGGTGAATCCAAGGCCCTGGACCCAACCCCTTTTTAGCCAGCCCTGGCCCCTGTTCCTAGTGGGACAGAAACCAACTCAGTGCTGTTGATCCAATTAATATTAAATGCTGAGAGCCAGAGTGCAGGATCTTCTCCATCCGGGGATGCAGCCATCTCATTGAGCCACCGGGCTTCTACCTCTCTCCTGAGTGCCCAGCAGGCTAGCTGCAGTGCCGAACTAGTGACCTGGTGGTTGAAGCGCTCTGCTGGGAAGTGGGGAAACAAGGATTTAAATCCTCCCTGGGT
This sequence comes from Crocodylus porosus, assembly GCF_001723895.1. Taxonomy (NCBI): domain Eukaryota; kingdom Metazoa; phylum Chordata; order Crocodylia; family Crocodylidae; genus Crocodylus; species Crocodylus porosus. The sequence goes on along the minus strand of NW_017728932.1, from coordinate 11,286,636 downwards.
GAGAAGGGGATAGAAATAGAAGCTCCTTACAAATGCCAAGAATTGCAGCCATGGAGTTGCCCCTCAGACCTATGAAGATGAAACAGGATTTAGCTTTAGTTCCTCCTCGTTTGCATCTTTTAGAGCTTACTACAAATGCTTGTAGAATCTACTACAAATGTTGCTTTGTAACATTTCTTCACCGCACCCTCCCTTCTTTACAGATTCGGATTTTATGTCAAGATCATTGCTTCAAGGTGGCTGTGAATGAGCAAGACCAGTTTGAGTATCAGCATCGTGTTCAAAACTTGCAGCAGATTGACAAACTGGAAATTACAGGCTTGGGCCCAAGCGTGAAGTGTACAGTGGAGTAAACTGTGAGCTTCTCCTTGCCTCCTACAATGAGCAAAGTCAGCTGTTTGCCTTCTACAGTGTCATAGGCTACAGAATTTACCAGGTCATATGTTACAAAAATGTAATCAAGTAGATCTCTCTAGTACAAAAGGCTTTGGCAAATGTTACCAACCAACTGATTTTCTTCGCATTTTTTAATATCAACTTGTATTTTGCCCTATTTGGTTATGGGAACTTTCCTTCTGTTCAGAAAGGATTGGTAATTTTAAGCTTTTTACTATACTCTATTTTCCTTAACTTTGTTTGCAAATTATAACTTTTTCATTAAACTTGTTAATATAAAAAAAATCAGGGAGCATGGTGGTTTCCTTTGAAGCAGTTAATAAAAAGCTTCCTTTCCCTCTTACCGATGAGCATTCTTTTCCTGCTGGATGCATACTTAGAAACACTCCAGGCACATCTACATGAGACGCCTTAATATACGGTGGACTGTTCTGTGTCTTAGCATGTCATGGCAAATACCATGCTAATGCACAGTAGAATTAGTCTACTGTGTATTAAGCATCACAAAAAAAAAAATGTTCACCTCTGCTATTATGCATTAGTGCAGGTACTGTGCCTTCATCTAGTACTTCATATTAGAGGGTGTTTACGCACGTGCTGGGGTGGGGGGATGCGCTCTTTAATTACAGCGGCTTCAAGAGCCACTCTAATTAAAACACCCAGAGCATCTTGTGTATCAGCATCCTGGCATTTTGTAATAGCAGTGGCAATGCTTTAGTTAAAGCTCATTTGACAAGCGTTAGATAAAGTGCCCATACTGCCATTATGATGTGCAGGGATGCTGATACACAGATGCAGGAGGCTGCTGGAGCATGGCAATTGAATAGCTAAGTCTGCTGTGATGTGCTGGGACTACAGCATGTCGGAATAGCCTCTCTGCTCATGTATAGGTACCTGTAGGTACTAAAATAAATACAGTAGCAAAGGTGCATTTAATGAATGTGTAAACATGCCTTCTGTAACTCCCCACAGAAATGCAAAGGCACTATTAGCAGATCAGCACTGAGCTTTGTTATTCTCTTACCTTCACATTTGAGAAGCCAGAAAGAACTGTGAACTACACACCAATTCCCTGAATAACAGGGTCATTCTAGTTGTACCTCTTGTTTCCTACCTGCAACTCCACCACTTTTTCAATGACACAGAGTATAACTACTGAAATCAAGCTACTCTTGATGCGAAGTGGTAGTCGAGAGGAGCTGATGGTCCCTTCTGGCCTTATGCTTTATTATTAGTTGTGCTTACCAGCTGCCTAGCATAGCCGCGATCAGCATCAGCCTTCCCACACCTTTCCAGCTACAGATAAAATCCAGGTTCGTTCAGACATTGCATTCTCCACAGTTACCAGGTACAAAGCAATCTCTGCACCATTTGAACACCATAGCACTGTGCCATGTGGTCAGACACAAAAACAATTCCTCTCAAGCCACACAGCTTTCTGCCTCTGATCTTAACAAACAAGGAAACTATTTCACCCAGCTCAGCTTGCCATGATCTCCTGCTTGAGAAAAGGCTCAGTGTGTGCCCCTTTTCCCTAGTATCTAGATCAAACTGCACAAAGCTCCTTCCCTTCCACTGTCCTGCATTAGAGCAGCAGTTTAGCCATTGAGTTTTGCAGAGGCCAGTTATCCCTCATTAGGCCTGATTAGCACTGGCCTAAGGAGTAACAACTGGGCCTGTCCATGCTCTTCTGAAAGGGCACTAGCCTGCTTACAACACCCAAAGGGTCACAGGTCTGTCTAGCTTCAAGTTTCTATGGTTAAGGCACCCGAATTCCTACAGCCAGGGGCATGCAAGGCAGCGATGTACTTGGCATCTCAGCCATGTGCCACTGCTTTCACCTAAAGGGCCAGGTGTCCATTTCCAGCTGTCAGCAGAGGGCAGCACTTCAGCACGGTTCCCGCACCCCAGCCTTCACAGCAGAATAATAAAATGATCTCCTCCCCACACAAGCATCTGCGGCACTTTCGGGGTATTGGGGTACAAGCATACATCAAACTGTTTGTAAACAGCTAGCAGCCTGGCCCCTGCAAAGCTTCTGATGAAAAAACTAAGAAATATTAATGAGGTTTTACTACCATTTTCTGACAAATCCTATTCATAAGTCCAGTTCTTACAGTGTTGAGGGCCGAGTAGACTTAATGTTACAGCTTTCCCACCCCATCCCCCTTCTTATCTGTCCCAGTTCCTACTGATACTTATTCAGATTATCCTAGCACCAAGAAGCCCCATCATACCAGGGACAAAGAGAGGAAAAAGCGGGCCCTACTGTAAAGAGCTGACAGTCTGAGGCTCAGATAGGAGCTGACAGGTAGACGGAGATGGAGAGCACAAGGAAATAATGACTATGACCACGTTGTGGACACAGCAAAGTACTGTAGACATGCCCCAGGTATCTTGAAGCAAGCTGGTATGAGTCCAGGGGGGAAATCTAGCTGTCAGCATGGCTCTTTGTGCTAGTTTCTCCTGCTTCTCCATGTGTTTTGCAGCTGCAAGGGGTTGTGCTGCTGCAGTTAGACTGTGACTGGTTCACAGGTTACCTAATTTAAAGTTGTGAATCCCCCTGCTGTGACATAAGGGAAACTCATCCCCATTTCAGAAGTGAGGAAATGAGGCACAGGTGAAATTAAGTGACTTGCCAAGGCCACACAGGAAGCCTGTATTGGAGTTGGTCCTTAGGGAAGGGTGCAGCGCTGTAACTAGTTGTTCCTTCCTGTACAGTTCCAAGTAGAGGAAGAAGAATATTCCAAGAAGAATAACTGCAAGAGGGTTGATACAAAGGGCAACACACGTGGAAGTGTGAGAGGGCAAATACTGGGCAAGATTTTCGAAAGTGAGTAGTGGTTTGTACGTGTCTCAGTTCTCAGGGCCTAATGTCTAGGGTATTATTCTAAATACTGGGCTCCATCAAGGGAACTCAGTCTGGGCACCCCAAACCATGCACCATTTTCTGGAAACTGGCCTCAAATTTTAATAAAGGCCTGGATCAATAAGGTACTTAAAACATCTTTGTTAACATGTAGCTAGTGAACACAGCTCTTGATCTTAATAGGAACATGCGCATAATTAAACTTATGCATGAGCTAAGTACTTTCCTCAGTTGGGGCCATAATAAGCACGCTAGTAAGTGCAAAGTACAATGATACAGTTAGCTGTTAGATCATGTTTCATGCTTCAGAAGAAATGCACCCACCTGGCCGCTGCCTTAATGTTGGCTTTTATCTTGGACTATAATAAGTACCTAGCGACCTTCACATCCACATTATCTTTTGCATTTACAACTGTATAAGAAGCAATTAAACCCTCTTCCAGTTTATGGGAAGTTTCTGGCATGGTAGCACTAAGATGAAAAAGTTACACAATAAAAAATTGCCCAAACTACTCCGAATGTAGCCCTGAAAACTTATGCAATTTCTTTACTGGAACAGAAACATTTGCAGCTCTTAATCTGACCTGTCAGTGGCACAGGAGGGAGCAGTTGTTCCCCGTTTTCCTAAGGGGAGGCCTTCCGTGATCTCTCATGCCTTCAGGATGTAGAGTGTTATTCCAGTGCCACATCCTGCATCCAGGCTGGAGGAAACTCCCAAAGAACTACATCACAGAACTGGCCTAGGGATTATACCATCGTAAGTGAGGAGTATTGCTCTCTACTTTAGAATCACTGAAGTCTATATGTTATAGAAAGCAAATCAAGGATTATGAAATATGTTATTGTGAAAGGGGATTAACGCTGACCTAGAGAAAACCTTACAGCAAGAGGATGCTGAGAGAATTCCTGTCCGCCTCCTCAAGTACACAGAGGCAGGGGGGCTGGGTTGTGGCTACTCTCCATAATATTTCCCTCCGGAGGACAAAGGGTCCTGGAGCTCAGTGGTATAGGACTGAATGCTTTTTTCCCCCCTCGCCCCCACCTGACTTGGGTGAAGTCCAGGGGTCACCAAAAGTAGAATTTGGCTTCCTAGGGAGCGTGCAGTTGATTGAAGGCGAGTTTGGCAAGGAAATAATGGTCTCACCCTACTTTCCCCCTGCCAAAATTGTGCCTGATAAGAGTCAATAAAATACACATATAGTGGGGAGAGGTCTTTAAAAAGACTGGGTGGACAATGTGTTTCCCACCTGGTGAAGCATTCTGAAATGATACTCAGGGGCAACCAGATGTTAGGTAACCAAATGGACCCAGTACTTGCCTGGCACGCTCTGTTCTGTGCGGTCATGCTTCAAGCTGTTTCAGCTGCCCTGTGCTTTCTGCCCTTCTAGTTCAATCTATCCTGCTGTGCTGTGTATGCAAAACACAGGAGTGCTGACTCTCTGGCATCCTGGGTATTTTCCATAAAGCTCCAGCTCCTGGAGACAAGCAGTACTAACATGAGACTTTCAGTTTTCACAGTGTAGATTTATAGCCCTACTGCTTGGGGGACAGCTTGCAAAGATCACCTGCATACAACCCTCAGGACTTTAAGACCAGGTGGTAAATAAAAATTAACCAACATTTACTCTCTCTAAAGAACAGCTTATAATTGTTAGGCCAATTTCATGATCTGGAGGCCTGACTCATGATTTTTTAATGTTTGGGGCTGGCAATATGGCAAATGCTGTAACAGTGGGAGGAGGGGAACATATTGCACTTGGGCTGGTAGGTGTGACGACTGCTAGCAGGGGAAGGGTTCATATGGCCTGTTTCAAGGGGTCCCTGCTGAAGCCCAGTTGGCCCACACACACACATGCCCTTGCAGGCCCATGCCAACAGCACATAAGACATTTGCATCCAGTCAACCCAAACAGGCTTTTTCTCAGTACAAAGACACCATTTATTATAAATCATTCAAGTCAAGAGTACAAAATTCAAATGTACAAAAGTGCTTATGCATAGTTTGGAACCCCACCGATGTGGGCTCTATAAACAGCAGTAGCAGATCCAAGTGTGGCAACCTCTCCATCTGCATGCAAGACATTCCCATGCTGGAATGGTTATATTATTATTTCATTTGCAATCTCTGCTAAAATCAACGCCGTCCAGACAAGAAGACAAAACAGGCAGCAACTTGCTCTTAGGGGGGCAACTGTATACCCAGTACAACAGTCTCATATAAATACACACAGGTATAGAAAAAAATCTATTTCACAAAACTGCTTGCACTTGCAATCATATATATATACACATGAAAAAAAATCTATATTTTCTTCAGTAGCAGAAGCAGCAGATTTTTTTCTGTATTTTCAACTAGCCAGAGCACACCCTATTCTAGACAGGGTTAAAAAAAATAATCTGCCTCTTGACTATCCAGAGTATAACAAAATATTAATTAAAAAGAAATCACAGAATAAATAGCAATAAGGATTTAATTAAATAAAATACATTTAGTTTTTTGTGTTGACCTAAAACTAAACCTGAAAGGGCCAAGGCCTACCCTCAGACACATGCGCATCATTGACATGCATCAGAAAGACTTGGCCCCTTGCTGTTTGAAAATAACAACGCATGTGCAAATTTTGATTAAAATGTTAACTGCTTGTCTGTTCTTTGGCTGGCGGGTTTTGAAGCTCGTTTGTGGTCACGTGGAAACACAGCCCCAAATATGTCTTCATGGTATCGCTTCTGGCTCTGCAAAATCAAGGAGAGGAAAAAATATAATCTCTGTTGTTCCACCTGAGCCTAAAAACATGGAAATTCACACATCCTGCAAAAGCCATTAGTTACCCAGCTTCATCAAGGCAAATCTGGCCCCTGCCATGAGTGCACAGAATTAAGGTGGAGAGAGTGGGGCTGGCTAGTGGAAATATAGAGGTGGGGTAATATTCAATATATGCATCTTGGGCATTCATGGCATGTTCATTATGTATTGGAGTAACATGAATTATGCACATGCAGTACATACACTGAAAGAACAGCACATATAAGGTGTGCAGCTCATTTAGAAGGGGTCGAGTAATCTGCGCTCATATGCTGTTTAGATTTTTTTTTACATGATTGTTGCCTACCCTACAGCAGTCGCTTAATCAGGGTTCTGGCTTATGCTGTGCAGGACCCTTTAGCTTGAGGACTGACTATAGCAAGTAGGTGAAATCATGCCCCTGGCTCACAGCCATACCTTGAGCTGGGAGATGTACTCCTCAGCCTGATCCTCGGTCAGCTGCAGTCTCTTAGCAAACATCTCCTTCAAGGTCTGGGCAACGTCCCTGGCCATGCGCACATCTCCACAGACATACAGATGCCCTTTGTCTTCATGCATGACTTGGTGCACTTCTGTCTCCAGCTTGCTCTGAAGAATGTCTTGAACATAGACCTTAAAAAACAAGTCAAGCAAAATTCCTTTAATATTACCTGAGGTAGGAGTTTCTCAAGATGTGGCATAGACCTAAGGTCTGCATGTGAAAGTTTTGACATCCTCTCCAGTCAAGCTATGCTGTGTACAAGAGCAGAGGGGAAAATGGCCTTAAACCACCTTTACATTCTTCTGGTCTTGAGGCTGGGCCAGAGTCTTGCAGAAATGGTAGCCCAAAAGCTGCTCTCATTTAGGCCCCATTGTCAGCAGCTCCAAAGGAACATTTAGACACCTGGGCTGCCTATACATGTGCTCAGAGTTGGGTGGGGAGTGTTAATTAGAGCTCTGGAGAGCCACTGTAAAGAAAAGGCTCATAGTCATGTGTATTAAGCCCACTTTGTTTCAAGATAGCCATGGGGGCACTTTAACTAAAGCTCATTTGTGATTGTGAGGCAATGCTGGAGCGTTCTAGTTAGAACACTGATGAGCATGTCTATAGGCAGCCATTGGTATAGGGATACTTCAGCTCCACCTTCATGCCCTCTTATACCAGCAGCTGAAAAGGCTGGCTTAGGTGCCAATGACTACTGCTACCTCAGCAATCTCTCCATCTTTGAGCTTCACAGGCAGGTTGCTATTGGAAGTTTTAAATATGGACCTAGCTATTATAGTCTCTCAGGGTAATCGCTAGGGGTTAGATGTGTATAGCTATACTCCTGTCCCCTGCAAAAGATGAAGGCCTTTCATCAGTCAAGGACAATGCACTGCAGTGAAGCACTCAGCAGTTCTGAAGGAGAGCTTTAAACAGTGCCCAATTCTTATCTCGGAAATATATTCTCCCTTCTAAAAGGCAGAGAAACCAGTCTTACTTTTGCTTGGCCAGGCTGCCTGGAGTAAGCAGTGTAGACCTCTTTGAGTACTCCCTTTCTCTTCATCTCCTGAGTTTCTTCTCTGTAGACGTGATCCGTATCTGATCGCCGGCAGCCAAACAGTAATGTCATGCCGCTGCCTTTGATTCCTGAAACCAACAATGAAAAGTTGTTTCATCTTTTAAACTTTGCCCAATTATTTGCAATTACAATCCCAACAGACGGCCCTGTTGTCTCAGCAACTATTCATGCAATGTAAGGGCAGGAGGCTATTTTTTAATTAGCCTGTTCCACTGTGTGGAATGCGTGTGTGTGATGGCTTCTGATGTGGGTGCAGTCAGGGTGTCTACAAAACATCACAGGCAGAAGCTCCGTGTAACACCAAAGGGGCAGCAATAATCCACTAATCTGGCAGAAGCAGGTCTTTGAAAAAGCCTTTGCAGAAGCAGGTGAGAGGAATCCAGTGTTTTTTATCTCTGTGCTCGGAGACCCTGTGCAAGAGGTAAGGAGCAAACAGAGTCTAAACTTTTGGAAGCAGATGAACAGCTCCCTTGTAGTGCCCCTGGTGGTTCCAGATCCCCCAACAGAGAGTAACAGGAAGATGTCTTTCAGCTACAGTCCCTGTTGAAACTCCTTGAGTGGCAAATCTCTGCATTGCTCCCTGTCAGTACCAGTGCTTCTGGGTATAACCTGCCCCTCCTCTTAGGCTTGAGAGCATCAGTTACAACAGCAACACAGAACTGCATGTTTACACATGCAATGCCCCTGTGGGACATCCCTCTGTACCTTTCTTTTCCAAGTCATGGAGACGCTGCTGCCAGAAGCTTCTGAATGGAGCGATTCCTGTCCCTGGGCCGATCAGAATGCATGGCGTGGATGGGTCCTTCGGGAGCTGGAATCCGGCAGCACTAATATCAATTAAATGTGAGAACAGATTTGTTAGGAAGAGCATAAGATGGCATAAACCAATTCCTATGAAGCTGCCTAGCAATTACCTCTCCCTGTTAGCCTTAACCTCTCCTTTGTGGCACTACTACTGTTAATTGGGTTGCATGGAGTGGAGAATCAGGCTCTCCATTTTTCAAGGTCTGGTGTAAACATCAGCCCTGCCAGCTCACTCTGTTGCCGTCATTCCTGCTTTGCAGAAGCACCAGCAAATACTTGCTCAAAGTCACCAGGCACCATAGCTCCAGCTGCATATCTATCTACTAGATAATGCTGCCTTGCAAAAAGTATGGATAATACTCTTATTAAAGCTTGGGCACAGCTGCTGACAGACTTCTGGCAGTGCTGCAGCAAGTCCCAAGGTAATTCCCCTTGACACTATTTAAGAAGCTTTTGATTCTTTACATGAGTGGTTCATATTTGCAAGAGCTCACAGAAGTTTTCTGAGTGCCTGTTGCAGATATGTATTTATATAGATTCGTGCCAGAAGTTTTCCCAAATCTGCCTTGAAATCTCAGCCAGGAACAGAAATGATACTCTGTTGTTACTGAATTTCAAGTATCAACTACTCAAGGCAACACTTGCAGGAAACAAGTTTTGTTCCCACAAAATATTTGTTGCACATTTTTTATTGTGAAAAAAATCTGTAAAACCTCACTGACAATTTGCAAACAGAAAAAAGGATAGTTTAGTGGCAGGGTTCTTTACTGCAGATTGTTCAGTCAGATGAATTATTGGCCATTAGAGATAAGTCAATGAAAGGTCGACTATTTTACCAATAAACATGTCTTGCCTGTGGATGCTTCAATATTTCGACACCCAACTTCAGGCATGCTAAAGGAATCTGATTTTTACACCACAGGTCCTTATACTGTTTGTGAAGTATTAGTTGCTTGAAAAGCTTGCCTATATAATATATACTCTGATAACAGCAAAGAGACTGAAGAAATTGAAGTAACACCTCACCTGCGTACAAAGCATGGGACTGTTTCACTGAGATTTATTGTATTCAGCCATGTACTGCAAACTCCATGATGTAAGGGACCTTGACCATCTGCAGGAAGAAGGGAAAATGCATCTATGAATAAAGCTAATTACTCTTAAAAAAAAGCTGATATCTAAAAAAACCTGATAATTTGGTATCTAATCCTGATTTAAAAACCCAACATAGACTGTTAATTGTCACAACAGATTTCTATCCTGAATTAATTATTTATACAGAGTGATAGCACAAGATAAACTCCCAACTAAAATGGCCAGCTTTCTATCATATGGCCAATACATTTTACTGAACCATAGTGCCCTGGACACAGCACTGAATCAGAGAATAAATGTAAGTGAATCAGAGAATATATGTGAGTGACAATTACCCTTTGTCCTGTAGTTGACCACCGCAACTGTCAGATGGATCTCTCTGGGTGACATGTCTTGTGAGGAGCTGATGGAGTAGTATCTGGGCTTCAGCAAAGGCAACTGAGTCAGCAAGAAAGGTGTTGAGACCTTAATGGAAGGGAATTCCTTCAGGACCTCCAGGATGGTGGGACTGTTGAAAAACTTCCAGTCGTTGTACTTCTCTAAGCTCTGCAATTTCCAAGGGCAAACAGAAATGTTAACAGGCAGCTCAAAACCTCATGGAAATTGGGAACAGGGCATTTCAAAGGTCACGCGTAAACTAAGTTTCTTGCTTTAAGTTTAACAACATATAGGTAAAATTGAGATAAAAGGAGACTCCAAAGCTTCCATCACAGCAGTGTGGGGAAGCTGCCGAGGTACAGAGTCTTCAAAGCAGAGAATCCTTCTATGGTAAGTCTAGTTTTAATACTCACATGACATAAGACTTCCAGTCTCTGTCTGTCTCCTTCCTCTGTTGCCAGCTGGGAGAGCTTTTTTAGCAGCTGCTGTGAGGGTGGGGTGGTGATATCCAGGAAGTATGTCAAGGCTTCTGAGAGTGTGCAGGGTGGAATTTTCTTGTCACTTGTCCAGTAGCCACCTGGAAATTTGGAAAATATAAGAAACATTTGAGAATGTTTCCCAGGAAGTATGACAGCTGTTATGTTTTGAAGTGTTCAGTTTTGTTTAAAGTAGGCTGACCCTTCTTAACCAGCCTACCTGCCTGCAGAGCTAGACACAGGACCCCAGTGAGAGGAGTAGCTGCTAAGAAAATAAATCTAGCAAAGCATAATCTTGTACTTGATCAACAGCAAAACCCTTAAGTCTCCCTCCAGGCAAAAAGGAATTTGCTTGTTTGTTTTTCTCTTGTAAAGGAGCTTTGCTGAATTTCACCAGTGAAGGCTCTGGCCCTGTTTTTATATGCACTGAACCACAGGCAATGAGAAAACATCCCCTTTAAACGAAGAGAACTGTTCAAACAACCACTTATCTGTGCAACCAAGCTATGATTTATCAGGTTTCTCCTCCTAAGCAGAGGAAATAGCCTAGTTTAAAAGACTGCTTAAATGTTCCAAACTGCAACGAATCCCCTCTATCATAACCTAGAGACAGTCAGTAGCCAGGTTCTGATCTTAGAGAAATGTCAATCCAAAAATATCCCATTGATTACTGAGGATTTTCATCAGTTTGAGCTAGATCAGGCTCTAGTACTAGTAAAGCAAGCAAAACAAAGAGTCTATATAGTAAAACCCTTGGGAGCTCCCATTTCTTACCTAAAGACTGGTGGATACGAAGGCAATAGACAAGCCAGTGACTATGTATCTTGACATAATACATGTCAATAATCAATTTTAAATTAAAAAATTATTAAACTGGATCATGGAAAAGTTCATAAAACATTTGCTGCCCCTCCAACAAATCTAACTTACCATCATTGTAGGTTTCCAGTCGGATGGTCTGATCAGCTGGGGGTGCATCTTTAAGAAGCTCAGTGATGCCCTGAACTAATTCTGGCTGGTTGCCTGGGAAAATCCCAATGTGGTCTCCAGGCAGGTACTGCATTTCCTGATTAGTCTCACAGGAAAGCTTAACAAGGATGGTGACACGACTATATATTAAAAGAAGAAACCAGACAAATTTTGGTTACGTCAACAGGATTTCCCTTTGACAGTGCAGAAAGGTATAAATGTAAAAAGATCTTTGGCAAGGGTTTGCTTGCGTTGGCCCTACTTTCAGATTAATTTAATAATTCCTGGACCTTTTGTCAAACCACATTCTGGGTAGGTACAGTATTTTACTCAGAATAAATAAGATGCTGAAAATGTGCTGATCAGCATATAGTAACCTGAATCACTGTGTCATTGGCCATTGGAAATATAATTTTATTGGAAGTTGAAAAGTTTGCATTAATAACCAGCCCGGGAAACTTCCTCTCAAGATATTATTTTTAGAACATAGAGCACGAAGGCACTAGAAAGTCTTTTATAGAGCCTGTTCCATAAAGTGGATGTTGTTCCTTAAAAATGGTTGTAATTTAGCACCTATCTGCATGAGTTTGTGTAATGTTATAGCTTAACTTGAGTTGTAGCATCATTATGAACTAAAATAATTCTTTGAAATATGTTTTCCCTTTCCTTTGTCTGAATGGAGGCAATTTTCTGAAGAAGCGAAAATGTGCATAGGATTTTGGGCAAAGCAATCATACTGGATTTTACATTTAGCATCAAACTGATTTGTGCTATATTAATTCCCATTAGTAATGGTCTGAAATTCAAATTCAAAAGATGTTTCTATCTGGCCATTTCAGTTTTCTTAAATTATAGTAAAAAAATTATTAAAATATCTACAAGAATTGTGTCATACCTGGATTTTGAACTTTGCAGATTCTGCCTAAATGTGAGCTTCATTGGAATCACATTCTTTGCATGTATGTCAGCAAGTCCTGTGGAAAAAAGGGGATGTGGTTAATCAAATACTGAATTACTTTAGATTTCTTCAAGGCAGTGTGGAAAGGAACTGTGCTATTCTTCTCCCCATCCTTTTTCGGTTTCCTATGAAAGTAATAAACAAGTCACGCTGCTTTCAAGCTTCTGCTCTGCTTGAAAATAGCATGTGGGGTGTTTTTTAATGCTGTCCTATTGAGATGTGAGACTATGAATTATCCCACCTAAACGGATTTCTGTTTCTTCAACCACTTTAACCATCTTAGCAGAACATTAGGTTCATCCCCCAATATTGTAGCAAGGCTAATTTTGTTTTAACTGTCTATGCAAGACAAGCATATTAGATGCTAAACAGGCATGCCAAAAAAGGAGAGAAGCAATACCTTTACTCAGGTGCAAAGCCTGGGAGTCGTACACCACTCTGTAGTTCTTAGGATTCCAGGAATCATCACAGGTATACATCTTGGGTACCTGAATGCTGTTTTTTCCACGGACTTCAAAGATCTCACAGGCAGTCTAGAAAAAATTGAAGATTACTCATGGTAAACATTTCAGTTCTTGTCATTTTTGAGTGTTCATTGATAACACTGCTTTGCATTTAATTACTACTACTACTGCTAATGACATCATGTAGAACAGATAAAGCAGATTTTGATCTCACTCATTCCTAATAACTATTGGGAATATCTTGTTGATTTCTGTAGCTGTACCGACTCCAACAAGGTTATTTCCAAAGCAGAAGAAATGAGATCCTGGATCTAGTTAGAAACATTTTTAGGATGAATTCTATCACCCTTGCTTACTTTGTGTACCTTACTACACAAAAAGCTCAAAGTCAATGGACTTGGCACCAGTGCAGCAAAACTGAAATGAATCTTGCCTCAGTTTTGGGAGACCCTTATTCCAAACCAAGATCCAGATGATAACTTTGCAAATGGCTCTTTCCTTTAAAATGGACTGAAGCAAAACCCTGGATCTTCAGTGACCCCCTCCCCTCCCATACCTGAAGGTATCGAAAATCCAGATCTTAAGTGCACAGATGGATTGTATTATTAATGATACCAAATGATATTTTTGTTTTAAATGGGTTTTTTTTTCAACTTTCTTTTTTGCAGGCTGTTTCACCAATGAAAACCTAAGAAAAAATTAATGTAGCACTTCCATGGATTGCTGCAGCAATAGTTACCTTGAATGCATTCACTGCCCAGGCACGAAAGGCTTCTTCCTGCCCATTGAGTTCATCCCCTTCACCCGTTGTAGTGATCTGAGAGGCACCTAGCTGTGCGAGTTTTTGGTCAATGGCATGAGCGAAGGCACAGAACTCTGGATACATGGTTGATCCCAGGCCAAACACAGCATATCTATGCAGAGAGATGTAGATGAGTCTCAGGAAAGCAATGTTCACAGTTCTCATTGAACTGCATGTTAAATTAAAGTAGAGACAATCAAAGGCACATTAAATAACAAAGTATTACCTGATTTTTTTGTTCAGCTTTTTCATAGTGAACAGGGTTTCCTTCAATTTCTGTAAAAAAAAATGAATAAAATGTTTCATGTTGCATAAATATCTATAGGTGATATAAAATTAAAGTCTGTTCTAAGTCCATTGGAGTCAACGTAAAGATTCCTGTTGGATCTTGGATCAAGACCTCCTACAGTCTTCACCTTGAAGTCTTACCTTTCCATTGCCAGGTGAATCTCCATTTCCAAAGGTGCTGGTTACCACCAGAAGGAGATTTTCTTTCTCCAGGTCACTGATCTTATAGTCATCCATACAAAGAATCTGGAAGAGAATGAATTCATAGGACATAAATATGGGCTGGCTGTAATAGCTAAGAAGCTTTCAGGTCACTGTTGATTAAAACTGGGAGACAGTGTGGGTTAGCTTATCCACTTTCCCCCATCAGCATTTGTCTGGTCTAGGTAGATGGTAAGTTCTCAAGGCAAGGACTCTTTCTATGTTTGACCATGTGAAGCACCTAGAAATATGAGGCCCCAGTCTCAGCTGGGGACTTTAATAAGCAAAACAACAAATCCTCACTATGGTCTTCAGACAGACCAGCGATGACTGATATTTTGTCTTTCCCAAACAAATGACCCATCATTTCAAGTTAAATGAGAAGCCTTGCCAAGTTAGAGTAGTTTGAAGGCACAAAACCATTTCACGGAGGCAGAAGCAGATGCAATAAAAGTGTTTCCTACGGAAACAATGGTCTGCAAATCAAAAAAATATATGTTGCAAGGCATAAAAAAAATACACACTCTGGGTCAAATCTTTGGTCAACCAAAGCTTCCAGTGAATCTTTGCCAGATGCAACCTCTTGTGGATACCGACAGACCTGTAGTTTCCAACTCTTGCTCTCCTAGGTTTATTTCTCATTCTTTCTTTCCTACCTTCCCTCAGTAATATATTTATGGTCATGAGGTAGATTTTCTTACCCTGGTATTGAAGGCACAGTTGAATAAGTCACACAGATTGTTGGCCAGGGTTTCAGATTTCCCTGTCTCTGTCGCATATATCACAGTTGCTTTAGACCTGGCTGCCATTCTTTTCCGCATCAGTGAAGAGGCAAAGAATGCGGCCCTGAGAAAAAGCACATGAAGCTGATAAATTATCTGCTGATATAGGTGGAACCTGATTTTCTAAAATATAGGAAAAAGCTAATATGGGGGAAAGCTTTTTGACTTTTCTTGGAGAATTTTTTAGAGTAATAAGTTGGAGATTTCGGACATGATTGTCACTAGACTTGAAGATGTAAATGATTCACTGGCCCCTACTGCAATAATGAGATCATCAAAGATGTGGGCCTGGAACTCCTCCAACCCAGTTTTGGAATGGAAATGTCAGCTCCTCAGAGCGTAACTTCACATCTACAAAACACGGAATAGTCAGTATATTGGAAACTTACTTTGCAAAAACACTAAACTTTATCTCCTTCTTCTTTGGCCTGCGTGTTTCATCATGCCAGACGTGAGTTTTCCAAGCATCCTCCTTGAAAAAGAAAAGTATGAGATTTTGAAACACTATAACCATGTTGCACAGATAAAAAATGTTCCCTTGAAAAGGTCAAAATATTTTGTAATCCACACATGTGATCTACTTTGTAGGCCAGGTCCTGCCTCCATCATCTTCAGTAATGCAGGCTCAGCCTTGATAAGGGGTCCAATTGCATTTTATATCCATTTTGGGATGCAAAAGGAACTAATGTATGTATCCGCTAATGAATGAATGCATCACTCGGTGAATATGAGTTCACAAGTACCATGATTGGCAGTTAATGGGAAGCATATGGTTTAAACTCTGACAGTAAGTGATCTGTAGATAGGACCTCTAGTATTTTAAACTGTCTGCTAAGATCATTGCTTCAGTCACACTTACTTGGTAGTAATAGAATGGTGAAAGCACATAGTTCAGCATCTCCTGGTGAAATACTGGGGTAATGCTCCCTGATATTGGAGGCACAAGCCAAACCCAGTCTGCCGGACAACCTCCTCGAACACGGTACTCGTTCTGCATGTATTTCATGAAGGACTCAGCAGCAGAGTGGTGGTCCATGATGGTGACATTTTGCTTCTAAAAGAATTACACAAAGAAAGGCATCAGCTGGTGAGACCCATAGTATGGACCTGCAAAAATACTGCATTGACTATCTAAAGTATTTATAAACACTGTGTTGCTACAGACCATAAGTGCTCCCTAAGTCTTATAAAAAAACTTTTGCTTTTCTCCCTGTACTGCTTATAAAAGGCTATACATTGGCTGAACACATAATGTGAAGGGATTTTATGCTTCAGTGGGTGGGTCTACACGTGACACTACATTGCCATAGCGATGCACTGCGGCAACGTAGCCCATTGCTGTGGTGATGTAGCATGGCAGGCACAAACCATGACACTGATGCTACGTCACCATAGCAATGAGCTACCTTGCTATAGCGTGCCACTAAAAATAATCATGTGCCGCCTAAGGCAAGTACTAAATGACAGTACAGTAACAACTGGACTATGGGGGGAACATGTAGACACACCCAGTACTCTATTATAGATGGATTTTGGCCTCCTGTGCTGCAGCTTGTTCTATAATCCTGTTTTTTGCCAGGTTTTTAGCCATCAGAGGATTCACAATTCTTCACTTGCATTTTATTGCTCTAGCACAGGGAGGCCATGTTCAAAGTGCCCCCAGTTCATTTGCCCACCCATCAGTTGGTCGTGGCTTGAAGAAATGACTTACTTGGAAGCTATAAAGCACAGCGATGTTGATCTCTATAACAGCTTGGTCTTTCCACAGTGAAGAAAGTTTGTTTGTGTCCAGACCCATCCTTCTTCCTACTTCCTACATTTGAAAGACAGAAAAAGGAAATTAATACACAGGAGTTCAGACTGATGATTCTGCCAAAAGCTTTTAGCATTTGGTTTTTTTCAAGCCAATACTCAGGGAAAAATTTTATGGGGTGGGGGAAAACCACATGTAATGCCAGAATCAATGCACTGGAGGATTCAAGGCCAGCGGGATGTCTGAAGCAAAGCTTTCTGATTCAGAGCTCTGAAGGATATTCAGATCTGGCATAGGAAAGGCTGGGTTAGATGGTCTTAAAGAGGCACTGTCAGGTCAGAAAGCAGATACTGCCGTACATTATAACTACTACTTTTTTGGAGGTGCCTAGAAGTCCCAGTCATGAACCAGGACCCCAGGATAACAGAATTGGCAGCTGTGCAATGGTTAAAAAAGCAGTTGGTGTAGGCAATGTCCAAGAGATACATGAAAGCTTGACTGGGCTCAGTAGAAAAGTGGAGAAAGATTCACAGGAGAATCTTTACTCCCTTGGCTGCCGTTCCAACATCCGAACCAAGATTTTGGAAGAGATACTGTTAGGTCATTGTATAAATAATGACAAAATCTGGCACATTTTCATGATCTTGGCTGTAGATCAGGAGAGGTCCCATAAATAAGCAGTCAGGAGATGCTGTCAGGTTAGAAGTTGCTGGCTGAGGTATGTGGGGAAGCACAGACAACACTCATTTGAACAGCGCATGCTGGCTTCTTGCTTTTGGAAATACTCATTTCTCACAGAGCACTCTCTTCCTGGCCCTCCACACCCCCACCTTGCATAGAGACTCATGCCATCCCCTCAAAGATTACCTGAAGGATGTTGTACCGTTGCACATCACAGAAATCTCGCACGCCTATCTCGGTGCCCATGTACCAGCCGTTGAAAGGGCAGCCGGTGAATTCCAGGCCTCCCACTTCGAGCAACATGTTGGCCACAGCAGGCATTGCATACCACTTCAGATCCAGGTCTTTAAACCATTCATACCTTTTAAAGAAGCATTTGGACTGTAAGTAAGTAGCTTCCTTGGTGTTTTCTTCTGACTACAACTAGCGGCAATTAGGAAACAGGGACAATGCTATCTGTTGTAAGTGACAAAGCTATGGTGAACATACTGCAAAGGCTCAGAATGAATTTTCATTAACTATGCAAAACCTCAGAGTTCTTTGCTGAGGAAACTGGTAAATAGTGTCAAACTTGCTGGCCCTGTAAAATGACTGCTGTCCACTGGATCATCAGGAAGCTTTGCACTTTCAGTCTCAAAGACCAGACCTCAATGACCTGAGCTTATGACTGGCAAGAGCAGCAAATTGTTGTTTTCAGCATGGTCAAGCCAGATGGGCTTCAGTTCAATGACGTATGCTATGATCATCGCTCTGCAGAAAGCACATGCTTAAGTTCTGTAGTGAACTGGGGGTGTGTTGATACTAAAACAGCATGCACTTTACACATGCATTACACACATACAAGAGACTGTGCTTTGAAAAAGCAACATGCTTTTGTACATGACAGAGGGAAAGACAAGAAAAAAAACTTTCCTGCAAAAAAGCTATTACTTCGCATTCATTTAAATACAATTTAGTTGCTGTACCACACATTTTATCTCTCGAGTTAATTTAACATAATTTCAGCCTGACAAAGAAATAATAAAAAGACTGCTGCAGGGCACAAACTAATAACCTGGCCCAAATAATAGCTGAGCAGGGAAGGCGAGGTGGAGACACAGATGCAATTATCTCAATTCAGTCTACTTACTTTGGATGCTCCATTGGCACTTCAAGGATAATTTCTGGAGGCAGTTCAAATATTTCCGGGTCTTGGCCGTTTGCTTGGATAATCAGTGGAACTAAATCAAAGCGACCATACTTAGGCTTCCACCCAAGATCAATGCACAACTGTAAGGAAAAAAGGTAGGTTTTGTTTCGTTTCTCTGCGGGTTTGACCACAAAAGAATGTTAACCCTTTAAATCCTCTCTGGAGAGCTCCCTAATGCTAAGGGGCTGCCTTTCCCTTAGGCAAAGCCATGTTGTTTTTCCGTAGGGCTCCACTGGGCTCCCTGATATAAAGGTAATACAACAGCGAAATAGCTACACAGCCCTGTCAGTAGCCAGGGGCAGCAATGTGCTTCTCAGACAACGCTCCTTAACTCTGGAGTAGAGGAGAGAAATTTGTGATAGGACGACAAGAGCAAAAATGATTGCTCCTGACCCCTCCTCCTCCCCCTCACCTACCCCTCAGCTAACTGAGCTGCACTGATTGGGGCACTGAAGTCAAGCTCCACCTATTCCCATTCCTCCTTCTTACTTCAGGGAGGGGCAGGAGGAAGAAATGAGCACTAAAACCAGCGAGACTTAATGGGAGTTGGATCAAGTTAATGGAGGATTTTTGACCAGTCCATGGTTTTAGGGAGCCACAAAAAGAGAACCAAAAAATCCCTGCATCATTTACATTGGCTAGGTGATAAGGTAAATGACAGATGAGCTAGGTGGGATGGATAGGTGTTCTGTAATTTCTGCCTGGGACCTTACCTGTGTCAGCTGCAGACAACCTGGGTCTCCGATGACGGACCCATCTGGCATTTGGTACCCAGCATATCGGATGAGCTGGCCATTCCATATGCGAAAATCATGTTTCCCATCAGTCCGTTGAGGGAAGACAGTGATGGCCGACCTGCCCAAAAATAACATTGACTCCCATTACAATGCAGCAGGTCAAATGCATTTTGATTATTTGGATTAAAACTGTCACTGCTCTGAGTTATTTCATGTTTTGTACACTAAGCCCAATAACCAAACAATAGCAAAATGCAATCATCTTATTACCCACTTTCTTTCATATCACAGACCTTAAAGAAGGAGGAGAAAAGATGTAACAGGACACTGATAGTGCCAGAAAAATTAAGAATGGAATACAGGGAAACAAAACTTTTAGAGAAAAACACCCCAGAAGAGAACACCTTAGATGTCTGGGTTTGCGAGATCAACATACCTTATATTTCCATTGTTTGTGGAGTATTCAATATGGCGACAGATATGTTCAAACATTTCCTTGGCTGTTTTACAGTCACGTGCATCAAACACCTATATGTTCCAAAAAGAAATACAGGAAAAGAACTAATTTAGCAAAAAAAAAATTAAGTTTATTATTTTTCTAACACAGTTCAGTTTGGATCATAATCTAAGGTTTGGGCACAGTGGATTAAACTGGTGTCTGGCAAGCAGGATTTTGCCAGGAATGTTTCCTCTTAAATGCTGTTATATGGAACAGATAAATAGATCTCTGTGTTCCTGTAGTGTATTGGAGATATATCTGCTTCAGGTGCTCAGCTGGCCTACACAAAATGATGTGTGATGTCATGAATATTGTTCTCCCTGCAAAATGATTTGTTATAACTCCAAACTGAAAACCTAGGGAAGAGATCCATCTCTCCTGGTCTAAAACAAAGGTCAGATGATGCAAATTGATACAGTGCTGCTGAAATAGAGGTCACTGTTCTAATATATACCAGCCAGCATTCACCCCCTGAATAACTGTAATCAGTCACCAAATCACCTGTAGATTGGACCACTGGATTCTTCCTATGCATCTTGGAGCATTTCTCCAGGCCTGTTTTGTTGCAAAGATAAGTTCATCTTTGGTCAGCTGATAGGTTCCTGTTGTTTCTATCTCTTTATTAACCGCTTCCATTCGGGCCAGATGTTCTTCTACTTTTGGTCTGGAGAGGAAGAAATAATTGTGAGGAGAAACAATGAGTTTTGCATTAGGCAGAACTGATTTCATTTGCAGAAGTGGTTTGTTTCACAGTTACAATGCTCTGAGTCAAGTTGTGATTCAGCAAGTGTGGCTGCAGAGAGAGGATTTTAGGCCTGCAGATGGGCTGACCTCATTGTTCAACATCTGAAAGCGAAATTAATCTACAAAAACAATCGTGATATTATACAAGAGTTCCTGAGCTTCAGATTCATGAACCATCTTTGGACTATGAATTCTGGACTACTTAATCCAGTGATTCTCAACCAGGGTGCCATGACAGCCTTTGAAGGTTGCTGCTGGGATAGAGGAGATAAATGAGAGTGCAGGCTCCAGAGAGAAGATAAGTCTCGTTTCTGCCCTTCCTGCCATTCCTTCTCCCCGCACTCACTGCAGCGCAGGCTCTTCCCTGCCAGCTGCTCCTTCTGCTTTCCAGCCCCTCATTGAGACGGTAAGCACTGTAATAAATTCACTCGTTTTGGAAGTAGGGTGGTGCTTAATTCACAAAATTCTGGAGGGGTGCCTCAAGTCTAAAAATGCTGAGAACCACTGACTTAACCCAAACAGGAGCAAAATGCAGGGCCAATTGGAAGCTATAATGTTTAATCTTCATGTACTGCCTTCCCCCAAACAGTTGGCTTCCACTTCCAGGCATGTCATGCACTCATTACACCCTTAGACTGCCTCTTTTGTCCACCTTTCCACATTAATTTCTCAATGCAGATTTAGATTATCCAGGTTTCTAGTTTAACTCTCATCAAAGTACTGGAAGGTCTGCAGTAGGGAAAACACTTCTACAATGGCAGAAGGGTAAAGGGAAGTGGTCTAATTATTAGACTCTAATAGTTGATTGCTTTCTCTCTCACTTCTGTTGTTTTACCAGAAATGTATTGCTCCTAAGCAAAGTCAGTAGGAACTCTACACCAAAGAGGAGAGACGAGCCTTCAAAAAATCATTACACCGATAGCAGAAAGAATGAAGACAAAATATTAGGAAATACTTATCATGGCACAGATAGAAGTTGTCCTGCTGGCTGATAAACAGAATGAAAATAGCCTGCACCAGGATGAAAGATCAAGGGCAGCACAAAAGACAGTGCACTCAAATAGCCAAGGAGTGAGGTCACCTCCAAGCAGACATACACAGATTTGGGGTATTTAATGCTGCAGAGAGTGAAAGGTGCCAGTATCTTAAGGTAGGATTTTTAGAAGGACTCAGCACCTAGAAATGTACCACCTTTATAAAGCCAGTAGTTGTACCAGTTGCTGATTCTGTCTGAAAATCTGTCATTAAGTGCTGTAACACAAGGAGCATGGCACTGAGTGGTTCTGAAACCCAGGGCCCCAAGCACTTGAAAGAATAGTCTTGAACTTTGAAAACACAGGCCTTGAACTGCTAGGGCTGGAGCCTCATCGGAGCATCTCTGAAGCGAGCAATTACCCTTTGTTTAGAGCAGTGCAAGTGAATGGACAGTCTGGCCCACTGGATCGAATTCACCCTTTTGCAATGGATGCAATTCCCATTAAAATTACACCTGTGCTGCTTTTGTGCATCTGTGTTGCTGGCACGGGAATGTAAATCATCAGTAGAAGTACTTTTCACTGCATTGTTAGCTTACAAACATCCAGACTCTGCACACATGCACATACACACTGCACTTTACTCACAGGAGTAGTTCCATTAGCTACTGGGACTGCTCCTGGGAGTAAAGTAGAGTTCAGGGCTTGCAGTACCCAGCTCAAAAGCAAGAACAGAATCAAACCAATATTCAGTGACTCAATCAGGAAACACCCTCTATGAGGAAACTGATTTACAAGAATAAAGGAGGAACCTCCTGGAACGACCTCCTGGAAGTGTCTGCCTCTGACCATGATATAATCGCAATTTTAACTTGATTGGTGATATGAAATGTCATAATCTCTTGACGTCAGAGGGGAAAAGGCACTGATTTCATGTGCTAAAATTGCCTTATGGGTAACTTAAAAGGGAGGAAGGGAAGTTGCTATAAAATGATCAGCAAACTGGAGCCTCACATCATAAAAGTCAAGTTAAATTCAAGATTATCTGAGTCGGCATCAGAATTAATGGGGTAACCTTGTACTTTACCATGTAAGGCCCTTCAGCCCTCATTGACTTTAACACAACTTGCTTTGTATCTTGCAGGAGCAAACCATTATGCCCTATAAACCACTTAAGGCCATACTATACAAAATTTAACAAATTCCAATTCTGTATTCACCGAAGGGGTGGAACTGAGAAGCCAACAGGTGATAGTAGGCACTAACCCACCCACCACTAACAGTTCTTTTCTATTTCTTAAACTGTCTGGTATGCCATGGGGTGGTTTGCAGGTGACTGCAATGAAAAGAATAGGAGGAGACACTTAGCTCTGAAAGACAGACCAGACAATAATAACGAGAATTAAGTGAAAATCGCCTTACTCTTTGAACGAACCGTAGTACTGATTGACAAATTCTATCGCCTGAGGTAGAAGCTCTTCTGGTGGGACTGGCTTGTCTCTAGGGCCTCTCATAAAACCTTTTGGGGTCATCAGTGCCCCTTGGCAAGCCTTGGTCCTGCAGTTCATAACCTGAAAGGACAGGGAAATGTAAAATACAAATTGTACCAAATGCTTTTCTAAGCCAAGAAAAGTGACCCACTAAAGTTTCATCCTCTTACCTCCTTTGCCTGAAGGTGCAATGTATCTTGAAGGATGGTGCCATTTTCCATGTTTTTTATTTTTACGTATCTTGGGCATCTCGGCTTTTGGTTCACTGGCTTGATGCCATTTTGTGGAGGTTTCTGAGCAGGTGGAAAACAAAAATAAAAAGGGTCATTGGATTTTTTTACAAAACGTCAGGTATTTGCCTCAGTTTATCCCTTGGGGATTTTTGTTGGCCCATTTTGACTGCTCAGAAGCCCATGAGAATTTAAGTGAGAGACCATGGAGCCCCTTATTCACCTCAAAGAGTACTTACTCATCCAAGTATGAAACTGTTTATGTGATGCAATGGTCAGCTACTGTAAACCAGTTGGTCTTCAATAAGCCAAAGAGCTAGGCTTTTGGTACTTTTATTCTAGTGAAGCAGTAACTTGCTAGAATAAGAGCAGTAGCAAGGCATTCTATTAATTTCAAGGGTACTTCTCAAGGTGAGCGTGGTGGTCCAAATGAAGTGATGAACCAAATGAGTTTAGAGACGAGATAAATCTCTTGCTTGTTAAGAAAGGCTGTGATTTTCAAAGGAGCTCAAAGGAGTAAGGCAATGGTATGCCAAAAGAACAAGAGCTGGACACCTCTTCCTCTTAGGTCGTTAAAAAACCCTCAATAGAGATCACCTGCATTTAAAATGCATTTCACGCAAGGAGCTCAAATCATACCTTGCTCTAATGACTAGACAGCTATGTGTCACACAATTAGCACATTAGAAGCTTTGACCAGCAAGCACAACCCCTACAAATCCTTTGGATCAAGTACTGACGTTAGAAACAGAAGTGTCTCCTTTCACTGACCTCAGCTGCAGTTTTGACATACGGCATCTCATTCTGTTTCTTGCTCAGGTTATTGGCATCTTCTTTCATTAAACTTTAAAAGGAATAAAAATAATTTGATTTAATACAACCACCTTTATTTTTAAGCCATTGCAATGAACGTGAGATGTAAGGAGGGAAATGGTTAACATTACATTTGAAAATAATACCAACCCAGTAAGCCAGCACTTCTCAACCTGAGGGAACAGAAACAAGTAGCAGGGCTGTAGCTGCCTTTCCCATACTGTTAAAAGGGACAAGTGTCTCAGAGGGGCTGGGGATGTAAAAGGCTGAGACTCACTGGGATAAGCTAAGCAGAGGAAATATGTTGAGAAGCTACTACTATGGCCTGTTAATAAACTACTGGTACTTACAAAAATTAGACAAAGTCAGGAAAGAATTCTGTGAACTTTTCAAACAAATGCAGTCTCACAGTTCATTAAGCAAATGGCTTGCTTTCTTTTATGTTTATTGCCTTTGTTTCCTGCACGGGATCTGACTTCTGAACTCTTTTCTTCCTTTTAATTTGGATGCCAGGTTTGAGAAGATGAAACTTAACTGAAAAGATCTCAGACAGAAGTGCTGGAAGGGGGTGACAGCGATGAACTTTAGATCCTTTTTATCTTAGGGCCAGAATCTGTCTTGAGCTCTGACTGCTGAGCAGCCCGTCCCGCTGGAGTCAGTTTCATGAGTCTATGTCTGATGCTTATTACTTTCAGTAATAAAATGGAAGGGTTGGGTGTTGGGGTGGGAAGAAGACATCACATTTACATGAAACATAGGGACTAAAATGAATGACATCCTTTGACATAAGGGATATTTAAGAAGTGCATGGTATGGTCTTCTATACAAGCAGTAGTCCAAAACACTTTACAGAGTTAAATCAGGAAGGAACAGGCGGAATAGAAAGAAATCTTACCTGTGATCATTCATGGCTGCTTTTTCCACATTATTATTTACATCTTTTTCTTCAAAGGACTGGTTCTTACTGGCTTGAGTCTTGAACGCAAATTGCCAAGGGCACAGCATTTTGTGTATTTTAAGTTATGCTGCTACTTCCCAACCCTGATATTGTGACTTAGGTGATGAGGAGGAGGCTTCTCTAAGGAAGGAAAGAAAATTATGTATTTAGTGATAAAGGAGGTAACACCCTTTCTGGGCAGGATGAGGAAGCACAACGGACTTAGCAGACTTGTTAGAGTTAACATCCTCTGATTAAAAATGAGAAAGCACATACAAAGCATAGTTCATCAGTGTCACAAAAATACATTCCTGTTTTCAGTTTAGCATATCTCGTTTTTAGGAACCTTAAGTGTAAAAAAAAAATGCTCCTCTGTTTATTTAAATCTCTAATTTCGTAGGAGACTGATCTAAAATGTGAAAGCCTGGGTCATTCACACAGTAAAGATTCCCTTCACAGAGAAATTCTTCTCCAGGCAACTAAAGCCATTTTGCAGCACCTGAGAACTCGATGTTTACAGGTTTCAGCTTCGGTTCAGAAACGGCAGGCACGGAAGCAACTTGTGTGTTCTGCGTTGTGTATGCGACAGAACAGCATATATCCCTAATCTAGGGAGCACTAGCAGTCAGAAGTTAGTCCGATGCCCTATTAATTATCACAAATTGTCTTGTCATTCTTTGGACGCCAGATTTTCTGCTAACTTCTGGTCCCAAAGCAAAGTTTTCCTCCATGGGAAAAAAGAGATGCTTGATGGGTAACATTGAAACTAGTTTGTTATTTAAATCTTCTTTAGAAAACCAACCAAAGATTGACTTGTAGTCAAAAAGTCTGACGATAAGAAAAGGCAGGAAATTTGCTTTTCAATTTTTCTAACATATGTTGATTATTTGTATTGCTGTTGTGCCTAGAAGCCCCCATTGTAAGAACAACCTGTATCCAAAATGTATTCATTGAAATGAATGCTACTTCTAAAGAAACTGCTATTTAGTATAAAGATGTTAAAAGCCCTTAATAAAAGTAAAAGAGGAGAAAAGTGCTTATGTATAATAATAGTTACTATACTAGAAACATATCTAGCACATTACAATACAATAGAAAAAAATGAACACACCCCTTCATTCATTAAAATCTCGTCTTATAAATAAATCTAAATGTAAAAGAATGATCTTTTCTAATGGTGTAATTGCTGTGAAGCACTCTCAGAATTGTATACAGCAACCCCAGATTTTCAAATATGAGACCTGTGGGCAGCAATTGGTACTGAAAAGCTCTGGAACTGTAATCATGGTGAAGCATGCCGAGTTGGTGAAGTGCATACTTTTTTCATCTTTATTTTCTATGTGTTGATGATCAAAATAAGAAACCCCTTGTTTCTCTACATCCTTGAAAGCAATTCAGGAACATTCATTATATTGTTTTTACTTGAAGGAACCATTAAAGACTATAGCAAAGAGGCTAAAGTTTTTGAGGCAGAGAGACAGTTTGGAAAAGCAAAAAATTAGGAAGTGCAATAAAACTGTTAACTGCTTGGTTGGCTGCTCAGTCAAACACAGAGTTGTCTTACCTTACTTTCACGAGAAGTTTTTCCAAGTCTGTAGTCTTCTCTGCCAAAGTTTAGTGCCTTTACTCTCACTCAGTGGTACTGTGTCCCTGTTGAATCGTGAATGCCTTTTATACTCTGCTGGCATTAGGTATGCAAAACAGAGGGTTGATCGAACACAAGGGTAACGCAGGACAGGGAAATCCCTGAACCTGAAAAGGAGTGTGGCTGACGACTAAAACATTACTTAATCTTATGTGACTGCAGCACAGTTAGACAGCAGTTCCTGATGTTTCATCACAGAAAAACGTATACAGAGACTCTCTAGACGATCATGATTGCTCTGCCTGAGATTTCAGTACATGCTTTGGTAATCAGGAAATTATACCATATCAAAAGTGGCTGCAGTGTTATATTTAGCTTCTTTCTTAAGTCAAACGTTTTACAGGAAAAGCCTTTATAGACTTAGGGTTCCTGCAGAATCTTTAAACCAGGGATACAGTATTTTCTGTAAGATACTGTGGGATAAGCTTACAATGCTGGAGAAAGGAAATCATTCTCTATAGCTTTTAGCAATAATTTCTATAGGAACTTTTAAATTTTTATAGGAACTTGTTGGTTTAGGCCCTAATCCAGCGAAGCATTTGAGGTACATGTTTAAGTTTAAATATAGCATTAGTTCCAAGACAGTATGCTTAAAATGAAATGTGTATTTCGGGTTTTTGCTGAATTAGGGTCTTATCTCCTGTTGAATTTCAACAGAATTTTTCCATAGCAGTGTTTTCTAGATTTGTTTTCCTCTACCCATTGCCCTTTTTCTAGCTTAAACTGCCTCTAGTTTCTCAAGTGTTACTCGATTATTCTGAAAAGATTTATGAGTGTTATCCATGGTCCATTGAATGAAACAACAGGTTAAGAGACTTGACTATACTCAATTGTGATATGACACTGGCTTACTGGGAAACATGGGAAAAGTCATTTCCCTTCTCTCTGAGTCAGCCTCCCCATCTATAATACATAGCTAATGATGCTTCAGTATACGAAATGGAAAATGACTTGCATGTACAAAGTGCACTTCTTGATTTAACTGTGTTTTTTCCATCAAATGCAACCAGAATTGAATCTAAAATGTTGAGTATGCAGGAATGTGTTTAGTATGATTACCTATCAGGGTTGTCCAACTGGTGGCCTGTGGACCTCCAAGGAGTTAAGCTGAGGTCCACAGATTCCCAGTCCAGACATCCCTTTCCCCACCACTCCCGTCGCTGTTGCCAGAGTCTCTGGTATCTCCCTTCCCACTTCTTGCTTTCACTTCTTGCCTCATCCCCCCTCACCTCACTTGGGCAAGGTGGGAGAAGGCAGAGCAGCCAAAGGAGTCTCCTGCTTTGGGAGTTGGAGGACCCAGGGACTCTGCGGTGC
Source organism: Crocodylus porosus (assembly GCF_001723895.1). Classification (NCBI taxonomy): domain Eukaryota; kingdom Metazoa; phylum Chordata; order Crocodylia; family Crocodylidae; genus Crocodylus; species Crocodylus porosus. Next base: position 11,258,804 of record NW_017728932.1, on the reverse strand, counting down.
AGGAGCGTGGCACAGCGCGGTAGAGGACAGCCTGCTACGTGATGGAGGGCACGCAGTGTGATGCGGGCCACACAGTGCAGTTGTGGGGTGGCAGGAGCGTTTGCACAGTGGAAAGAAGGCACCTACTGCAAAGCGTGTGGCAGGTGCCTGCCTGACAGAGGGTGTCCATGTGGCAACATGCCATGGCATGCAGCCCACCTGGCATATAGCCTGGGGGCACGTTGCCCACACAGTGAGAAGTTGGACAGCACTGACCCATCTATTTGAGAGAACCATGTTTACACTGAACTGGCTGTTCAAGAGCATCAGGGAAGAGGTGCTTGGGAGCTGGCCATCCTTCACACAATGCCTGTCTTCCCAAAGAAATAGGGGAACCCACCATTTCTCCTTTGATATGCTCCTGTTTAAAATGTTTCTACCAGTCAGGAAGTGGCAGGAAGCAGTGACGATGCTATGTGATGTGGGTAACCAATTTCCACATCTAAATGATGAGTTATCCATGGTAGGACTTGGTCTTCATAAAAAATACCCAATTACCAGTGGGTGCACATTTCTCACAAGATAGCTACTCTCTCCAATCTTTCCTCAAAGGGAATTTACAAGGCATCTTTCACAGATCAACTTACAAACTTTACTTTACAAATCTACTAAATACAAAAAATCATGGACTAAAAATAGACATTGAATTTATGGCACATTATAACCTGCCGCCTTCCAGTGACCCCAAGTAACATCTTTATAATTTCCCAGCTACATTTTATTGCCTATCAATATTCCCCTCCTCTGTTGTTTCCTCCTCTCCTTCCCACTCTCTCCCCAATCTTTCCTCAAGGGGAATTTTCAACACATCTTTCCTGGATGAACCCATGCTGACTGGCAAGTGCTTGTGTGGACCATTTCTCAAACTTTTACTAATAAATTAGAACAACTAAAGCTGCAGGATGAGCCACCCTGAATGGTAGGATGCCCATCAGAACCCTTTTGTCTGGGGCTGAGCAACTTTGCACCATTCTACCATGGTTCTTCTTCATAATAGCAGGATTATAGCTGGTTACATCTGAAAGTAAAACTTGCATGCATCGTGGAGCTGTGTCACAGAATCTGGGAAAGTTTTGGGTGTTGAAAGAACTGGCACAAGCCCCTATTGGATTTTACTATTTCCTCATGGCTTAAAATGCCATCTGCCATGCAGCAGATTTTCCTCCCTGCAGGGCAAATTCTGTGGCAGAAAATTAATTTCCTCCAAAATATGACTCCAAGACATGGGGAATTTTAAGGGTCCTGGGCTGCAAAGCAGAATGCAGCATGACTAAAGAATTAAGATTTTACCCAGCATTTTCTGAGCAGTGAGTAGCTATATTTAGCCACTCTTCTTGTTTTCCCAAGCCCGGAGAGTGCTGAAATCTGTCTTATCCCTGGAGTAACTCTTGCTTTAGACCAAAGTGCTGCTAGGCTGGCTGGATTCCAGAAAGTCTGATGATACACATTGGCAAACAGGCAGAAAGAAATTACAAAAGGGGGAATTGGCTGTGCGGGGATTGGAATGAGAGTTCAGATTTGGATTGATGAGAAGGGGAGCATCTCTCCCATACTCTGACTTTAAACCAAGCAGCTTTAAACTAAGTTCGTCGGGGGATGGGGATCCACAGGAGCAAGAGATAACTCAACCAGGCGTAGGACCTGCCCAGGTAAGAGCTCAGATATATACCAAGGGACCAGTTGTCTCTCAGGAAGGGGGGGTGCCCAGGGCTCTCTCGGGGGGATTAAGGTGTCTCTTCACTAATGCAAGAAGCATGGGGAACAAGCAGGAGGAGCTTGCTCTCCTGCTTGCAAGTAGTAAAATCGACCTGGTTGGCCTAGTGGAGACATGGTGGGATGAAACTTTTGACTGGGCTGTAGACATAGAGGGCTATAGGTTGTTTAGCAGAGATAGGAAGGGGAAAAAAGGTGGGGGGGTTGCGCTGTATGTTAGGGAACAGTATACCAGTTCCACCTTCCCAATGGGACCAGAGAAAGGCTTAACTGAGACCCTGTGAGTCAAACTCCAAGGAGGGCAGGGGGAGAGGGATCTGGTGGTAGGGGTTTACTACAGGCCACCACATCAGGAGAAGAGCTGGATCTGGATTTCTCCAGGCAGCTGGGGGAGGCTGTGCGTGCAAAGGATGTTGTGGTCATGGGTGATATGAATTACCCGGACATCAACTGGGAGGAGCAGTTGGCCAGGTCTAGCCACTCACAAAGGTTCTTCATTAGTGACCTGGACAAGGGTGTGGAGTGCACCCTGATTAAGTTCGCTGATGACACCAAGCTGTGGGGTAAAGTGAATACACCGGCAGGCAGGGACCGCGTCCAGGCAGACCTGGATAGGTTGGAGAAGTGGGCGGATCTGAAAAGGATACGGTTCAACAAGGACAAGTGCAGGGTGCTGCACCTGGGGAGAGGGAACCAGCATTATGGTTATAGGTTAGGGGCTGCCCCTCTCAGCAGCACAGAGGCAGAGAGGGATCTTGGAGTCAGGATTGACTCCAGGATGGATATGAGTCTCCAATGCGACGAAGCAATAGGCAGAGCCAACCGCACCCTACCCTGCATCAACAGGGGCAGCACTAACAGGTCCAGAGAGGTCTTGCTCCCCCTCTATGCAGCGCTGGTCAGGCCGCAGCTGGAGTCCTGTGTCCAGTCCTGGGTGCCGCACTTCAAGAGGGACGCGGGGAACCTGGAGAGGGTGCAGAGGAGGCCACCCGTATGGTTGGGGGCCTCCGTGGCCAGCCCTATGAGGAGAGGCTGAGGGACCTCCACAAGAGGGGACTGAGGGGGGATCTTGTGGCTACCTACAACCTTATCAGGAGCTAGTAGCAGGGACTCGGAGAAAGTCTGTTCACCAGGGCCCCCCTTGGAGTCACCAGGAACAATGGCCACAAGCTGAGGGAGGAGAGGTTTAGGTTAGATATTAGGAAGAACTACTTCACGGTAAGGGTGGCCAGAGCCTGGAACAGGCTCCCCAGAGCGGTGGTGCTCTCACCTTCCCTGGAGATCTTCAAGAGGAGACTGGATGGGCACCTGGCTGGGGTCTCATGACCCTGCCACCCCCAGTGCTCCTTCCTGCCCGTGGCGGGGGGTCGGACTCCATGATCTGTCTAGGTCCCTCCCGACTCACTGAGTCTATGATTCCATGACTGTAAACATGAACTGTTGATATTGTTTGAAGGTCTGAGTGAAGGGCTTGCCCTTAAATGTTTTGTTAACAATTCTTAAGTCAGTCCAGATTTCTCTAATGGGACCCACTTTGTTACCCAGTAACACCAAGGCAAAACACCCATTGAGTTTGGAACGGGGAACTTGAGCAGGTGCTTAATCCACAGACGGGTCCATTAAGAGTACCATGTATCCTGAATTCCTGTGCAACACGCAGACCAATCTGCTCTAAAACAGACTCCCTGTGAAAAGTCACACACTCGTGTGAACGCCGGATCTCATCCCTTTCCTGGGCTTGGGTTCACTATAAAGGATTGTAAAATAACACTGCTCATCATAAACCTTCTAGAGCAAGACTGCTTTTACAGTTTCTCCCTCAAGGCTGTCAATCCCACACACTAGATCCTCTATAACTCCTGCCTCTCTTATGGTTGGAAGCGACTTAGCTATGACACTTAGCTGCTTGTGTCAGAAAGCATGCTGTACAAGCTGGGGGGAGAGAGGTTGTTAACACAGAATAAACAGTATTTCAGCAGGGAAGATCAGTGAGGATACTCCTGCTCTTGAGTATAAGGGAAGTTGTTTAGTTAAATTTGGTTTGTCCCTGGAAAAAAACAGCTTACAGCTTTCACAGCAGATTTTACCCTACTTCGTTCAAAGCAGCATTACATTATTTGTACAATTATCACATTCTGTATCAATTGGAAACAATTGGTAAATAAGTTAAAAAATACTAAAATAACCCAGTTGTGCAACTTTTTTTCTCCCAGGGCTGGTGACCTTGTCTTAAGTGAAATATAGAATTTCAGCCCAGAGGCAAAGCTGCTGGTCATGAGAATTCATTTAGCAGCAATTTCACAACAGCAAATCAAACATTTTTAGTTCTACAAGACAATGTTTTCCAGTGTGTTGAGTGAATTGGAGTGCCTCAGTTTCTTGGGCTACCTTAAAGGTACCTGATTTTCAGAAGGTACTGAACGCCTGCCCTCTAAGCATTAGGTGCCTTTAAAATATCTCAGATTGAGGTACTTAAAAACTCTAGTCACTTTGGAAGACTCAGCCATAATTTATGCGCTCATCCTGTGGCTACCCGTGTCGTATATGCCCTTCATGTGTACAGAATGAGTGTTTTCTTCTTTACACATTTCAGTTTCACAAATGCAGCTCCTTGCTATAACAGTATTTGGATCTTATTGTCCTAACTGGCTGTACCCAAAGGAGTAGTGCTGGTAGTAAATGTATTTGTACTGGGAGTGTCTCCACATTTGTTAATGAGCAGTAGTGACAGCACATTTAGTTTAGTACTTGCTTAATGAAGTACTAATTAAATGTGTAATAACTAGCTACTGTGCAGTAGCACCAGCACAGGTTTTTTAGTGATGCTTACTGCACAGCAGCCTAATACTACTGTGCAGTAGTGTATTAGCACATTTTTTTTTGTCTGGCATGTGGTATTAGGCTACTGCGCATTAAGCGTCTTCTGTAGACATGCCAGTGGTAGCGTCTAGAAGCCCTAGTCAATGACCAAAGCTGCACATTGCCCTTGGCAATGTACAAGCACAGGGCAAAAAGGTGGTCCCTGCCCAAAGAGCTTTCATACTAAGGATATGTTGAATGCCTAATCATTCCTATGACTGCTATGTAGTGTAGCCTTATCAGTGACCACACTGTAGATGAATATTAATATAAGACAAAGGAAGGACACAAGCAGAGATGGGGGTACAAGGAAGCTGGAATACTGCTCAGAATGAAAGCCAGTAGCAACACTGCTGCCTAACAAGCTAATGTGTTGTCACTTTGTGGTGCCCTAAAGAAGAATGTAATCATTCAAGGGGAAGTAGCGTCATAAGAAAGCGTATGAGTCAATGATTTGGACTTTTGCATTTTTCAGAACTGCTCATTACATCTTTGGGGAATTGACCACTTGGTGGCACAAATGTCATAGCTTCCTCTTTTAACATCACCCATCTATTTCCTATTTCTTTTGGGGAAAATCTTTGTTCAGTTACCTGTACTTGACAGGCATTTTCATCATGTTTTAAGTGTTTTGTTACCTAACTAAAGAGAAGACATAATATCATACATTTGGAAATTAATTGCCACACCATCAGACTTAAACTCTTTGGAACAGGTACCATGTCACTGCTCTGCATATGCACAGTGCACAGCACTGAAGGACTTGGAGCCATCGACAGTGTCCCTATACTCCACTGTAAGTTAAGAAGTTAATAATCAAAGTGGTGTGATGTTTCATACAACATTTGGGTGCCACATCATATTGGGATAATGCCTAGAAACGCTAGCCCTCTAAGATTACTACTTATCTCCATCTGACAAAGTTAATGCAAGTATTGGAACTTTTCTTGGAAATGAAGTAACTTTGGCTCCTCAATTTTCCCACCAGACATTTAGAATGGTTCAACGAGAGCAAACACAATTTTAGATAAGAACACACTGGGACTGTGATATCCAGGAATCTCTACAATGAGTGCTTTTCTGTATCAAGGGTGTTGGTTGCAGCCATGTTTGTCTAAGGACATAGGCAGATAAAGTAATTTGAGTAAATGAAGTCTCTTTTATTAAACAACTGAATAGTTGGAAAAATTGTTCTTTGCAAGCTTTTGGTCACACTCACCCTCCTTCAGGAATAGGGAGAGTCTGCTGGTCTTCTCTCTAGGGTCCAAATAGAAGCTTAAGCAAGCATGCAAAATGGAGGTCTTTGAAAATGCAACTGCAAGGCAGGGAACATCAGAGGGGACAAGAGTTAATAAGCGTGAGGTCGGTGGCGGGAAGGGGAGGAAAAAACAACAGAAGAGGGGAACGTCGACAGGGAAGATGCAGAGGTGTTACTTGGGATTATCAGATGACAGGCAGGTTATAATGTGCCATAAATCCATAAGTCTATATTTAGTCCATAGTTTTTTGTATCTAGTAGATTTATAAAGTAAAGTCCATAGGTACATCTATAAAAGATGCCTTGTAAATTCCCTTTGAGGAAAGATTGGAGAGAGCGTGGTTATCTTGTGAGAAATGTGCACCCACCTGTAATTGGGTATTTTTGTCTTTTTATACATTTTTGGTGTGCATTCATTCAGGTATGCAGTTATTATTTGGTTTCCCTTATGTAGTTTTCAACCAGGCATTCAGTACACTGGATGAGATATAAAACATTTCTGGAGGTGCAGGTGTAAGATACAGGACATCTCCACCACCCGCACAATAACTAAGGCCCACATCAGAACCACCACCGTAGCAGGGCACCACGGTGCACTTGCCACTTTAAGAGGAGATGCTGCCCAAGAAGCAGCTTCCAGGTGGTTCGGGGGCTGACTGCAGGCTCACCTGACCAGAAGACAACCAGGCTGGGGCCAGATAAATCCAGTGCCTGAGCCAGTCAGGGTCACAAAGGGTTTCCCAGACCAAAGGAGGATTTGAAAGAGGGAACAGAGCCATCCATCCTAGAGAAAGGGATGAGGGATGCAGAGGGCAAAGGAATAGAGCACTCCAGCCCAGAAAAGGAAATGGAGCAGGTCACAAAGAGTTCTCCAGCCCGAAGGAGGATCTGAAAGAGGGAATGGAGCCCACCAGACCAGAGAAGGGACTGAGTGGGGCACAAAGGGCTCCCCAGCCCAGAGAGGGACTGCATGAGGGACCCGGAGAGAAAGAGTAGAGAAGGACCCAGATGGTCTGAGAGTCCTGAGAGGGCTAAGGGAAACAAAGAGCTGAAGCGATAACACCTGCGAGGCTTGGGTTATGGTGTAGGGGAGAAATGAAGCCACACAACTTGCTCTTCAGGCTACAGGTGTTGTGCAGGGGCACTGCCAAGCCAAAGGCTGGTTGAGATTACTGGGGTCCAGGAGGGACCACTGAAGACTTGATTGGACTCAGGCTGTCTCTAAGGTCCATGGGCAGTCTCCCTTAATTAACCTCAATAGAAACAAGGTGTGGTGGGCAAGCAGTTAAGAAAGGGAAACCTTAGAGACAGAGCTGTACAGTCACCAGGGGCATCACAACTGCCCCTGTGCCTCGAACCTGCTACAGTCACCATTCCTGGATCTTACATCTGCACCTCCAGAAATGTTTTATATCTCATCCAGTGCACTGAATGCGCAGATGGAAACTATGTAGGAGAAACCAAACAACAACTGCGTACCAAAATGAATGCACACCAACAATCTATAAAAGACAAGAATACCCAATTAGCAGTCGGTGCACATTTCTCACAAGATGACTATTCTCTCTCCAGTCTCTCAGTTCTAGTCCTCAAAGGGAATTTACAAAGCACCTTTCATAGCTGAACCTACAAACTTCACTTCATAAATCTCTCAGAAAATTATGGACTAAATATAGACATTGGATTTATGGCATATTATAATCTGCCTGCTATCTGATAATCCCAAATAACTTCTCTCACACTTATTAACTCCTATCCCCTCTGATGTTCCCTGCCTTGCATTTTCACAGACCTGCATTTTGCATACTGACTTAAGCTTCTATTTGGACCCGAGAGAAACCAACAGACTCTCCCTATACCTGTTTCCGAAATCTTGCAAAGAACATTTTTTCCAGCTATTCAGTTTGTTTAATAAAAGATATCACATTTACCCAAATAACCTTGTCTGTCTTCTATATCAAGTGATACTTGATGGTTTCTTGATGATTTCCTGACTTTCACTTCCAGTACCAGCATGATTTTAAGAGTGCTGTGGAGGCAGTCCTTACGTCCCTTCTGTGTAGGAGTGGTGTAAAATGATTCATGTTGCTGAAGACAGATGAGAGTGTTATGGTGCTCTCCATAAGTGACTCAGGCTCATGTCAGACTTATATAACAACATGTTGTAACACAGTCCAAAACAATCTAAATGTTTTTACTTGTATGTATTCTATTCAAATAGATATCTGAATAATACAGTCAAAATGAAATGTTGATTTCATTGAACTCATAGAATCATACAAAAATAGGGTTGGAAGAGACCTCAGGAAGTCATCCAGTCCAACCTTGTGCTCAAAGCAGAATCATCCCCAACTAGATCATCCCAGCCAAAGCTTTATCTACCCCCATCTTAAAAACCTCCAAAGATGGAAACTCCACAACTTCTCTGGGTAACCTAGTCCAGTGCCTTTCTACCCTCCTCCTGAGAAAGTTTTTTCCTAATATCTAACCTAAACTTCTCTTGATGTAACTTGAGACCGTTGCTCCTTGTTCTGTATCTACAACCTTGAGAACAATCCAGCTCCATTCTCTTTGGAACCACCCTTCAGATAGCTGAAGGCTGCTATTAAATCCCCTCTCAGTCTTCTCTTCTCCAAATTAAATAAGCCCAGCTCCCTCAGCCTCTTCTCATAAGTCACATGCCCCAGTCCCCTAATCATTTTTGTTGCCCTCCGCTGGACTCTCCCCAATTTGTCCATACCCTTTCTGTAGTGGGGGGCCCCAAACTGTACACTACTCCAGATGTGGCTTCACCAGTGCTGGATAGAGGGGGAGACTCACTTCCCTTGATCTGCTGCCAATGCTCCTACCAGTGCAGCCCAGTCTGCCATTAGCTTTCTTTGCAACAAGGGCACACTGTTTGCTCATGGTCAGATTATTGTCCACTGTAACCCTCAGGTCCTTTTCTGCAGAGCTGCTGCTTAGCCAGTCAGTCCCCAGCCTGTACTGGTGCATAGGATGTTCCATCCTAAATGCAAAACCCTGAACTTGTCCTTAATGAACCTCAATAGGTTTCTTTTCATCCAGTTCTCCAATTTGTCTAGGTCTCTCTGAATCCTAGTTCTACCCTCCATCATATCTACTACTCCCCCAGCTTGATGTCATCCGCAAATTTGTTTCCAGTGCACTCCATCTCATCTTCATGGCTGTTGATAAAGGTACTGAAATGACATGCTTAAAACAGTTTCAATAACTTTTCATTGGCATGTCTACATAAATCTGCATGCTCTCATGAAAGTGACAGCAGGAGGGTCTGAGATATCAAATGTCTTGATAAGGGAGCTGCATTATAAGCAGAAAAGATTGTATTAACAAAAACAAGGCTTAGAATAAGAGGAACCCATTCCCTAGCAAGGGGAATGTGGTCTAGATCTGTATTTGTAATGGTGTCCCTAGCAGAACAGTGTAAAACTACCTGGACTGTCCATCTAATACATTTTATTGGCTTCTTCCTTTAGAAACAGCTGTGTTTCTAAGCCTTAAGCACATTGCATAAACCACAACTGAAAAAAGCCAGCTAAAAACCATGACTGAAAAAAGCCAACAAGAAGGTTTTGATTTTTTTGTACATTCATACAAATCTTGTTGTAAGGGACTCACTGGGAATGATTCAGAAATTTTCCTATACTGAAGAAGACCACCTAGTAGGCAAATGACTCTTTAAGATTAACAAACAAAGGAGAAACATTTCAGGAAAAAAAATCTCAGTTCATTTTTGTCCTTTCCTAGAAAGATGTGTTGCAAGTTAGAGGCATGATGAGCAGTTCTAAAAAGTTATAAAGAAGATCAGACTAAAATATCTGCTGGACCATCCTGACCCTAAAGTCATGCCTGTTATAATCTCAGTTCTGTTTGTGTTTCTTCTGGACATCAGCATTCTTCTTTCATTATGACCAGTTTAAGAAATTTGTGCAGAGTTGGCACTTGGTAAATGCTTTATTGGTGCAAGCATTAACTAGTTAATCATTTATATAATGCTCTGCTGCTTCTGGCTTCTCATTTTGATTTGAAAACGTGGCCACTAATCTGTGATGTGGTAAGGGAGTGGAGATATTTTTTTTAATGGGATTTGGATCAAACCCTTGTTTTCAATTTATATTTGTTTCAGTGCATCTTTTTTAATGTGGAAATTGGAGAGTAGTAGAATGGGTCTACAAGTCTCAATAAACTAGGCCCTGAAGCAGTTGGGGGGGGGGGGCGGGAGGAGACGGATGGTCATGGGCCTCTGTCCCTGCCCATCCCTGCCATCATTCTTGAAGAGGGAATTCGCTAGTCCCTATTTTGCTAGACTAGCAAATAAATATTTGTTCTTTAAATCAGTGGTCTCCGAAGTGGGGTGCGCAAGACGATCCATTGGGGTGTGGGAAGAAAATATTAGAACTTCTATTTCTATTTATACAAATATACATATATTGGGGGTGCATGCTCAAAAATTTTTTACTGATAGGGGTATGCAATCAAAAAAGTTTGGAGACCACTGCTTTAAATGACACCTGTGTTGTCCTGAGATTCCCTCATATAATTTGTATAATTTGTCTGCCTCTTTATAAAAGATTTCATTCTCTAAAAGAAATCTCTTTGGCCCAGATAATCTCTTGAGCTTTGCCAGTGTGCATCCTCATTTATTATTTGTCTTTGGTGAAAAACTATGATAGTCCATGATTTTATCCTTGAGAAGCATCCATGCCAAATACAAAGTTTTTAATTTCCTTTCTCTTGACTCTGTTTGCCTGGAAGTAATATAGAGGAACACCAACTCATCAATTTGACAAATGGCTGCCTTAGCCACCATTATGGAACCATAAGCCCCCACCCTGTCACATGTTCTTTTATGTCACAAAGCACGCCCCCTTTTCTCCTTATATGGCGCATGACATCACACACCCCACCCCATCCCGGTCACATGACACGTGGCATCACACCCCCATCACATGGTGCATGACATCAGAAACTTGCCTCTGCCCCTAGTCACATGATGTATGACAGCAAAAAACCCACCCCTGACTCTGGCACTTGGCACACGACACTGCCATCACATAGTCTGTGACTCACAGATTCACAGATGTAGGGTTGGAAGGGACCTCAACAGATCATCAAGTCCAACCCCCTGCCTAGGCAGGAAAGAGTGCTGGGGTCAGATGAGCCCAGCCAGATGCCTATCCAGCCTTCTCTTAAAGATCCCCAAGGTAGGGGAAAGCACAACCTACCTTGGAAGCCCATTCCAAATTTTGGCCACCCTTACCATGAAGAAGTTTCTCCTGATGTCTAGCCTAAATCTGCTCTCTGCCAGTTTGTGACCATTGGTCCTTGTTACCCCAGGAGGCGTCCTGGTGAACAGAGCATCTCCGATCCCTTGCTGCATCCCCCTAATGGGTTTGTAGGAGCCCACAAGATCACCTCTCAGCCTTCTCTTGCAGAGGTCCCTCAGTCTCTCCTCATAAGGCTTGTCCTGTAAACCCCCAACCACACGAGTGGCCCTCCTCTGGACCCTCTCAACATTATCAACATCCTTCTTGAAGTACGGCGCCCAAAACTCGATGCCGTACTCCAACTGTGGTCTGACCAATGCTGCATAGACGGGAAGTATCACCTCCTTGGATCTATTCGCTGATGATTTCATCACACTGATGACTCATGTTCATCTTGGAGTCCACCATGACTCCGAGATCCCTTTCCGCTTCTGTACTGCTGAGAGGGTCACTTCGCAGCCAGTAGATGCGCTGGATATTTTTGCACTCTGCATTGTCCTTGTAGTACTGCATCTTATTGTGTACTGCCCACTTTTCTAACCTGTCCAGGTCTGCCTGTAACCATTCCCTACCCTCTGGAGTGTGCACGTCACCCCACAATTTAGTATCATCTGCAAACATGAACAGAATACACTTCACACCCACATCCAAGTCACTGATGAAGATATTGAAGAGTACAGGTCCAAGGACCAAACCCTGTGGGACCCCTCCATTCACATCCTTCCAGCTCAATACCAACCTGCCTACTACCACTCTCTGGGTGCAACCGCTGAGCCAATTTGCCATCCACTGGACCATGTCAACAGCTATGTCACAGCGTCTTAATTTATTTATGAGAATAGAGTGAGATAACATATTGAAGGCCTTGCTAAAGTCCAAGAAACCAACATCCACCTCTACTCCTGCATCTAAGCATTTTGTGACCCTGTCATAAAATGAAACCAGATTGGCCAGGCATGATCTACCTGCTACAAATCCATTCTGGTTTCCCTGCTGACCAGAAGGATTGAAGAGAAGACCTCCTGTGCCACCGTCTTCCTAAGCCTGGTCCCCAGAGCCCTGTAGTCACTCATGATACAGTCTGGACTACTCCTGGCAGCATCATTTGTTCCCAATGGATGAGGACCATGGGATAGTTGTCAGAGGGCTGGATGAGGTTAGAAATTCTCGCCATGATGTCCCTGATCCTGGCTCCAGGCAGGCAGCAGACCTCATGCGCCATGGGATCCGGACGACAGATGGGTCTCTCTGTTCCTCTCAGCAAGGAGTTGTCCACAATTATGATGCAGCGTCTTTTCTTCTGCTTACCTGGCCAGCCCTCAGCTCTCTCGGTGATGACAGCAGGCCCCTCCAGTGCACCTTCCCTCACCGCACACTCCTCCAGTGCAGCCAGGGTCTCATATTTGTTTCCCAAATGCACCAGGGGAGCTGTCTCTATGGTAAGAGGTCTGGCCGCTGAGATGACTGTCCTCCACTCACCAGAATCTATTTCAGGGCATTCCCTCACAGCTTCTCCACCAGGAGTCTTGTGTTGCAGAGAATGAAAGAAGGACAGCCCATGCAGGCCCCAAAGCCCACCCCTCCTGCTGCAAGACCTGCCCTAGGTCAAATGGTACAGTCATGATATCAGGCCCCAAACCCCAATGTTGGCTCCAGAATTCCCCACCCCGTTACATGATGCATGACATCAGCAGAGTTGTCCGACAGCCCTGAACCCCACCCCCCCACTCCACATGCTGCACAGCACTGCCCTAGCCCATCGGGCACAGACACGGCCTATCGGGTGGGGGGCGTTATGACCCCTCTAACAATCCAGCCCACCAACCCAGACCAATTAGCAGAGATTTCAGAGGCCTCAGACCTCCCCAAGAACAGCGCTGAACCAACCAGAGTGAGTAGAGGGGTAGGGGCCTAAGCTGCAAACCCACCTGGTCTATCTGCGGGCCCTCTGTTTGTCTGAGACCACACTAAGGCAAGCAGGGGCAGATTTGCATTCTTACACTACATCTGTAAGACCCTTCATCCTCACCACATCACCAAGAATTGTTAGACGGCCGCAGAGAAAGCGTTAGCATAGAAAGAGTTTTGAGGAGGACAGTCCCCTTGCCCAAAGACTCCCTGAGATGCCTGAACTTCTGAAAGCACAAGTGAACATGCAAGAGCAGATCTGTGAGCTGGAGACCCAGGACCCCAAACCAGATGTTCAGAATTTGGAAGAAGAGTGTGGCCTTGTGCCACAGCCTGCATAGAAAGAAGAGGTCAATGGGAGAGCAGAGAGTTAAGAGACTTGAAGCACTGTTATGGGGAACACTTAGATTTGATGGTGGTATGGGGTTCATCCCATAGTGGGGAAGTAGGAAGTAGGGCTGTGCGAAACTTCGGTTCCTGATGCAATTCAGTGGAGATTCGGCCTGATTTGGTGGCTGAATCTCTGAATCTGAATCGAATCAGGAGAACCTTTAATCTCTCCAAATTGATTCAGAGCGATTTGGAAAGATTTGGCAATTTGGACATAGACACTGCTTTAAATGCTATTTCTATGTACCTCAAGGTACCAGGTGGCTCATGAATGCTGTGATGCTGGGGTGGATGGAATGTCCCACAGAAGTACAGGGGGCTTCGCAGTGCACTCGGCAGCAGACCCGGAAGTGGACCAGAAGCACTTCCAGTCCACTTCCAGGTCTGCTGGGGACCATGCAGGGGGACCCCCCTGCACCCTCCTGGCTCGGCGACTGGTGCCTCCTGGATCTGGGGGGGCATCCGGGGTCCCTCCGTGGCCAATCACCGAGCTGGGAGGGCATGCTGGGGGGGGGCCTGCATTCTCAGATGCAGACCCAGAAGTGGACCAGAAGTACCCCCTCCATGCTCCTGTGGGACACTCCATCCACCCCACCATTGCAGCATTCATGAGACACACCCGGTACCTCGAGATATGTAAAAAAAACATTTAAAGCTGTGTCTATGGCTGAATTGCTGGTTCTCTGAATCAGCGTCAAATCTTCAGATTCAAATTCAGTCGAATTGAATCGGAGACAGTGATCCAAATCAATTAATCGAATCACTGTCCCCAGTTTCAGGCTGAATCTGAATCCAAACCAAATACGGCCCACTTCACACACCCCGAGTAGGAAGTAGCTAAGGATTGATTAAACAGCAGCTAACTAAGGTTTTTATTTGAACCCCTCTGCAGTTAGATAAAGCTTTTTTAATGACTAAGGAAAGCCTGCCCACCAGTACACCCGTAAACCTGACACCAGAAAGAAGCAGCTGTTTTTGCAGAGAACAGAGACTAGATGGTGATGAAAATTTTAGAAGACAATTAGGCGTTGAATCAACAGGTCCTGTTTCATGTCAAGAATGTAAAAACTTCATGAAGTCTCTTATGCACATTTCTTTTTATGACATAATGAAACACTGTTTGAGCATGAGGCTTTCTGAAAAGTTCATGGGTTGTGTTTTTGATGAGGGCAGGTCAAGGATGTCATGATTGTGTTGCCTGGTTAGATGAAGATAGAAATCAAATCATTCGGGAACTTTGTGATGAGCTGTGTATGGAAAGTATACTAAATGTGATTATGGCAATTAGATTTGCCAAGAGAATTCTGAGAATTACTGAGAAACATTTAGCTCAGGATATAGCGATTCTAAACACTGTGTATTTTGCAGAAGATCTTAATGCTGCTCTTTGTGGTTTGATCACTGGGGAAGATAAACCTCTTGTACCCTGTATCGAATGCTTAATTAGCACTAGAAATTATAAAACCCTGCTTAAGAGAAGGATTTAGCAAAAACAGTTTAAAATGTGTTTTACAACTTTTTCTGTTCTGGGGGGGTAAAGAAGTAAAACTAAAGCACAATCGTTTTCAGCTGGACAGATTACCACTTGCTTTAGTGCCTTGAATCTCTAAGCACATTCATATAGGGGCATGTTGTAAAGATAAAGCCAATGATACTTAGTTGTCTCTAGAAATTATAAAACGCCTTCTTAGCAAAATAAACCAGTATATATCGTAAAGGTTTTTGATGAAAATAAAGACTGATTTAAAAATATATATTCTCAGAGGGTTTGTGTGCTACGCTACAGAGCGGGCTGTCATATTTGGGAGGGGCAGAGCAGGTGGTGAATTGCCCAGAACCAGGGGATATGTTGTAAAGATAAATCTACCAGCAAAAAATTTAGATATGTGACCAGACCTTCTAATAGCAGACACCTACATATTTTAAGACTAAAGGGATTGTCTTCCTCAAAATATTTTTTTAGTGGTGACTGTGTTTTAAAACCGTTTGATATATACCTTATAGACACTATTTTACTTACTGTATTATTTATTTTTTAATACAGAGGGCATGCTTACTGTGTTGTTTGATTTTTTATTACAGAGACCTTATCTAGTGGGAAAGCCACATGTAATTTGACCACAGTAAGGTAAAAAAGTATTTTAAACTAGAGGGGTTATTTGTGGCTGTGTTAATATACGTACACTAAGTTATAACAACCGCATGTAACTGTTTGTTTTCAAACAGAACCCCTTCTTCTAAAACAGAAAAGCAGAACAAACACATACATTCATGTTTTTATCCAATATTAAAAGGTACTTTTTTCTAAAACAACTTTTGAAACTGTGTGTGTTTCTTGGGAAGGTTAGGTGTGTGTAGATTAGTCCCCTGCGAATGTAGAGATAGAGGGTGGGGTTCAGCACATTTTAAATTTGTAGTGGGTGAGGCTTAGCCAAACATTTGTGGAAAATGAATTCTCAAAACTGAGATGTAAATTTGATATTTCCTAAGTGATCACACGCAACACTCCTGGAGAAGGGCATGTAGCAGGTCGGAGATCTCTAAAAACACTATCAGAAAACCACAGAAATGCTCAGCCTGCTGGTCAGAATACCCAAGGATGAGAAGACCAACAGGACAGAACAGAAGGACCTGGTTCCTTAGAAGAAAACATGCCACCTACCTCTGAGAAAACCACGTGTAAAATCACAAGGATTCACACTCCAAAAGCAGACGATCTGTATAAACCAGGAGATCTGCTGACCTAAGAAACATAACAAAAGGTTATCTTCTACCATCACCTCTCGTTAATGTATTTTTATATATTTATACATACCAACATAAACTCTGTGGAGTGGTTAAGAACAATCACCCTCAAGTAGTCAGAAGTACTGACTGCAACAGGGTGATTTGTTTACATCTATGAACATTATAAAGAGACCAGGGTATGGTGACCAACCCTCAACGGGACATGCTGAGATATGACTGAGGAAAAACCAAGAAAACCAAGAAAAATTGTGACAGGTAACCACCCTCAATTATCCAGGCCTGGTGCCTACAACGGGATGGTTTGTTTACACCTGAGAATACTACAAAGAACCTGGCAGGGTGGCACCATGCCAAACCTGAATGGATTTGATTCCATTATAACAGCTGTACAGGGACAAATCAAAGGTCTGCTGCCTCCCTGGGGACCACGGAGAGGATCCCCAGGCTAGTCCAGCCTCCGACTAGTACTCCATGCTCTTCATCCATGTGGGAACAAACGACACAGCCAGGAGCAATTCAGACCAGATCATGAGTGACTACAGGGCTCTAGGGGTTGGGCTTAAGAGGTCAGGGGCCCATGTAGTCTTTTTTTTTTTGCTCCCAGTTGCAGGCCATGGTCCTAAAAGGAAAGGATACATCGAGGAAGTTGATGTGATTTAATGGGTAACGTGACCAGTGTGGGTGGGGTTTGTGCCGTTACATGCCATTTAAGGGGGAAAGGGGGTGGAGTTTGTAATGTCCAAGACCATGTGACAGGGCAGGACTGCCAGCCCCAAGATGGCAGCCAAGACAGTCACCTGTCTAGTTTATGAGTGGATGTTCCTATATGCTACTCCTGGAAATTCCCTTTTGAAGTATCTATTACCAAAACAAATTGCTTTTTTTTTAAACCTCAAATCATCTCCTGTTACTTAGGACACAGTCATCAAAACGACCTCTTCTCTCCAAATGTTAGCTGGGAACTATATGGCTCATCTTGTTTTTAATGGCCTAGAAATGTGACCATATAGCAGTGACAGAAAAGGAACATTAAATTTTTAAGGCAAGGAATCCCTAATCTTTTAAAGGAAAGACTCTGCTTGTCTTAGGTCCTTGTATTCTATAGCATGGATGATTTTCAAAGACATACATGTCAGCCAAATACCTCACTCTTACTGGAAAACAATGGGGATTATACACCTGGCTTCCATTTCTGTCTTTGAAACTCTCTTCTAAGAACTATTTTACTAGACACTCTCTTTTCTATAAATCTACACTTTTTCTCCTTTCTCATAGGAGACTACATTTGTTGTGAAGCAACAAATCAAAAAGACAAGGCAAAAGGAGATAATCCAATTATAGTTAGACACTTTGTCCCCAAAGACATGGTATATAATCTAATCTCAGATTAAACATCTTGTTTGTTGTAGATATTTTAAAGCTGCAAAAGCATGCAGTTCCATGTGAGCTAATTTACCTTGCCCTGAAGCAGAGTAAATGATCTAACTTACCATAGTTAAAGCTTGCTCACTCAATCAAAACATATGCCTCATCAGCACAAGTTTCCTTTACTAACCCACTGAGATACATCAAGTCAACCTGGGCAGACTACCAAAATGGAACAGCAAGTTCTCCCCAGCCCACATTTGTTTTGGTCTATCTACACCACCTTCTAAAGTACAGTAGGGGTGTTACAATGAAATGTGACATACCTGCTCTACACACATTACACTCCAGAAGAAAATGTAGCTGCCCTTGATGTGACACTAGGTGTGCATCACTAAACGCACCATGAACAGAGATCTTAAGGCAAGCACTCCCCCTGTTCTAGGGTGCATGCATTACATTTTTCTGGGGTGCTGCACATACAGAGCAGACATGTCCTGTTTGACTGAGGTGCTCCCTGACATAGTCTAGAAGTAGGGTGGACACGCCCCTAATCTTCAGGCTCTCTGATAGCACAACTAAAGTTGGCAACCCCCCTGTTGCGTTGGTGTTTGTATGTGTCCATATTACTAGAGAAGAGGTGCAACCATAGCACGGGGAGGTCCATCTGAGCTATCACGGGGAACAATAACAGCGGAGATGCAGTGGGCCACACTTCAGCGTGGGTTGTCCAAGCCTACCAATGATCCTGGGTATATACGTATGTACCCACGCTGTTAGATCTTTATCATTATCTTTATCATTTCATGCACTAGCTAGATCCAAGCTGCTCAGGTACACCCACTTGTGCTGCAGATCATACCTTCCCATCCAGTGCAGACAAACCCTCTGTTCATCTATGCTAGGGGCTTGAGAACTAGATGGAAATCACTTAACAGCTATTAGTCACTTAACAGCTATTAGGCCACAACTTTTAGTCACTGAGAGGCAGCTCAGGACTTTAGGTCTAAACTATTCAAGATATACACACTTGGGCCCATCTCTCATCCCCATCAAATTAGGCAGTATTATAAACAGAAGTCCAGAGCTGAATAACGCTACGTGGCATCAACCATCCTGAGATGTATTTCACATCACACTGTTACAGACAGATATACAGGCTAGTTAGTGAAAACGAAAAGTTGGTGAGTAAGATGGAAACATCGCATTACAGTGATACAATTTTGTTTCCTCCGCGATGCCTGTCCCTTCCTGTTAGCCCATTGCAAAAGTTCAGCCACAGACAAAAATGCAGCAATAACATAAAATCCCTTTGCCTGTCACCACAGGAAATTCCATCTCCATACATTACAGAAACCAATGCAGAAGTAACTAAGGAAAAAAACCATCATCAGATTGATCAGCAGAAATCTTTTCTGCCTTCATGCACATTGCCCCATGGAGAAGTAACATAGGAAATGCATTGACTCACTGCAGCTCTGCCATTTCCAGAAACATCAGTGGCAGAGAATGCTTGATGGCAGCGGGACAGTGTAAAAAGGTAGGGTGACAGGCAGTTATAGAGCCCACAGGGCCAGCCTGTGCTCTGTCTGTGATATGAATTCCTTGTGCTCCATGTGTATGCTTGGCTGCAGATTACCCATACTCCTTGACCCGGCTTGAACATACGAAGCCTGTCGAGGAGATGTTGGCTTTGGATTTCTCTGTCTGGAGCAGGAGGAAAAGTGGCAGTCTGCTACAGAACAACTACTAAGCAGGGCCCCTTTTTTTGATGCTGCAATACATGGTGCACAAGAGTTGTATTGTGAAGGAAGGTGACTGAAAAGCCGCAGCAAACAAGAAAAAGTTCTCCTACTGAGCATGGTTTAGAGGACTTGCTTATAAGCAGAGATGTGAATAGAACAAACAATCCCATGTAGGTCACAGAGCAGTGACTGAGCTATGTAGTGCACACGTAGTTTCATAGTTTGTAGGGTCGGAAGGGACCTGAGCAAATCATCTAGTCTGACCCCCTGCCATGGCAGGAAAGAGTACTGGGGTCAAATGACCCCAGCAAGATGATCATCTAACCGCCTCTCAAACACCCCCAGGGTAGGAGCCTGCACCACTTCTCTTGGAAGTTGGTTCCAGATCCTAGCCGCCCTGACCGTGAAGTAGCGCCTCCTGATATC
>NW_017728932.1:11139520-11238965 GCF_001723895.1 Crocodylus porosus | reverse complement strand
TTAAACATGTTAGCTTTGCCGTCTGGTGTGACGACCAAGTTTCCCATCGCGTCCTGCAAGGGCCCCACATTACCCGGGACCTTCTTTTTACCCCCTACGTATTTAAAAAAGGACTTCTTATTGTCCTTCATCTGGGAAGCTAGCCCCAGTTCCATCTCCGCCTTGGCCTTCCTAACTACCCCCCTACATCCCCGAGCAACTCCAGAATAGTCCTCCCTAGCGATGACACAATTTGAGTAGGGTGTGAAATGACACAAGAGATTTTAGTCATACTTTCCAAAACAAAAGTTTATATCTCCAGGCTGATCTCAAGATTGGAATATCCAACAATGATGCAAACTTCAGGTCTGGAAAGATATAATATGTGGACTAGAAAAAAAAAAAGGTGGAATCAACATTAGAAAGTATGAACACCTTCCTATACTTTGTATTTCTGTACTGCTTTTCACATCACAACTCCTTTACTTCTACTGTCTTCATTACTGTGAAGGAAAATGCCAACCCACTGTATTCATCCCATGGGAGAATGCTAGGGAATTCATTAGGACTGAAACAAATGCATTTCTGTGAAAGCCACCACAAAATCTGTAAAATTTATTAGGGAATGGTAACTTGGCTGGAGGTTGAGTTAACCATCCTTTTAAATCCTTTGGTTGGTTTATAATTCCTTACTGTGAAGGCTGGGTAGGGTACCATGGCTCTTTTAGTTTGACAAGTCATGAAAGCTTATCTGTAGTTCACACCAAATTACTTTTTGAAGACCACACAGTTAACAGAAGTCATTAAAGGCCAAAGACAGTTACTGACAATAAACCCAGTTGTGTAAAAGAATAAGACTGTTCAAAAGGGAAGAGGAACATAAGTCACACTGAGCCAAATATCACTGTTTATGGCTCAATCTATCCTTCTGATAACCTCTCCAGGCTCCGGGGTAAGAACAACTACCTTCCCTTTGCTCCACGGGTTTACTGCTCATTTCTTGTTTAAAAGTGATCTCTTTCCTTAAAGGTTAAATGAAAAGGACTGTTCTACCTGGTATTAGCTAAGGCTTTACCTGCTTCTGACCCAGATCCAAGGAAGGACATTCTGTGGCTGAAGCTTATCTAACATTTCTCCCAATGATAAAGTTGGTACAATAAAAAAATACTACCCAAAAACCTTATTTCTGAAATCTGACCATTTGTCTTTACCTCTTTTTTCATATACACAAGAAACGACTGCAACATTTACACTCAACCCAGCTGCCATGGTTGTTCACCTCACATAGAGTACGAAGATGGACACTTTTGCATGAGTTGCATGAAAAGGAGGGTAAATTCTATCTGAGCTATAAAACTGGAGGCTACAACCACAGAGCTCTGGAGTTTTAGCAATCAGTTCCAGCTTAAGCCATGATAACCAGAGTCAGAGGGTTGCTGTAGCGAAGATAGTCCAGGGAATATGCAAGCAACCAACCAACTGTATAATTACTGAACAAACTGTGTAATTGGGAGTAATATTAGACAAGTTTTAGGTATAAAGTATCCTTCTTCAGGTCTGGGAAAGGTGATTCAGTGCAATCTAAATACCAGATTACACCATGACTTTTGTTTAACTCCATTATGTAAATAAAAAGTTTTTTTTGAAGGGGAGGAGGGCAGTAAACCTGTGGACCAAAGATTCGTTATGAGACAAAGATACAAAACAAGTAAAGCCAGTAGAAACCAGCATTCATAATTTTATTGGATGCTAAAGACCATGAACTAAACACAGATAATGGTTTTATGGCTTATTACAGTATATGTGTTCCCTTTGCTAACTTCCCTGTACTCCACAGGTAATAACAATCTTCTTCCCTATTGAACAGTCTTGCTCTTTTCCATAATTATGTTACCTATACCTACTGACCTCACTTGTTTTGTAGCTACTTCTGATAACTTCACTTTGTTCCAGAGGGGCCAAGTCTATATGAGACGCTGACTGTGCAGTCGTTACTGCAGTCATGTGGTACTTGTAACTGGTGTTACTGCACAGTAGCATTGCTGAACAGCTTTTTGGTGATGCTGACTGTGCAGTAGCTCATTACTACTGCACAGCAGCATCACATCATGCTTCATGCCTTGCTTCATGCCATGCTACGCTACTGCACAGTAGTAACAAGCTACTTCACAGTCAGCGTCTCATGCAGACATGCCAGGTTGTCACAAATTTGGTGCAAGTATGTAGTCATTTTGATTGTAGTCACAGTTTCATAGTTAGTGGGGTTGGAAGGGACCTAAGCAGATCATCAAGTGTGACCCTCTGCCATGGGCAGGAGTCAATGCTGGGGTCAAATGACCCCAGCTAGGTGACTGTCTAGCATCCTTTTGAAGACCCCCAGGGTAGGAGTGAGCACCACTTCCCTTGGAAGTTGGTTCCAGATCCTGGCCGCCCTGTGAATTAGTGCTTCCTGATGTCCAGCCTGAACCTCCTCTCAGTCAACTTATGGCTGTTATTCCTAGCTATTCCTGGTAGTGTTTGGGGGAACAGGGTCTCTCCCGTTCCCTGCTGGTCCCCCTTGGTAAGTTTATAGACGGCCACAAGATCCCCTCTCAGCCTTCTCTTGTGGATGCTGAACAGGTTCAGATCCCATAGCCTCTCCTGGTAGGGCCTGCAAAGCTGCCCCCTGATCATGCGAGTGGCCTCCTCTGGACCTTCTCGATGCTGTCCACATCCCTCCTGAAGTGTGGCGCCCAGAACTTGATGCAGTACTCCAGCTGCAGCCTGACCACTGTTGCATAGATGGGGAGGATCACCTCTTTGAACCTGCTTGAGATGCATCTGTGGATGCACGACAAGGTGCAGTTGGCCTTCCTGACCGTGTCCCCACGCTGCCGGCCCGCGTTCATCTTGGCATCAATGACTCTGCCTCTGCACTGATGACAAGGGAGTTCCCCAGCCTGTAGGCATGCTGCTGGTTCTTCCTCCCTAGGTGCAGTACGTTCCACTTGTCAGTGTTGAATCCCATCCTGTTCAACCTGTCAAGATCTAGTTGTAGCCTGCTCCTCCCTTGTAATGTGCTCACTTCTGCCCACAT
Organism: Crocodylus porosus; assembly: GCF_001723895.1. NCBI lineage: Eukaryota > Metazoa > Chordata > Crocodylia > Crocodylidae > Crocodylus > Crocodylus porosus. The sequence goes on along the minus strand of NW_017728932.1, from coordinate 11,235,910 downwards.
CTTCATGTCATCTCCGAACTTGAACCAGGTGCTTTTCACCCCCTCGTCCAAGTTGCTGATGAAGATGTTGAACAGTGCGGGTCAAGGACCGAGCCCTGGGGGACTCCACTGTCCACATCCCTCCAGGTCGAATAAGACCTGTCCACCACCACTCTCAGGGTGAGGCCCTCCAGCCAATTTATGACCCATCTGACTGTGTAGGTGTCGACGCCACAGTAGCTTAATTTTTTTGATGAGAACGGGGTGAGAGACAGTGTCGAAGGCCTTCCTAAAGGCCAGACAGACTACGTCCACTGCAACACCCACATCCAAGGATTTTGTGACCTGGTTGTAGAAGGCCACCAGGTTGGTCTGACAGGACCTGCCTCTAATGAACCCATATTGGTTGCCCCTAAGCATAATCTCCCCTGCTGGCCCCTCACAGATGTGCTCCTGGATAATTTTCTCAAAGACCTTCCCCAGGACCAAGGTAAGACTAACGGGCCTATAGTTTCCTGAGTCCTCCTTCCTTCCTTTTTTGAAGATGGGAACCACATTGGCCCTCTTCCAGTCGTCTGGCACCTCACCAGAGCACCATGAGTGCTCGTAGAGCTGTGCCAGGGGTCCCACAATGGCTTCTGTCAATTCCCTCAGCACCCTTGGGCGGAGATCATCTGGATCTGCTGATGCGAAGACGTCCAGTCCCACCACAAGTTCCCTGACCGGGTCTTCTCTGACCCTGGGCCTGGCTGTGCCTCTCCTGAGTTTGTCCAGGATCCTGGTGGGGAGGGATGTCCTGGTCCCTGCTCAGAAATATGGAGGCAAAGAATTTAAGAGGTTGGCTTTATCATCTGGTGCAACCACCAGATTGCTAAGCGTGTTCTGCAGGGGTCCCATGTTACCCAGTACCTTCTTTTTTTACTCCCTATATATTTAAAAAAGGACTTCTTGTTGTCTTTGATCCAGGTCACTAGTCCCAGTTCTGCCTCCACCATAGCCTTGCTAACAGCTCCCCTACAGTCTTAAGCAATGAAGGTATAATCGGCTTTGGTGATGGCCCCTCCCTTCCACTGGGTGTACGCCTCCTTTTTTGCTTTCAGGTGATCCTGAATGCTTTTGGTGAGCCATGGGGGCTTTTGAACACTCTTGCCCCATTTGACTCGCATTGGGACTGTCACCCTTTGGGCTCAGAGGATTGTCTTCTTAGGGAACAACCACTCATCTTGGACTCCCAACTCCCCTCCCCTCTGCGACCTCAGTCCCTCCCTGACTAATCTCCTTAGCTCATTGAAATTGGCCCTCCTGAAGTCAAGGGCTGCTGCCTCGCTGCAGGCCTTTGACACCCTGCACTAGATGGTGAATTCCAACAGGTGATGGTTACTATCGTCCAGGCGGTCGAGCACCCGCAGTCCCCTCACCAGGTCGTTGCCTGTGGCCAGGACCAGGTCCAGCAAGGCGTTCCCTCTGGTGGGACAGTGCACAATCCTGGGTTAGGTGGAGGTCCTGTATCTTGACTAGGAACCTATGTGAGCGGTCAAACGTAGCTGACTGCTCCTCCCAGCAGATGTCTGGGTAGTTTAGGTCACCTATGATGACCACGTGCCTTAACTGCCTCTGCGAGGTGACCTGAGAATTCCCGGTCCAGCTCGTCCCCCTGGTTGGGAGGTCTGTAGTAGACCCCCACCGTTAAGTCCCTTTCCCCCCGACCCCCTTGTATTCTAACACAGAGCACTTCAGTCTGCCCCTCCTCTGACCTTGTGCTGTTTGCTGAGGATGCGTATTGCTCTTTGACGTAGAGTGCCACACCCTTGCCTTTCCTCCCCATCCTATCCCACCTGTACAGTCTGCAGCCCTTGATGTTTACCGCTCAGTCATGGGTTGAATCCCACCAAGTTTCAGTGAGCCCCACTATGTCCCGGTTTGTGTTAGCTAGCAGAAGGCTTGTTCCCCATACTACGAGCATTGGTATAGAGGTATTTAAGGCCTCCTGTGGGTGTATGCACCGCCCCCCTGATCCCAGGACTATCCGGACTCCTGCCACTTACCTGGGTACTTCTTGTGCTCGCCACCTGTCTTGGCTGGGAAGTGTCATCATTTCCCCCTGTGGCCCCATCCCCTGGTGACACTAGTTTAAAGCACACTGTACGAGATCAGCCAACCTGGAAGAAAAGACAAGCTTGCCTTTAGGGGAAAGGCGAAGCCCATCCCACCCGAGCATGCCCCCTAGGCGAAAAAGTGGGTTGTTGTCAAGGAACCTGAGGTCTGCCTGGTAGTACCAACTCCAAAGCCGCTGGTTGACCACTCCGATGAAGGCCCCATGGCGCTGACTGCGTCTACTTACCAGGAGAATAGAGGAGAATACCATCTGCCCCCCCCCTTGAGCCTGGCTCCCAGGGCCTCGTAGTCCTTCATGATGCGGTCTGGACTGCTCCCCGCTATGTCATTTGTTCCCACATCCATAAGGACCATAGGATGCTGGTCTGAGGGTCGAATGAGTTTCCGGATCATGCCTGTAACATCCTGAATCTGAGCCCCAGGTAGACAACAGACCACACGCACCATGGGTTGGATCGGTAGATGCGACCCTCCGTTCCCCTCAGGATGGAGTCTCCGATGACAAGGACTCGGCGTTTCTCTCATTTTGATTGCAAAAAAGTCATTTTGATTGCAAAAACGGATCTGAAAAGAAGAGCTAAAATTAATCAGTCAGTGCTGGAAGAACATTTATAACAACCCAGAACAGCTTTAAAAATTATTAAACCTGTTGATCCCTTCCAATTCTCTTTTCTTTTTGAAAAAAATTTAACCAGTGTGTTGGTTTCTGTGTCCTGTCAAACTTAAAAGCTGAAGGCGCCATTAACCGTAGAATCCTGCCTGACCATCACGATAACTAACAAATCATTCCATCTATGGGATTCTTGCGAGTGGTTAATTTAATACCAAGGCAGGCTTTGCACCCCTACTAAGCTTTCTGGTTCTGCCAAAGAACCTGATGAGGTCAACTTTAATTAAAGTTTCAGGAAGAGAAAGAAGCTGTGGCAGCGTTTGCTCAAAAGCCCTATTCAGAGGAGACACCCAGAGAAAAGTGTTGTATGGATTGTCTGACTCATCATTTTAGGAGATGGGAGGGGAACAGATTATCACTCCTACCTGTTAGCTGAGCATTTGGGAAAGACCGTAGGTGTAACCAAGGAGGGAAGCTTGAGGTGGAGTCTGTGTTATTTCATTCCAAGTGTCTTCGTGACTGCAGCCAGAGTGTATGGAGGGAATGAGGTGGGACCCATTTTGGTTTCTGTAGGTGGGGAAGCCACTTACTCACAGGAAGAGAATGGGAACTGTTACTGCAGACAACTATGTAGGTGTCAAGAGCTCAGGAAATCCATGGACATCAGCTAGCAGTTGCACCACATTTGCCATGAAAAACACTAAATCTTACAGCTGCTAGTTTTATAGTACACCAAACCTGTCACAGTACATGTAGCACAGCTTGGAGGCAAGTGCTAAAAGCCATTTAGATGCTAGGCCCTATAGGCACTAGCATCCATGTGATCAAACCCTGAGGGCTTGTATATACTGTCCTGTATCATAGCTGCCTTCAAACTAGCTGACCTGACAGGGATCCCAACTACAGATCAGATACGGAGCCAAACGGAAGTCTGGGAGAAGGGGAATTCAGCAACACAGAGATGAATATAGTCTGCACTTAGCTCCATTTGGCCGGAACTAGACTGCTCCTTTCATCTTTGCTTGTCTGGTGCTGTTTGGCTTCCTCCCAAAATAGATATCATTTATTGTACCTCCCAAGCACAGCCAGTTACGTACAGTCTCACCTCTTCACTTCCCTCTGTTTCTGGCCCCTCAGCCGTCACCACTCAGTGATCTCAGTCCCTCAGCCTGTGCTTCTTCTCACTGGGGCTTGCCACACAGGCCCTCTCCACCCTGTGGTCTTTAGTCTTTGGTTGCCCACCAAGGAGCTGTTCAGCACCAACCCTGGAGCTCCTCATGATGAGCCTTCCTGGCCTAGAGCCACGTGACTGCTCAGATATATATCCACCAGAGTGGCACCATCAGCGAGCAGACCCCCAACTTGGTCCTACCCTTTTCCCTGGTAATCAAGGGAAGCGGGAGGGATGCCCCTGAATATGAAGGTGATTCTGGGCATGTCTAAGCTGCCTGCAGACAGTGCTTGGGCGTGCTGCTGTGACGTGCACCCCCCACCCATTCGTTCCTACTCCAAGAGAGCCATGCTTCTCAAATGAAGCAATGCAGCTACTGGCACTACTGCATAGTAACTCCAGTGACTGTGCATTTATTAGTACTTGATTATACAAATGAGCAGTAACCACTGTGCAGGAGCATCTCGTGTAGGTGTGCCCTGTCCCCTGTGTAACCTGAAAAAAAAATTGCATGCTGGTTTATTTTTCATTTTCCTCTAAATAGAAAACAAGTTTCATTTCTCAGAAACTAGAAACATATCATGCCAACATAACGAGGTATTGTTAGGAAAAATGCATATGTGAAACCTCCAGTGAATATTACATCTTTCTTGCTCTTTTACTTCCTTACTCTGATTCAGCAGGCTAGCTCACCAGCTGGTTTAAATTGGCCTGTATACATTGATTTCAGTGGAGTGAGACCATTTTACACTAGTTGGGAGCAAGTGGTTTTAGGCGAGGATTAGAGAACTGTCTGTACCCGCTGCTGTCCTTTGCTCTTTTCACATAAACATTATATAGGCACCAGGGGTTAATGCTTTGTGAATTTGTGCTAGCAAAGGTGCCCAGTTCTTCACATGCTCACTTTGCATGAGCAAATGCAGACGATGACATGCATGCTGAATTGCATTCATCTGGTTCCCCCAAGAAGGTCCTGTGGTTTTCTGACCTGAAGAGGAAAGAAAATAAGAAAAAGGAGCAGCTCTGTGCGTGCCACGCACATGCCTAAGACAGAAGCTTAAAAGCAGTGATGGGCGCTGCTCTAAGCAGCTACACGGCCTTCCTCTGGGGACCTGATGCACACAGAGTGGGGCATCCTTCAGAAATGTGTTGCCAGGCACAGCACAGGGATGACACAGACAAGCCCTCAGAGACAAAGGGAGGGAACGTACCCAGAAGTCAGGAACAGTCGTATGCTTTGTAGGGGAGGTTTTTTATTTGTTAGGTCACTAAGCCACGTACTTTTTTTTATACAACAGTTGTAGGTCATTTCCCACTCACAAACAAACCTGCTTGACCCTGCCTGGCTAGAAAATACCCAGTCAAACTCACATGGTGTATGCCAGTTTTCTGCCAGGACCCTCCTGCTGAGCCCTCTGTAGCAACTACTGTAGCAGTTGCTCTGCTTCAAGGCAGCTTGTGGGAGCAATTCCTTTATAAAGAAAGAGAAGCCTCAAGCAATTAAGCATATATTTTGCTTGTTTAAATATTTCACTGCCTCCTTTTTCTTATCTTCTTTCCTGTTCAGGTCAGAAAACCACAGGACCTTCTTGGGGGAACCAGATACATACAATTCAGCATGCATGTCATTGTCTGCATTGGTCATGAAAAGTAAGCATGTGAAGGACTGGGCATCTTTGCCAGCACAAATTCATAAAGCATTAACCCCTGGTGCCTATATAAAGTATATGTGAAAAGAGCAAAGGACAGCAGCGGGTACAGACAGTTCTCTAATCCTTGCCTAACTCCCAACTAGTGTAAAATGGTCTCACTCCACCAAAATCAATGGATACAGGCCAATTTAAACCAGCTGGTGAGCTAGCCTGCTGAATCAGAGTAAGAAAGTAAAAGAACAAGAAAGATATATCTACTGGAAGTTTTACATATGCATTCTTCCTAATGTTACCTCATTACGTTGGCGTGATATATTTCTAGTGTCTGAGAAATGCAACTTGTTTTCTATTTAGAGGAAAATGAAAAATAAACCAGTATGCAATTTTTTTTTCAGGTTACACAGAGGACAGGGCACACCTAAACGAGATGCTCCTGCACAGTGGTTACTGCTCATTTGTATAATCAAGTACTAAATAAATGCGCAGTAACTGGAGTTACTGCACAGTAGTGCCAGCAAATGCCTTTTTAGTGACACTACTGCAGAGTAGCCTAATAATACTTCACAGTGTATTAGCACTATTGATGCTGTGACACACTACCGTGCAGTATTATTTGGCTACTGCACAATTAGCATCTCATGTAGATGCATACAGTATATACAATTTTTTCTTTTGATCTGAGTGAATCGTCAAAATATTTTAACAACGCTAGCAGAGAGTTAAAATAATTGTTTTGTGCACTGACTCTCAGAAGAGGGCTGAAAGGCCCTGCAAATCTGAGCAGGATTTTTTTCCACCAGACAGAGCTGTGAGGAGGAAATTTGGCCAGGGTGTGGATACCAGCTTCACCCAAGAGGAGTATGAAGAACAAACCAGAACAAATCAGTTTATCTTTAGCTCACTGAAATGACAGGAAAAGTGGTTATTTAGAGGTTATAGAAAATGTGTTATCCAATGGTAATACAACTGTCCTATACGAGGAAGTAAAAGGTTGTTATTTTTACAAAAAACTCTCCTTGTAAACGCCCAAGTGACAGCTGCTTCACTTCCAGTCACTGCATGCCCTGCCCAGTACATTAATGCACTCCAAATTAGCCCTGTTGTAAGCAGCTTCAAGTGAGAAATTCCCTTAACAGACACATAATAAGGAAGACATTGCTATTCTTATGTAAGCAAGTATGAATGATACCCATCTCTGAGGCTGATGCTTCTAATACTTATACCAATACAGCACAGAAAGTTTCTGTCCCTGGCATGCCATTGATTAGCAGCACCTTTGTGCTTATGAAAAATTAGTCAAAGTATATGTCCTGTAGAGCAAAGCCTACTTAGAAATTAATTGCTGGACTATTTCAGTCAACTTCAGATGGAAGGTCTTGCTTGCACTTCTGTTTTCAAGGGTACAAACTCAATGGAAGTTGGCTGCCTACATAGAAAGAAAGCTTGTATGGGAGGGAGATGTAGAAGTTGCTAGGTAAGAACTGGAGAACTGTAGCCCAGCAGGAATTGGGAAGTCTCAGCACCTCTCTGGATCAAATTCACAGATAGCAACTTTATTTCTAGACCCTGTCTTTAGCAGGAAGATCTTCCTCTCTTATAAATATCAAAGCACTTCTGCCACAGGTACTTTGTCACAGCTGAGCAACTGGCATGTCCGCTTTGTGGGAAGTTTTATAAGGAAAGAAAAGTTAAGGAGTGTTTCAGCAGTGCACATGCCATTATTTGGAACAGAAAACTTCTGGAATGGTCACAAAACTAAGTTACTGCAAAGTAGGCAAGAGTGTGAACTTACTGTGTTGTCAGCTATTGCATACTGCTACCTATGTGCATGCTATAAGTATGTGAGGTACAGCCCACTTTCACTGAGGAGAAGCTATTTTACACTTATCACAGGCTAAGTGCATGCACGTGGGCAGTTACCAAGGAATAGTTGGCATGCTGTAAGTTCATGTCCAAGCTTACCTTGTGGTCACTTGTTTGTGAGTACATATCCCTAAAACAGGAGAGGCATCTAGGGTACATGCATGCTCATATTAGCTCACATTTAGCTTAATAAGGGACCAGTTATCAAAATATAACTGGCCAACTCACTGCAATGTTCGTTTGGTCTGAGATGGCAGACTGTACTATACTTTCATATCTATGAAAGCCAACATTTGAATGTCTCCTCTTTTTTTTTTTTTTGTTTCAATACTGTTCCATGTTTGTCTATTGAGTTATCCCAGTAAAAGAGAAAATTCCTTCTGATGGGTGGATCCCTTATGTATACAGGTAGTTTTCTTCACCTTCTGTCATATCGAGCAGGCATCCTGAAACATGGGCAGAAAGCGAGCAGTTGGGAAGAAGGAATAGCAGCACACACTCCTGGGGGGAGGAATGTGCATTCATTAAATGCTTCTTGAAATGAAAAGATCCTGGCAAAGATGGAATCTAGGTAAAAAAAGAAAAAAACTCTACATACACAGCACAGCCAGTGAACAAGCATACTGTTCTGCTGCACCTGCAGCTGGATGGGAGCCACTAACCCTCTCTTACTGTGACCTCCACCTTGGAGAGGTTTAAAGGAATTAAAGGACTGCCTCCAGCCTACACAGCAAAAAAGCGTCTCTGTAATGGATTTACCAAACGTAAAATCCTTTAAAGTGTCTTGCCTTGCAGTGCAGTAGTATGGAAGGCACTACATTCAAAATGTCAGAGCTGTGTCTATTCAATTGCATTACTTGCAGATAGATAACTATAGGTACCGGGTTTCTTGGTGGTAGATGGCTATGTCACACTGTCATAAACGCTTATCTGTACAATGCTCTTTATCTTTGTTAGGTTTCATATTCTAATGATGGCATTTCGTCAGTTGGGGCCTCCTGCTGCTTCTAAGAAATAGAAACTATCACAAAGCAGGAAGAATAGGAATGCATTGCCAGTAACTTTGGAATCAAACTATTATGATGTCTGAAAATCCTTGTTTGTCACAATCTGTTTTTTTTGGCCCTCCAGGCTTGTCAGTCATTGATACATGGGGATGTCAAGATAGGAGCAATCACAAGAGCCTTTCTCCACCCTGAAAATGCAAGATCTTGCACTAATGCACAGTAGTATAATTCCCCTTTCTCACCCAACCTATATAGGGGTTTTACAAACCAACATATAAACCTGTAATAGGAGCTGAGTCTGACAAATCTCTATAAATTTATAAATATTGGGGGGTGGGGAGTTTGGCCCCTTCTTCAGTTTTGTTTTTCTGTCAGAAATTTCCTCCTCACCAATTGTGCTCCCGAAGTAAATATTGTTTCTTTCTTTTTTTAAACTACTCACTTTTCTTGAGTTCTTTTCCAGTCTCAGCCTTAAGATCATTATAAACCATTTGTAAGTATATTAGTTCATATGTACAGGAACTGACTAGCATTGGTGTATTGTGGTATATAATACTCACTCAGAAACCTCTCAAGTACAGTAAGCATACTGAACAAACAGAAAACCATTTATTTACAATTGCCAAACTTCTTGTCTTGTTGTGAAAGCAAGTGTTTCCCTTCTCCCTTGGACACACTTTAACTGGACTCCATAGTGGAAAATAGATTGAACTTGCTATGGCATCCAGAGTCCCATCTCTTCTAGGTAAGAGACAAGGACCCTTTGAGGTGACTTAATTCAGTTTCCTATAATCCACACAGAATCTGGGATGCCACCTTTTTTCTTAATCAGAACCAGTGGGGCCAAGAACTGGTTAAAGGCATTTCCTCAGGGGATCCTTAGGGTGCAAACGCATGTACTAACTTTCTGACAGTTAAGATGAGTTAACTTTTTTAAGTCAACTTAACTGTCAGAGCATACATGCGTATGTGGAGCAGAGTCAACTTAAATCCGGCACAAGATAATACATCTCTGAGATGTATTATCTTGTGTCACATTAGTTAAGTCAACTTAGCTCACAAGTTGGCTGCCACCATGTCAAGGAGCTGTACGTGTGTACGCTCTGACATGGCTTAACTTAAGTTGACTTAGTTAAGTCAATTTAGTTAAGCCATCTTATTTTAATTCAACTTAGTACATGTGTAGGAACCCTAAGATTCGTTTGATAACCTAGGTGTCAAGATGTGTTTCAATCACTACTTATCATTCTTTTCTTAAAAGGCTAACTACGGGTTTCCCTCGATTTAGGCGGATTCTTTATATGCGAATCTGCTCCTATGCAATGAGCATATTTAGACCCATAATTTGATATATGTGAGGTAAATTCACTCTTATGCACTCAGCATAGACACTCCCTGCCCAAACACGTAAGTCTGTGGGAGAAGGGGAAAGAGCCATGGCCCCACTCACCCCAGCCCTGGGAGTGGCCGGCACCAGCTGCCTGCAGCCGCTGGGCTGCACCATGCCCCGAACCCCCCCGGGGCTCTGCCTGTCCCCACTCACCCCAGCCCATGCTGGAGCAATCCTGGGAGCAGCTGACACCAGCTGCCTGCACCAGGGCACGGTGAAGCCCAGTGGCTACAGGGAGCTGGCATCAGCTGCTCCTGGGACAGCTGCAGCAGGAGCTGGGGTGAATGGAGACAGGCAGAGCCCCGGGCGGGTTAAGGACACAATGCAGTGCAATACCTGCAGGCAGCTGATGCCAGCAGCTCCCACGGCCGCTGCAGCCGGGGCTGGGATGAGTGCCGTGCCCCACACTGCCCAGGGCTCCACTTGTCCACAATCACCCCAGCCCATGCTGCAGCGGCCCTGGAAGCAGCCGGCACAGGAACTTATCCCTATTTCTTACATTATAAAGTGGGTTTGTTTTATGCAAATTTGATTTATACGGTGTTCTCCAGGAATGCATATACCGTATAAATTGAGGGAAACCTGTATTCCAGTATAATACAGCAATTCTGGAATAACTCCTCCTCCTTCCACCATTCCTCTTCCCCCACGGCCACTCAGATCCAGAAAAAAATTTGTTCCATAGAGGAATCATTTTTCTGTGATGAAATTAATTTTAGTTGGGAACTGTGTCCCCACAAAGGAAGCTACACTGGAATTTTCTCACCCAGATAAACCAAACTAACAGTATGACAACACTAAAATTAAACAACAGTTACTGGGTTTCTGACTCATGGCTCAGTACAGTAAATAGTAAGCTACACTCCCTATTTATCAACATGCTGATTCAAGATGAGGTGCACTGCATGTCTCTCCACTGACTTTATTTCAGTGAAAGGGGCTACAGCAGAAGAGCTGCTACATCAAGTGGAAGCATTTTGCTCAATATACCTCAATATATTATCCACAAACTACCTGAACAAAATCCACCCATGCTTAGGTTCTGATGGTCATGCTACCAGTAATGAAGAAATAATTATTCTGTTCAAGTCATGCAGAACCTAAAATCAGAACCTAGGTGAGGATAATCCATCTATGACTGAATTCCTAGGAAGCCCAATTTATATGTAACAAATTAACTGATTTATTTGGGATTTCATTACTCCTCTCACTGCATAACCTCCTTGTTTATAAGGGAGTTTCCAAGTGATTATAATGATTAAAAATGCTGCCTGCCTCCTGCTGAATTATATGGGTGGGGTAGGAACAGAAGCCAGTGTCTTTGAGAAAATAAGGCAATTTCCCTAGTAACGATCGATGAAAGTTCACACAGTAGATATAGAGACAGACTGAAGCTTGGAAAAGCTAGGGAGGAAAATGAGATGGACATGTATGGCAAAGTGGACACTTTGCACAAGAGAAGATGGAGTTAAAAACTATGCAAAGTCTTCGGGATTTGAGCCATAATAAATACTCTTACTAATAATATATTGTTTTATATTAATTAGTAGTTATTATTCATTCCAATTTTCATCCATCCTGAAGATGCAGAATCATTGCTGAACAAAATACAAATGTTCTGTGTAGCTCCAGAAGTCAGGCAATGCCTGGATCATAGCCACAAGAGAAGCTGACAGAGACACTATGCTCCTTATTAATTACAGAGGCTTTCAGCCTCTCAGTAGCAGAACTATTACAAGCTTTTTTGGCTGTTGGCATGACAAAGAGCTTTTCTTGCACCATCCTGTGTTTTCACAATGATTAGTTTTGACTTAGTCCTCTAAAGGGCTCTGTTAGGAAGTGGATGGGGGAATTTTCAGTGGTTTTGGATCATAAATAGAGCAGTTGCAAAACCAACGCCGGCTGAAGATCAGTAAATGACTCCACTTCCTAATGCCAACTTGGGCACCCCAGAGGGGTAGCTGTAATGATCAGTTACCACCTGCAAACTGCTGGGAAGAATAGGTTATTTCTACACTGGACAGCAATATATGATATATTTCCTATAAACTCAGAGGGCCAAGCAACGGTTGTGGACATCATTTCTAGCTTGTACTTACTGCTATATTTTTGTTTTCAATAGTGCTGTTCATCTTCAGGTGAATCTGGCCACTGGAAGAGCAATACAAGTCAGATCTATGTGACATCAGGAAACTTGGAACATAGCTGTCAGCTGCTCATGAAAAAGGATGAAGTTTACAATGTCCTAATTTGATAGAAAGCCCTACATTCATTCTTAAATATACAGTTAAATGTCCATGCAACATTGCTCAAGTACTATCTACTGGTCTTGGGCAATGAAACAAGAAGTTGTAGAGCACACAAGCTTAGGCAAATGGCATTCCTCATCTGAGGAGTCCATTTCCCATTCAGAAAAATGCTCACATCCCCAAATTCTACCACCACAGCCATAGCTGATTGGTAGAAAGGGTCAGAAGTACATGAGCTCTGGAAAGTGAACAATCCTGCTGAATCCTAAAGAGACAACTTCGAGGTCAGTATTGGGAACTCCTTGCTGAGTAGCTTTGGGCAGATCATGCTGAGACTCTAATGTAAAATGGGACCAATATCTATGGGACCTGTTTGTCTTGAGGTTTAAATAGTTACTGTGTGGGCATCCCTCCAAAGCTATGTATTGAGCATTACTATTATATCACACAAAATATTAACATAACATGGACCCTGCCAATGCAGCCTAGTAGGCAGTTCTTTCATGACTGTATACCTGGCTGCAGGCTTAATAAATGTTGTGCCCATTACATTTACACATCTCAAAAGCAATGCTGCCCCTTGTATTTGCGTTGCATTGTTTGTGCTACTCGGCTAAGCAATAACAATTCCTGCCACTCAAAGTGGAAACAACATAAGATTAAAACAGCTGGACCCTCCCAGCTGGTGCTATAAAATAAAATGTGTAAATTATAAATTAATTCATAGCTTATAGGTGCTGGTTTCATTGTATAGATGCTTTCTGAATGAAATTTATTATCAAGTATTCTGTGTAAAATAATCCTGGGTCCAGATTTTCAAATGCAGATAGGAATTCAAGGTACTGTAGTTCGTTGGCATTCAGCATGTTCTTATAGTAATTCCTATAGGTCTCAGCTAACACCATGCCCTCATTGTACCAGGCCCTGTACATTCAGGTAGTGAGACACAGAAAGGATCTGCAGCCTAAATAGGCAAGATGGACAAAAGGTAGAAAGTGAAACAGAGGTCCAGAAAGAGAACCAGCTAGTCCAAGGTCATACAGTGACAGAGGCGCATCTTGAATCCAGGTCTCCTCATTCCTACTCTAGCTCCCTCTCCACTACACTATAGCTGGTTTTCAGACTGCTCTTCACTCATTCTATGAAAATCACATCTTTTTAAGACCTCTAAAGTTGGGCAACATCCAGAGTCACTTCTGAAAATCTTGGTCCCAGAATCTTAAAACTGTCACCTGTCTGTGGAGTATTTCTGACCCTGAAGCATAAATTTCTTTGAGTTGTTCGAAGACATAGGTCAGATAGAAACCAAAGACTCCCAAACTGTATATAGCCTCTGAGTTCTGTACAGAAAATATTATGAAATGCTGCCTTTCACGACGCACAAGACATTTCAGTAAAGGAAACAGATGAGAAAGCAGCATTAATAATTGCATAACTTTGAAAACCGCCTACTTTACACTTAGGCATCAAAATGCATCTTCTCCTAGGTGATCAACTGAGTGGAATTCCCAAAAAATAGACCTTAGCTGTGTTTAAAGTCCATGATCTAATATTTTCCAGACTGCCAACTTCTGTCTGGTGTTTATTTTGAAACACAGTGCTTTCCTTGTTTGCTGTCTCATACCATATGGGGTGGATCTGTCTGTCTTTGGGAGAAATGATTTCCAAGAAAATGAAAGTAAGAACTTAACAAGCTGCTTGATGTTGTATAATAGAATTAAATATGATACAGAAAAGAGAATATAAATGAAACAGGCCCACCTTGCAAATCATCTAGGGGGGGTTAAACATCATTTTTACATCTCATATAGCCTACTTTTCCATGGACTTTTTTTGCAAAGCTGGACTGGAAATTTCCATCAAAAAGGTCTCTTTCCAAAAATACTCTTTTCATGAAAACTGCAATCATTCATGCAGTAAGACCAACTGAATAGGATCATGTCTATTTTCATTTTCTAAATTTAAGTATTATTTCACATGGCACCAGAGGAAAAGTTGGAAAATGTGACTCAAAATTCTCAAGGTTCAAAACAAAAAACCCGCCACCAAATAAAATACCCTACTTTTTAAAAAACCTCAATAGTTTCAACCCAATCTCACGATTCTGAGGGCCCAGCTCATGATAGTCAAGCATTTGATTTGCCAAGTTATAATTATCAATATGAGTGTTTTCACACATGCGCCACAAAAATGCATCCGCATCGTTAAATATGATCACTAATATATAATCTCTTTGTGTACTGAGGTACATACTATGTGAGATTTCGTAGAGGGACTAACTTTAAAATCCTTCTTCTGAGGTCATGGGTGTGAATTTCCCCTGTAAATAAACGCACATTCAGCTAATTGTGAGTCAGCAGAGGCATTTACAGACAAGACATTTAGCATCTATAAATCAATGTAACTGAATTGAAATCAGTGGAGCTTCAGCATGTAAATGGTGGATGAGCTAGCCCTGCATGTTTAAGTACCCATTTGCCCTGACAAAACTGCACACTAGGTTTCAGAATCAGGTCTTGGACCACCATTTATAAATATGGAACCCTTGTTCCCAACACTGATTTGCTTCATGAGCATAGGGAATCCTGACTAAAGGAAAAAAATCTGTCTTTCAAGGGCAAGCAGAAAACATGAGCTAATAGTTGAATCAATCCTGTATGTTGGGTTCCCAAAGTTTCCAACAAAAGTCTCAAATTCTTTGAACTTGCTGAGGACACCAGGATAAAAAGCAGAAGTTGGTGTCTGATCTCGAGTTAGTGATGCCAACAGTCTTCCTCTTTCAAACCTGGAGTGCTAGGAGCTGTACTCTCTCTGTGAGACAGCTTAAATGTCAAAGACCAACTCATCCTGTGGATATGTAACACACAGGAACTGAAGTAGGGTTTGAGTGTTGCTGCTGCTGTGATAATCCACAAAATACAGAAGCATTTTTGTTGGGTTTTTTTTAAAGGTCTTTTATTGGACCAACAGTATAGTTGAGAGACTAGGAACTGGGTACACAAATTCCTTTACCAGGTTTGCATGTCTTATTCCAAACTCACAAAGTCTTGCCTCAGATTTCATGGGCCCCACTGTAAAATTCAGAATGCGTCCTTAGTTGTTCCAACACTTTGGTGAGGGAGGTAAAAGTGATGCCCAGGATGACCATAATCTATACCACTGACTGGCAGCGTAACTGAGGCAGGGTGACCAGAACAGCATCCCCAGGCACTGTCTTTGTTGGGGAGCACAAAAGCAATTCTTACTCTGGTGGCAGCTGATCACACTGCCACAATCGGCACAGCAGGCACCGGTGCTGCTCCAGGAACTGTGCACCTGCCCCGGGCATAAAGCCATCCAATGTCTCAGTCGCTGACCTTCCTTGTGACTCCCTTTTGAGTTTGACATATGTATCTTTTCTTTCTAGTGTAACCATGATAAATGTGAAACTGTGGTGAAGAGAAAACGTTGAATAGTGCTATCCCTATGGACCATTACATCAACTTTGCAAACAGTTATATAAATTTGTTGTTTGCAAGCTTTCAGGTACAAACACCCTTCTCCAGGCAAAGCAGGAGTCCGCAGTTGTTTTGTGCTCTCCTGGATGGGATTAGAAGCCAGTTGGTCTAATAAAAGATATCACATTTACCCAAAAAACCTTGTCTGCCTGTGTCCTTAGACCAACATGGCTACTACCAACACCCCTGAGACGACCATAGATACTTGCTCAAACATAGCTCACTGACTAATTGATTGCATCAATGCAGAGATTAAGTTTCTGCAACCCAGTTATACTGAAAGATAGATCTGTACCAGGGCAGAATGTCTGAAGGAAGAGTCATCTTGTCTCTGGCCTAGGAACTCTCTCTTTTGCTTATGCTTGGGAACAGACCCTCACTATTAGAGCTCTCTTTAGTGTAAAGAAGCATGTGGCCATCACTATGTGGAAGCTTTCTATTTCCGATTGTCACCAGTCAATATTTAACCAGCCTTGCATTGGTAGATCAATCGTAAGACCAGCAAGGTGTGTACTGCTACAGAGAAGTTATTGCTGCCCCAGGTCATAAAACATGGCAGTGCTTAAGAGGTTATTGATGAATTTTTGCAATTGGGAATCCCTAATTGTATTGGGGCCTATTTTTTATCCCCCCTGTCAGGCCTCAGGGTTCAAGAGAAAGAGGGATTTCTCTAAGATGCTGCAAAGCCTGACTTGTCACCATGGGAAGGTTCACCAGCACTAATATGGGGTGGTCTGGTAAGGCCTAGAGCCGTGGTTTTCAGCCTTTTTTCATTTGTGGACCTCTAAAAAATTTCCAATGGAGGTGAAGACCCCTTTGGAAATTTCAAATGGAGGTGCAGACCCATTTGAATTATAAATGTGGGTATTTACATGCTTTTGATTGATCATAGTAATCTTGTGCAAACCCCTTAGACAGTCTGTGGACTCCCAGAGGCCCATGGACCACAGGTTGAAAACCACTTACCTAAAATATGGGGATCTTTAGACACTGGGGCCTAGTTCCTGGAATAGTCTTTTACTACCATTATTCCTGTGGAAATTAAAGGTGTTACAACCCCTTTAGTCATTCTAAGTACTGCAGCTTATCTTTTGTTTTCCTGACTCATGCAGCATTTTACTGACTAGGTAGATGAGCAAAAAAAGGAGCTGTTATGACTAGGGGTCCACCTAAATCACAGCAGGATTTACCAGTTTTTCCGGGTTGATCATGGTGTAAAGTTCTAATTCAGCCGTCATTCTATGGCCCCACCCCTCAGTGCTGGGTGGTAGCGAGGCCCTGCCCCTTGGCACTGATTGGAGGAGAAGCCCCTGAGAAGGGAAGAGGGACAAGGGAGCGGCTGCAATCTCAATTGTGGGCTGCCCTTCATCCGGTCCTGGCCGTCAGCATTGATTGGCAGGCAGGCGCCGGTGGGGGGAGGAGGGACAAGGGGACAGCTGCCACCCTTTGTGCCACCTTGCCAGCCAGTACCTTCCCCTCCTGGCAACGAAGACCACTGGCTCCCACTGGAGAGCCAGCATTTTATTTTTTAGTTTTTGTTGTTGTTGATTTTGCAGATTTTCTGGACAGTCTCAGATTTTGTGGTGTCTGCAAAACTACGGATTAAGTAGATCCTTATTTATGACAAAGCTGGAGACTCCTGAGCAATACTTGTCTCACGTTGCCTTTTTTATAACAGCTGCAAAAAGTAGTTGGGTAATTGTTGCTGGTAGGTGTTGTAAGGCTTTGGACCCTTTTTGGTCAGTGCCTTCTTCCCTAGCGACGTCAGGGTGAGACTGCAGCCTGGGGCCACCTAGGTGGTTTCGAGTGCTGCCCCTACTCGCCTGCCATGTCTTCAATGTTGGTTGATTGGGAGGCAGTTCCCTGTCAGTGGTCCATCTCTCCAGGTACTCCTACCAGGGACCAGCTGACTAGGAGCTTATCACTCCTGATCCCACCACCTGGTGGTACTTGCCACTTCCTCATAGGGCTCTGAGTCAGCCACCGCCTGCTCCTCCCTCTTCACTAGGCTGCCCACAGGGTTTTCCCATTGCTCGTTGCCCTTCCCTGCCGCGGTACCTGAGCTCTCTGCCACAGCTGTGGCTCTGCCCGTGGCTGTAGGGAAAACTGCTTCTCCCTGCCATGGCCCTCCAGCAATCTTCAGCTCCCAGAGCCCAGACTCTATGTTCCCGCAGCTGGGCTTCCCTGGTTAATGCTAGAGCTTCCTCCCTGCTCTCGGTTCTGCCACCACCTGGCTCTGCCACCCGCATCTCCCAGCCAGCGTGCCGCTCGTCTCTTCCTGGGCAGCTAGTTCTCTCCCCAGCTTCCCTTTGAGCAGCCTGTGCTTCTTTGAGGTCCTGCCCCCAGGGCTCACCAATTCACAGGCTCAGGCTCAGGCCAAGCCTGCATCAGCATTTCCCTGCAGCTGCCGCTTGTCTCCTTCCCTACCCTAAGTACCGGGGCTTGTTGGGTGGGGTGCCAGGACATGGTTGGGGGCCTTTTACCGCCCCCTCACAGTAATATATGCCTGTTTTACTTCATAGACAAGTTTGAGGTGGATGTGACAAGACTGTATGAATATTATGGCAGCCAGGGAGGCTAAAGCTACATGCCAGAACTGTCCAACTTCTTGTCTGGGTTTTGGGATCCCGTCTTCAGTATCTGTGTCTGCTATGGGGTTTTTCATACTAAAAAGGCCCTGGGTGTCAAGGACAATGTCTCTTGCTCTGGGTCAGAACCTGTGAGTACCTGGGCCCCTTTCATGCTATCGAGACCACAGTGGAATTCAGTATTAGTTTCCCTGACAAATGTTGGATCCAACATCAGAGAGTAGGTGCAGACACTGGAATCACTGCTGGAGGTCATATTATTTGGTCATATTATTGTTCCTGCTATTTTTATCATTCTGTCAGAGTGCCTTTCCTTTGTTGTGGCAGTGGGCCCCAAAAGAGTCAAGATCAGAGCCAGCATCAGAACTTGGGTATTCCTGGGCTCCTGAGTTATTCCAGAGTGCCCCTTTTCTTGACTTATTCTGATATCTGCTCATGTATGTGGACATTCCATTTAGTGCTGCTGAAAAATGGACCGAGCTCCTCTTCCTAGAGGCCAAGAAAATCCAGAAGCCCTTTGCAGAACCACACAAAAGCAAAGAAAATGGGTACATGACTCCAGATGTATGAGCAAGCCGCAAGCTGGAACAAGGGAGAGACATCCTGGCAACTTTCAAACATTTAAACAAGGAGATGACACCTGCTGAAGATGACCTTGGAGCAGAAGAGGGCATGCAGATAAACAAGTCAACCCAGGTGTGCAGCCAAAGCAGTGTGGCATGAAAGTAAAAGAAAAGCAGGAAAGAAATCATTCGTTTAAAATGGACAAACATCCATACAAACCCCCTTCTGGTGTTCCTTCTTTTATTTCATGCCAAATTAGAATCAATTCACTTCCAAACAGCATTGAATAATGTAACTTAGACACCAAATTATTTATGAGGATCTAGGTCTAAGTACCTTGTCCAAAACTACACAGGAATTCACTAGTGGAACAGCAAACTCAGTTTGGACCACACTAGGAATCGGAAACCTCTGTTCTGTGGGATTACTAACATAGAAAAATTATATATGCAAAACACTTGAGGAGCATATCTACAAGAACAGGGGACTCCTAGTGTAATGATAAATATTTAAATTGCATAGTTTTTACGGAAAACAACAGATGACTCTGGCTCTGAACGTTCCAAATCATTTAAAACATCAGCAAACCCAGCTATGAAGAAAACAGCAAATATTGCTCAAAGCACAAGTTAAAAAAATGTTGGTATGTCTGCAGTGATTAAATACAAGTTGAAAAGGAGTTCTTGATGGTTAGCATGTATTTCATTTAACACTATTTCATAAAATCTTGCTTGACAGAAGTATCAGATAAATCAAATAACAGAAAAGTTGAAAGATAAGCCAGCTGGCTAAAACTCAGCTGCTCAGCTCCTTCTGAACAGCATGAAGGTTTGCAAGAGGAGAATTGGAATAAGGGGCGGTTTGCCACAGTGTTAAGGCTATTTTAACGTGTTATCAGATTGTTTTTATTCAGGTAGTTATTTACGTTTAATACTGGTTACATGTAGAGGGAAGATGAATAATGTATTAATATGTAACAACTGAAGTTATAATAATGTTTTAAAAGGACAGCGTCCACTTAAAAGTCATGCTTTACCTTTGTAATTATATCAGCTTTTAGAATCTTATGTTAGTTATTTCTGATCAACTTGGATTATTAAAGTGGGAAAAAATTCACAATCTAATTTGCCCACTACCATTTAAGGTACTTGTTTCACTTTTTTCCATCTTTTTCATCTTGGACAATGACAATTTGGGCTAGTTAATATCACTTTGTTTCTGTTATTAATTATATTATGGTGTTGTCAGCAGATTCATCTGAGATCAGAGCCCCACTGTAGTGGGTGCTGTATAAACACACAGCCCTTTAGCAGCATGGTCCGCTTCATGGGACTATATTTTACCTAACTAAATCCGCTGCCATTGTAGAGATATTGGTGGTGCCCCCGACCCTCCTCCTTTGTTCCCAGGGAACACTGTAGGTATTTGGGTTTTTTTTGCTACTAAAGAGCTTATCTTTATTATGGGGTGCTTGGCAGCTGTGGTGCATGAGGGGGCCCAAGCGGGTGTTCTCACAGACACTTCTGGACAAATATTTTACATGCAGTTGCCTGCAACTGCAGAGAACTAGGCCTGATGACCAGGTAGTCATTCCTATGAAGCCAGGTTTCTTAACTGCCTTCCCCCAGTGCCCACGCCATTAGACCAGGATAGCTGAAATTACAGAGAGAAGTCACACTTCAGTTAAGAATATGCTTAAGATGGATGAGGACAAGGAACGTTAAATCTTGCAGGATTAGGTCCCAAACAGGGCCAGACACAGGCATGGGCAAACTGGGTGGCCACCTGGGGCTTGTGATGGGGTACTGGTTGTCTAGGATTTTAGCTTTGTTAATACCATAAAGCATTATTCAAATTGTAGTTGCCAGAACTCTCTCTCAGAATGTGCCGTGGATACAATATTAGCTTAGTAGCTATTCACAAACAAGGAACTGAACTTCCCTAAAATCCATGCAGAAAGGAAATTTTACATTGTGGCATCATAAAACGATTGCTTCCTTATAGGATCTGAAACAGTTCCGGTAAAAGAGCCAGATTAATAGAAGCAAACAAATTAACTCTTTGTATGTATTAACAATTCCTTTGTATCATGCTGGTGACCTAAGATTAGGAAAACAAACAGAACAGAGGCTATGATATAATGAGTAAACTGTAAAAGAGTTGAAAAATATACAAGCTGACAGAGAGCTCAAATTAATGATTAGTTATGACCAATTGATATGTGCAAATGCTTGCTTCACTGTTCTAGAAATAGTGCTGGAACTGGTTCAAAGGACTTGCAGTCTGATTTTGTTTGCACAGACGTCAATGGGAGCAGAAGCGGCCTCTTCAACAACAAAAAGTTCAGCAATACTTTATTTCAGACCAGTCAGTTAATGTTTAAGTGACAGATTCTCAACCCATCCGACACTGGGACCTTGTTACCAAAAGGAAAAAATAATCAAGGATTTTCTCTACCCCATTAGCTTAAGAACTAAGTTTTGGGATCAGTGTAAAAGTGAGAGCCTATGGGCACCTATACACGTGCAGCAAAGCTGTTCCGACATGCTGTAATTACAGTGCATCGTAGCAGACTCCCTTAATCAATTTTTCGAGTCTATTGGGCTAAGTACAGACAGTCAAAAAGCCTGAGGCTAAATAGATTCAGTCTTTGCAGGTTAGTCCAGGATGCAAAGGTTAAACTGAAAAACAACTGGACAGACATTTGCTTTTGATTCAGGAAGTGCAGCCACATGCTGTTATGCATAGAAGAGAAAGGTAACATCTAAGTGCAAAGCTAGGCTGTGTAGCCATCAGCTGATGACAAAGAACCTTTCTGTCCTTCAGTTACTTTAAGGATAAAATGAGGATGAAGCAAACAATTATTTAAGTATTTTAACAATTACGTGCATGATCCACAAGTCAATGAAGTCAGTAGGAAGTTTTCCAGCCTTTTCTATTATCTTAGGAAACTACCAAGTCTCTCTGCATAAATGCAAGGCATCATCTGTGTCATCTTCAAGCAGCTAATTCAATCAGGACATAAAAATACAGCAGAGAAAATAAAGGGTTAGTTGGGAGGAGTTGCTGCTTGAAGGTGTTATGCTGACCAGCTCCAAATTAAAAGTTCCTGAAATGAAGTAACTGCACTTACAAGCCTGAACAGAACCCTCTGGCCATTTATAGGGGCAGGTACTGAAAGACATCCCGTGTTGAAAGTCGTGTTGACAGATTATAGTTGTAGTACAGAGGGCACGTTTACTACTGCAGGGCCTATGGCCAACCAAGTGCTAGTCGCTGTACAAACCCAGAGTAGTAGACAATCCTTGTTTCAAAAAGCCCATTCTCTGAAGAGGCAGGACAGACACCAGAAAATGACAGCGTAGAACATGTAGGCAAAAAACCAATTCTGGGACAGGAAGTACCCAGGACAGAGGTTGCTCCATTTTCCACACCCATGCAGCAGTCTCTGAACTTAAGCTGAATTATTGGTTTAATCCTCTGTTTTGCTAGATTCCATTTTACTTGGAGCCAAATCTATGGAGGGACCAAGTGAGAGGCATAAAACTGTCTAAAATAGACTAGATTCTGAACTCACTTGGGTGCTTTTTTAAGTGTTCCTGGGACCAATCCGTATCTTTAGGCATCTAAATCTGGCCCTTAGCTCGTCCGAGTCAAATTTGCCAATATAGATGCCTGAAGATAGAAAGAGGAAGTCTCAAATATGCTTAAAACATGTTGATCTCAATGGGAGTTAGGTACCCCTGAAAATCCTACTCAGCGCCTATTTCCATCTTTAGGCAACAAAGTACCTTTGAAAATCTGGCTGTTTCTGACTGTACAATGAGGATGAATATACTCCTTG
The DNA here is from genome assembly GCF_001723895.1 of Crocodylus porosus. Lineage (NCBI taxonomy): Eukaryota > Metazoa > Chordata > Crocodylia > Crocodylidae > Crocodylus > Crocodylus porosus. The sequence continues at coordinate 11,213,381 of NW_017728932.1, read as the reverse complement.
TCTTGTGTCTACATAGATTTCAAGGTGTTTGGACCCAAAACTGTATTTATACAGCGCATAGAGAACAATGAAGTCCCAAAGCTCACTTTGGTCTCTAGACAAATGGCGCTCAACATTTTTAGATTTGAGACACTGCTCAAAAGACTCAAGGCACACCCCAGAAAATGTCAGCTCTTAGTCCCCCCTCACCCCCCTTTTTTTTTTTTTTTGGACTATAGAAATATAGTAGAGGAATTTTTTCTGTTGAAAAAAATTCAGACCACAACAGGTCAGAATTTTTTTTTTTTTAATGTTCCAGATTCCTTTTTTAAAATTTATGGGCTTAGCTTATACACTGTGTTCCCAGACCTAACAGTGCTAACACTGCAGGACATCCCACAGCACCTTTAAAAGGATCTCAAGGAACTCCTGTGTGCCATGACACCCTGGTTGAGAATCACTGCTCTAGACAACACTATAATGTGAATAAAAAAAATCATAATTCATTTCAATACAGAAAGAGCCACCAGAAAGATTATGCGTAGCTGCTATTACTCCACTAGTTACCAGAAACAGCATAGAAAGTAGTTGTAGAAATGGGTCCCTATCCTAAGTAAAAATGAAACTAAAACTATAACTAAAAATAGACGGTTCTAGCACTTTTTGACTTGTTACGTTTTTCTGGGGCTTTAAATATAGTAATTGTGGTCATGAAGCAAGTGACCACAAAAGCCCACACAAGTTGCACAACAGCTGGGTCACCACATCCTCTTTCCATTTTCTTTCACTTTCTTATTAACTAGATCTGATGGCAGCTCACACCTCCAGCCACAGGGGACAACCCATGGGACAGCTTTGTCCCATGCTCTGCACCCACCATTTTTATATCAGGATTCCAGATGAGGGGGATAAATAATCACTTGTGATCACTCTATTTAGAGGATTTCTTTGTAGGAAGAGTCCTATTCCAAAGCCAGCAGACAGCCCTGGGAGACAGCAGTTAATTTCATGCTTCCTTATGGACAACTGGGACTGAGCTAGGCACGCAGCTTTGCTGGACCTTGCCTACAGTGGGGTTGTGACCTCCTTATAGCTATCTGTGGCTGACCCCAGTGTAGCTAAACTAGTGCGGCCTCTAATGTAAACAGGCAGAACAGCTAGACACTAGCGCAGTTTACATCTGTCCACAGAACAACCAGAGACTTTACCCATCTCTTCCTGGGTTTACACCAATAGCTACACTGCAGACTCATCATCAATGGCTATAATCAGGACAATTCACTATTGTTGACTTAAATATTTCCAGGATGAGCTCAGGACTCCTCACTCCTAAGTAAAAATCAGGCTCCATCTTGCACTCACTTCCTCTGACCCCATGAATCTTATATTTCTTTTCACCTAAATTTAAAAGGAGGCAGAGGGCATCCCCATTCAAGCCTAGTCTCTAGCCTAGGGTAGGGACATGCTCCTGGAAGACAGGACACATGGGTTAGAGCCCTGTCAGGGTGAGGAAGGCATTGACCTTGGGTCCCCCACATATTGGGCAAGTGCCCAATCTCAGATATGGGAGAGGGGTTTCTAGACTTACGTAACCATTTAGTGGGTGGTTTGGGGTCATTAGTTTAGACTTAGGCAATTAAAGCCTTATTTGGAGCTAACCATTTGACATGAGATTGCTGCAACTGTTGCAAATTACTGTTGCCTTGGAACATGCTTTACACTGTGCTGTGAAAAGAAAGAGCCCAGCTGCGCAAATTGAACAACCCTTCTATTTCCCCATAGGGGAGTGAGTGTCTTTCAGAAACTCGGGTTGCACTCATTGTTGCAAGGAAGCATATTGCTTCTGAGTTCAGCCTGCTGATTGCAAGGAAAATGGCTCGAGTCATGACAGAAGGGGAACAACCAACTTTACCCATGAAATACATTAACAGATTTTGAAAGCTGAGTTACAATTTTTGGTTCCAATGGCCCAAACATCACGGCCTCCAGCTGAATCCAGATTGTCACCATGTGAACACAGGGGGAATATTTAGTATTTAATATTTAGATACACAAGAGTATCTCTCACATCAGTCACCATGCTCATTAGCAAGGTGTACAACAGGAATTTTGTGCTAAACACTTGTTTCTAATCTCATGTTTCAGTAATCTCATGTCAAATGCATGTGGACTGAAGTTCACACATCCTGATCTCACAAACTGATCTGCAGATGCACTCCAAGCTATGGCTGCCCACTGTCCCACAGCTGGCCTAGCATTCACACAGCTGACTGCTTAGACATCTGGCTGCCCTGCCCATAGATAAGAGTAGTACCATGTGCCTCCACTTGCTCAACTAGGGTCTGTTGTTGAATAACCAAAGTTCAAGCATCTGAGAATTATTTATACAGATTCAAATTATCCCAGTAAAAAAACCCAGCCATATAATGTTACACACTGGGTGCACAAAACTTGGCAAACCTATTTACCTATTAAGGCTATAATTTTGTATGCTGCATGTCTGCCTTGGGCTGAATTATTCTGTTTTGGTTATTTAGTTTCAGCTAAAGTGATTCAGTTATTTTTGAGAATAAGGAGGGAAATTAAACCTCCATAGTTTCCTCTGCCCCATTAAAAAAACATTTTGCTGCAAAAATCTAGCATCATAGTGCTTGGGACTTGAAACCTGGCAAGGAGGCCCTTGCTCTCAGAGATGTGTCTTTTGCCGTCTCCATTACAGAGTCATACAAAGTTAGGGTTAGAAGGGACCTCAAGAGGTCACCTAGTCCAACCCCCTGCTCAAAGCAGAACCATCCCCAAGTAGATCATGCCAGCCAGGGCTTTGTCAAGCTGGCCCTTAAAAACCTCCAAGGATTGAGATGCTACCATTTCTCTAAGTAACCTGTTCCAGTGCTTCACCACCCTCCCAGTGAGAAAGTTTTTCCTAATATCCAACCTAAACTTCCCTTGCTCCAACTTAAGACCGTTGCTCCTTGTTCTGTCATCTTCCACCACTGAGAACAGTCCAGCTCCATTCTCTTTGCAACCCCGCTTCAGGCAAACGCTGCTACCGCCCCCCCCCCCCCATCTTCTCTTCTGCTGACTAAATAAGCCCAGTTCCCTCAGCTTTTCCTCATAAGTCATGTGCCCCAGTCCCCAAGCCATTTTCATTGCTCTTTGCTGGGCACTCTCTCCAACCTGGCCACATCCTTTCTATAGTGGGGGGCCTAAATCTGAACACAGTACTCCAGATGAGGCCTCACCAGTGCAAAATAGCACCAAATAGTTACTTCCTTCTGTCTCCTGGCAATGCTCCTACTAATGCAGCCCAGGATGCTGTTAGCCTTCTTGGCAACAAGGGCACACTGCTGACTTATATCCATCTTATTGTCCACTGTAACCCTGTACCAGTGCATAGGATTGTTCCATCCTAAGTACAGGACTTTGCACTTGTCCTTGTTGAACCTCTTGAGATTTCTCTTGGTCCAATCCTCCAATTTGTCTAGGTCATTCTGAATCCTAGCCCTACCCTCCAGCATATCTACTGCTCCCCACAGCTTGGTGTCATATGCAAACTTGCTGAGGGTGTATTCCATCCCATCTTCCAGATTAGGAGTTAAGATATTGAACAAAAATGGCCCCAGGACCAACTCCTGGGGCACTCCACTTGATACTGGCCATCAGCTAGACACTGAACTACTGATTACTACCTGTTGAGCTCAATGATCCAGCCAGGTTTTATCCACTTTAGAGTCCATTCATCCAACCCATACTTCCTCAGCTCGTTTGCAAGAATGCTGTGGGAGATGGTATCAAAAGCCTTGCTGAAGTCAAGGTGTATTATGTTCAGTGCTTTCCTCGCATCCACAGGGCAAGTTATCTCATCAGGTTAAGCAATCAGATTGGTCAGGCATGACTTGCCCTTGGTGAATCCATGCTGATTTTTCCTAATCACTCTCTCCAAGTGCTTAAAAATGGATTCTCTGAGCACCTGCTCCATGATTTTTCTAGGGACTGAAGTGAAGCTGACAGGTCTGTAGTTCCCTGGATCCTCCTTCTTCCCTTTCTTAAATACGGGCACTATATTTGTACTTTCCCAGTCATTTGGGACCTCCCCTGATTGCCATGAGTTTTCAAAGATAATGGCCAGTGGCTCTGCAATCACATCAGCCAACTCCCTCAGCACCCTCGGATGCATTGCATCTGGCCCTACGGATTTGTACATGTCCAGCTTATCTAAATAGCCCCTAACCTGTTCTTTCACCACTGAGGGCTCCTCACCTCCTCCCCAAACTGTGCTGCCTGATGCAGTAGCCTTGGAGTTGACCTTGCCTGTGAAGACTAAGGTAAAAGAAGCATTGAATACTTCAGCCTTTTCCTCATCCTCTTTCACTAGGTTGCCTCCCCCATTCAGTATGGGACCCACTTTCCCTGACCTACCTCTTGTTGCTAACATACTTGTAGAAACCCTTCTTGTTACCCTTCACATGCGCCTTTCTAGCTGGAACTCTAGTTGTGTTTTGGCCTTCCCAACTTCATCCCTGCATACCCGAGCAATTCTCTTACATGCAATGCCTGAGCAAACCTCCCGAGTCGTTTGTTCAAGCTTCCACTTCTTGTAAGCTTCCTTTCTGTGTTTAAGCTCACTGAAGAGGACCAGAGTTGCAGGGAAATGTTAGAAAGAGCTGGGGAAAGGAAAAAAAATGCAGAAGGCAACAGAGGGTGGAGGAAAGGACAGAAGCAGAAGTCAGGTGGTGATGGCAGGAACAGGAGGAAGCGTGGGCAAGACTTTGGCTGGGATATGAGATTATGAGAGAACAGGGTCCTCTTTTTCTAGTTGTCATACATTACAGTTACAACTCTAAGCCTAGGAACAATTTTATATCAGACATACAAAATTCCACTTACCTATGTAGGACAAGCTGTTTTTTTTATTTGTTTGATAGAAGGTGAGCCCAGACACCCCCACAGGAACAGGTATATCGCTCTGGCTTCCCTGGAGGCGGCAGCAGAAGAACAGGTCCCCAGAGAAATTGAAGCTGCTCGACCTACATCACCAGCTCAGAAGAGGCACACCCTGAGAAGGAGACGCACAGTTCTGGTCGTCGGGGACCCCATCCTGAGGGGAACCGATGGTCCAATCTGTCGCTCGGAGCCCTGGTAACGGCAGGTCTGCTGCATGCCTCGAGCGAGGATTCGCAACATCACAGAGACCATTCCTAAAATCATCAAGCCCTCAGACTACTGCCCACTGGTTGTGGTCCATGTGGGTACAAATGATGCATCCAAAGGCAAGCCAGATAACATCATGGAGGACTACAAGGCCTTGGGACACCAACTGAAGAAGACCAGAGCTCAGGTGGTATTTTCCTCCATTCTCCTGGTAAGTGGATGGGGTAGGCATCATGAGACCTGCACTGACGTGGTTAACCGGCAGCTTCAGAGCTGGTGCCACGAGGCAGGCTTTGGGTTTTTTGGCAACGACCAATGTTTTTGTAAGGAGGGCATGTTGGGGTGGGATGGGCTTCACCTCTCCCCTATCTTTTCCTCTAGGTTGGCTGATCTCATATGGCGGGCTTTAAACTAGCTTTGCCGGGGGAAGGGGCTGCTTCGAGTGGAGAGGATGCTTCACCAGCATGCAGGGTGACAAGAGGAAGGGAAGCCCAGGTAAGCATCAACGTCTGGGGAGCAGGGGGCCACAACTGTCCTGGGAGTGGGAGGGAGGCATGTGCACCCTCAGGAGGCCTCAGGTATCCCTACACTAATGCTCGTAGTATGGGGAGTGAGCAGGAGGAACTGTGCCTCCTGATTGCAAGTAAGAACCCAGACTTAGTAGGGCTCGTAGAAACCTAGTGGGACCCTACCTACGACTGGGTGGCGGGCATTCAGGGACACACCCTATACAGAAGAGACAGAGTAGAGAAGAAAGGGGGGGGAGGGGGGTTTGCGCTCTATGTCAAAGAGCACCTCACATCATCAAGGACTAGCTTCGGGTTAGAGGAGGGTCAGGCAGAGACGCTATGGGTCAAACTACAAGGGGGGTGTGGCAAAAGGGACCTTACAGTGGGTGTCTACTACAGACCACCCAACCAGGGGGAAGAGCTGGACCAGGACTTCTCCAGTCAGCTTACGGACGCAATTAGGTCAAGGGATGTTACTGTCATGGGTGACCTAAACTACCCAGATATTTGCTGGGAGGAGCAGACAGCCAGGTCTGACTACTCACGTAGGTTCCTGGCGGTATTACAGGACCTTCACCATATCCAGGAAGTGCACAGCCCCACTAGGGGTAATGCCTTGCTGGACCTGGTCCTGGCTACAGGGGATGACCTGGTGAGGGGACCGCAGGTCCTTGACCACCTGGGCGATAGTGATCATCACCTGCTGGATTTCACTATCCAACGCAGGGCATCAAAGGCTCACACCAAAGCTAAAGCCCTTGACTTCAGAAGGGCCAACTTCAATTAGCTTAGGAGACTAATGGGGGAGGCATTGAGGGCCCAGAAGGTAGAGGAGATGGGAGTCCATGAGGGATGGTCATACGTTAAGGGGGCAATCCTCCAGGCCCAAAGGATAGCAGTCCCTAAGAGAAGCAAGGGGGGTAAGAGTGCTCAGAAACCCCCTTGGCTCAGCATCGGCATTCAGCAATGCCTGAGGATTAAAAGCAGGGTGTACAACCAGTGGAAGTGAGAAGCTATCACCAAGGAGGAGTACTCCTTCTCATCCTGTGAGTGTAGGAGGGCTTTTAGGAAGGCCAAGGCAGAGATGGAAATCAGGCTAGCGTCCAGGATTAAGGACAACAAAAAGTCCTTTTTCAAGTACATTGGGAGCAAGAAGGCAGCACCAGGCAATGTAGGGCCCCTGCAAGACGCAAACGGTAACTTGTGGCTATGCCAGATAAGAAAGCTGATATTTTTAACAGTTTCTTTGACTCCGTTTTCTTGAACAGGGACTGGGATATTCCATCTACCAGAGATAGGGACAACCTTGGGGATAGCTCTGTCAGGCCTTCAGCCAGTGCAGATGTAGTTAGGGATCTTCTGGAAGGGCTATTTTTAAATCTGCAGGTCCAGATGCCCTCCACCCAAGGGTGTTGAGGGAGCTGGCAGGGGTCATCATGGAGACCTTGGCCAGGCTGTATGAGCATTCATGGTCAACTGGCCAGGTGCCGGGGGATTGGAAACTGGCTAATGTGGTCCCAATTTTCAAGAAAGGGAGGAAGGAGGACCCAAGTAACTATAGGCCTGTAAGCCTTAACTCAGTGCTTGGGAAGATCTTGGAAAGAATTATCAAGGAGCACATCTGTGGGGGGCCTGCAGGGGAGTTCATGCTCAAGGGCAATCTGCATGGGTTCAAAGGCAGATCCTGCCTGACCAACCTGACTGCCTTTTATGACCGAGTAACTAGATCCTTGGATGATGGTGTTGCCATGGACGTAGTCTTTCTAGACTTTAAGAAGGCCTTTGACATGGTCTCTCACCCCATCCTCATCAATAAATTAAGCAACTGTAGCATTGATGCCTACACAGTTGGATGGGTAAAAAATTGGCTGATGGGGCACACCCAGAGAGTAGTGGTGGATGGACTGTACTCAACCTGATGAGATGTGAGCAGTGAGGTACCCCAGGGCTCAGTCCTCGGGCCTGCACTGTTTAACAGCTTCATCAGCGACTTGGACGAGGGGGTGGAAAGCACGCTATCCAAGCTTGCTGATGACACTAAGATGTGGGGAAAGGTGGACACACTTGAAAAGAGAGAGGGGTTGCAAACAGATTTAGACAGACTACAAGTGGGCAGACGAGAATAGGATGGGGTTCAATGTAGACAAATGCAGGATGCTGCACCTTGGGAGAAAGGATCCACAGCATACATACAGGCTGGGCAGTTCCCTCCTTGAAAGCACAGAGGCGGAAAGGGATCTTGGAGTCATTATTGACTCCAAGATGACCATGAGCCACCAATGTCAGATAGCAGCCAGCAAGGCCAGCCATACGAGCTTTAAACTAGCCTCGCTGGGGGAGGGGGCCGTAGGAAGACGTGGAGACACCACCCGAGCAAGACAGGTGACAAATGCAAGGAGTGCCCAGGTAAGAAATAGGGGTCCAGACAGTCTCCCAAATTGGGGGGGGCGGGGTACATGCAGCTATGCAAGGACTTAAAAGCCTATATACCAACACTCATAGTATGGGGAACAAACAGGAGGAACTCCCCCTCAGAATAGCCAGTTCAAACCCAGACATAATAGGGCTTATAGAAATGTGGTGGGATTCATCCCATGACTGGGCAGTTAGCATTAGGGGCTATAGACTACAGGTGGGATAGAGAAGGAAGGAAAGGTGGGGGTGTGGTGCTCTGTGTCAAGGAGCAATACACATCCTCTGCCGGCAGAATCAGGTCAGAGGAGGGGCAAGCAGAAGTGCTCTGGGTCAAGATACAAGGGGGCCGTGGGGAGAAGGATCTAATGGTGGGGGTCTACTACAGACCCCCCCAACCAAGGGGAGGAGCTGGACCGGGAATTTTCAGGCCAGCTTGCAGAGGCACTTAAGGCAAGGGATGTAGTTGTCATGGGCGATTTAAATTACCCGGACGTCTGCTGGGAAGATCAGTCAGCCAGGTCGGACCGTTCCAGGAGGTTCCTGGCTGAGATACAGGACCTCCACTCAATTCAGGAGGTGCACGGTCCCACCAGAGGAAATGCCTTGTTGGACCTGGTCCTGGCCACAGGCACTGACCTGGTAAAGGGCCTCTCCAGGTCCTTGACCACCTGGGTGATAGCGATCATCACTTGCTGGAATTCACTATCCAGTGCAGGGTGTCAAGGGCCTGCAGCAAGGCAGTAGCCCTAACTTCAAGAGGGCCAACTTCAATGAGTTGAGATTAGGCGCTGGGGTTTGAGAGCAGGGAAACTCAGTGCCCAAGATGAGTGGTCGTTCCTTAAGGAGATGACACTCAGGGCCCAAGGGGTGACCATCCCAACAAGAAGCAAGGGGGCCAGGAGTGCCCAAAATCCCCCTTGGCTCACCAAGGGTGTCCAGGAATGCCCAATTGCCAAAAAGGCGGTGTACACCCAGTGGAAGGGGGGTGCTATCTCCAAAGAGGAGTGTACCTCCTCTGCTCAGGCCTGTAGTGGGACTGTCAGGAAAGCTAAGGCGGACATAGAATTAGGACTAGCGTCCAAGATCAAAGATAACAAAAAGTCCTTTTTCAAATACATAGGGAGGATGAAGAAGGCACCAGGAAATGTGGGGCCTCTGCAAAATACGCTGGGCAATCTGGTGGTTGTGCCAGAGGAGAAAGCAGACCTCTTTAACCAATTCTTCACCTCTGTTTTCTTGTGCAGGGACTGGGACTTCCCCACCGCGATGCAAGAGACTTGAGGGGAACGCCTCCACGCCTCAGGTTGGGGAGGACCGGGTTAGAGAGCTTCTGGAGGGGCTGGAGGGACGTGTTCAAATCAGTGGGTCGGGATGCTCTCCACCCCAGGGTGTTGAGGGAGCTAGCAGCGGTTATTGCAGGGCCCTTGGCATGGCTTTACGAGCACTCATGGTGCTCGGGCCAGATGATTGGAAGATAGCCAATGTGGTCCCCATCTTTAAAAAAGGGAGGAAGGCGGACCTGGGCAACTATAGCCTGTCAGTCTTACCTCAATCCTAGGGAAACTCTTTGAGAAAATCATCAAGGAGCACATCTGCAGTGGGCCGGCTTCAGGGATGATGCTCAAGGGCAACCAGCACGGTTTCATTAGGGGCAGGTCATGTCAGACCAACCTGAGTGCCTTTTACAATTAGGTCACAAAAGCATTGGATGCAGGTGTCGCCGTGGACATAGTCTTTCTGGACTTCAGCAAAGCCTTTGACACCGTCTCCCACCCCATCCTCATTAAAAAACTAGGCGACTATGGCATTGATGCCTACACAGTCAGATGGACTGCAGATTGGCTGAAGGATCGTACTCAGAGGGTGGTGGTGGATGGGTCATATTCAAGCAGGGGGGAAGCAGGCAGCGGAGTCCCCCAGGGCTTGGTCCTTGGGCCCATGCTGTTCAATTTCTTTATCAGCAATTTGGATGACAGGGTGAAAAGCAACCTGTTTAAATTTGCTGATGATACCAAAATGTGGGGTGAGATGAGCATGCTAGTAGGGAGGGAAAGACTGCAGCAAGACCTGGATAGGTTACAGGGGTAGGTTAACAAAAACAGGATGCGTTTCAATACTGACAAGTGCAGGGTGCTACACTTGGGCAGTAGTAACCAGCAGCACACTTAAAAGATGGGAAACTCCCTTCTTGAGAGCACAGAGGCAGAAAGGGATCTTGGAGTCATTATTGACTCCAAGATGAACATGGGGCAATGCGAGGTCACGGTTGGCAGGGCTAACCAGATGTTCTCGTGCATCCACAGGTGCATCTCAAGTAGGGCCAAGGTGTTCCTCCCACTCTACACAACGCTGGTCAGGCCACAGCTGGAGTACCGTGTCCAGTTCTGTGCGCCTCACTTCAGAAGGGATGTTGACAACATTGAGAGGGTCCAGAGGAGGCCACCCACATGATCCGGGGACAACAGGCAGACCCTACAATGAGAGACTGCTGAACCTGTTCAGCCTTCACAAGAGAAGGCTGAGGGGGGACCTGATGTCCATCTATAAACTCACTAGGGGGGCCAGAAGGGTTTGGGAGAGACCTTGTTTCCCCTAGAGCCCCTGGCATAACGAGGAATAATAGCCACAAGTTGCTGGAGAGTAGGTTTAGATTAGACATCTGTAAGAACTACTTCACAGTTAGGGGAGCTACGATCTGGAACCAACTTCCAAGGGAAGTGGTGCTGGCTCCTACCTTGGGGGTCTTTAAGAAGAAGCTTGATGCCTACCTGGCTGGAGTCATTTGAGCCCACTTTTTCTCCTGCCCAGGCAGGGGGTCAGACTTGAAAATCTACAAGGTCCCTTCCGACCCTACTTCTATCATATCGCTGCATCTATCACTGCATTTTACAGTTAGGGTAGCCAAAATCTGATACAAACTTCCCAGGGAAGTGGTCCTCGCCCTACCTTGGGCAAATTCAAGAAGGTGATCATCCAATCTCCGTCTGGGGTCTTGTGAACCCAGCATTCATTCCTGCCTGTGGCAGGGGGTCAGGCTAGACGATCTGTTCAGGTCCCTCCTGACCCTAAGTACTATGAAACCATGAAGCTACTATGAAACTATGAAATAAAAGGTATCTTTAGGTCTTAAGAAGTAGGGCTTGTAAAATTTCATGACAATTTGCCAACACTGCTTAATAGCATGTTTATTTTCTTAAAATTATACATTGCCATTCTATCAAAACACTAATGTGATCCTTACCAGTGTCATTTTCTCAGCACTTTCAATTACTTAAGGACAATATTCCCCAAACCTACTTGCTAGTCCTTTTTCCCTTGTCCTCAAAACCAATCTTTTATTCTCATATGCATGTACACACATGCATAAACTTCCTCTCGATCCCAATCACCTTATACTTGATGCTACATACATACTGGAGTAAGAATCAATAACTATCTGTTTCAGCTGTTGACAGCAACAGCTTTGCCCTTGCCCCTTAAGTCATGTCCAAGGTCTTGTACCAAAACTAAAACCCTAGTGTAGACAAGCCAGTTTACACAAGCATGGCACATCTAACTAAGAATTTACACTGATATTAACTCCTTGTTATTGCACTTCTTTTATAGGGCTAGTCCTCAGGGTGAGTATGCCAAAGTGATCCAGGCCTTTACAAGCCACACTGGGCTGCAATTGGGCCAGATGTTTTCTGTAAAGGTCGGAGAGAATTCAGCTGGACAAAAGGGAGGCTGGTTCCAGTGACAAACCTGGAACACAGAGAGAGATTCACAGAGTGAAAGGTCTCCAAACCCAGGCAATCACACTGGGTCAAAGGCACAACCTTATTCTGTATTTATTTCATCTGTATGGCTTTGGTAATAAGCCACAGAAAACTTTAAAGCATCACAGGTGTGAGGTTGATTTTTTTTGCTTGGCCTAGTGAGGGAGCCCATTAGCTTACAGAGGAAAATACTTAAAGAAAAACAAAAGCACAAGTCTTAGTGTTAGACTAGAGGGCTCCAAATAATATCCCTAAGCATATTCCACTGCCATCTGGAGACAGAGAAAAGTGCACATAAATACAAGCACCTAATTGAAATGCACCATTTTCTCAATTTGGCATATCTAACCTCTCTTGTTGGTTTCTTTGTAGATTTGTTTATAACAATGAAAGGAACACCTCCCCCCCCATGACCACCTTTAATAGATATTTAAGTGAATGTTGGTAAGGAACTATTTATAACATGCTGCAAATGATTTACCAAGGCCTTTATAAATTAATTAGCTGTATAGTCTGGTAAGTCAATGATGTATATAAGTGTCTCTCTCAGCATCATAGTACACATAACATCCTGGCTGAAACAAAACTGTTTTCCCAAAATTCAGTAGTTAGGACCACAGAGTATTGGTGGTTACCCTTAGAAAGGAAAGCTACCGGTGAATTTAGAATGTACAATACGAGAAAGTAACTGCATCTCAGAAAGCATCGTGGGCATGGAAAACAAAAGCAATGAAGACATGGGGACACAAGCAAGCAACCAGAGTACAAGAGCTGCACAGCCTTTGGGTATGGCCTGATGACTAGCCTTTGCCTATCTTTTCTAATTACACCTTCTGCAGATGTAAAATTCTGATTCTGCATGGCACTAACATATACACACAGTCTCACACAGAGTGAGCGTGTGTATAAAATTTAACTATGTGAATAGTACCACAGTTCCTGATTTAGCCCATCTCTGGGACTTAAATTTAAGTACACTGCTACCTATGGACCAACTTAAATCAACTATTTTTTGGTTCTAGGACCATGGCCTAAGGATCCAGTCAAGCCCTTAGGTTGTCAGTCAGTCACAGGTTACGAGGCTCCGTAGCTTACCACATGTCATTGGTACTAAATAAATAACAATTTTAATGCCAGATTAATAAATTACTCAGTTTGCATTTCACTTTTATGCACTACCACAGCTTTCATAATAATTTTTTTAGCCACTACATTACAAACTCAAAGCAAATATTTATGGATAAGGCTGATACAAGTGCACCCCATTAAAGCATCTAGCTTAATTTCCCCTTTTAGTACTTGCATACACAACATTTTAACATGGCTTTGTGTGTTTTTCCCCACCTCCAGATACTATTTAGGCAGGAAGCGTCAGTTTAACCATTCTAAATGTGAAGATAGGCTCCTGATTTTCACACTTAAAGTAGTTTAGCAGAAACATTTCTGCTTAAACTAGTTATTTTTTAAATACATTCAATCAAAAAAAATTGCATTCAAATAAGCTAGAAGTGCTTTACAATCCAGAAAGGCAGAGAAGTGCTTCCCCTACTTATTTTGCTGGTTCTACAGACTGCAGTCATTCTCTTTTTAATTGGGTTGAAAGGAAGAGGAAGATCATTTGATACAACAGACCATTATTTTGCCCTTTGTTACATTCATATAAAGCTCCCTCATTCCTGGGTATAACTGAGGGCACAGAATTCTCCTCAGTTTGTGCTGACAAGCTTATATATATTTGAAGTAATTAAAGGACTAACCTTTAAATTTCCTTGATACAGTCAGTAGATTGACCCATTTCCTTCAGCCTGGAACAAACGTCCGTGTCCATTTTATTAACCTTTCACAGGTCACCGAGTTATAACATCAATGAAGACTTGCAATAGTTTTAATTATTACCATTTTCAACATCGCTAGCAAACACAGCAGATAAAATCTAGAACATCCTCAGTGTTGGGATTTTAATTCAGATTCTGATTCTACAGTGGGATGAACCAAGCCAAAAGCTCAGATCTGAAACCTCTTTCCCCATCTCAAACTCTGGCAGTTTTGATCTTGAGCCAAGATTTGCAATTATAAATACTAAAATCTTGTCCTTGTTTCTGAGCTATGTGAAACTGGTGGATGAAAGACTTCAAAAAAGGGAATTAAATCACATGACATCCTAGCAAGGCAGAATATCACACCTCTTATGTGCAGGTAAATTGCAGGCACCATTACCAACAACTGGACTTATTTGCTCCTATTCCATCTTAGTATCTGTAGCGATGAGCATCATCTCTTTCTACATTTGTTTTTTATACTGCAAGAAAAAAAAAAAACACAAAAAACATTCTTTGTAAGAGAAGCTATATATAAAGTAACAATTCATACAGTAAAATCCTACTAACATTTAATATTTACTTTATGACCTGTGTTATGCTTCTTTTGTTTCCCCAGGAGGAAAAAAAACCTCCCGATTCACTTACAATACACTTCTCCTCTAGAATACATAAAAGGTGATCCATTTTCTTCGTGGATGTGATAGGCCTTTCCTTTTTCTTGCAGTTTTAAATCTGGAGTAATTTACCTGTGGCTGTCTGAAATCTCTGTTCAAGAACGGAAATAAGCCCTTTACATCACAGTAAAAACAATGAGGTAGGCACTCATACTAGTGAGCAAGAGCCGGGCTAACACCGCTGGGATTTGGATTCTGTGACTAGTTTTTGGGTGCTCCCATGTTAACTCTCATTTGAATTCTCTGGCTAGTAGAGTGATTTTCCAAAGGCTTTTAAAAGTCAAATAATACATTTTTGAAGTCAGCTGAACACATGACTTAATGAATCACAAGAGACTGGCATTTCCTCATGTAAGAATCCAACTTACCTTTCAGGCAACAACTCTTATTTTCCCTGGACAGAACATAACGTATCTGTGTGGCCTTGCTTATAGTGAGACTTTGAAGGCAGTTTCCTATTGCTGAACTAAAGCAGATGCAGTTCCACTGGTGATAGCTAGTGTCACCTGATTATGACAGTTTTACTACCATGTGGTCTAATTCTGATCAAAGGAGCACAGGCCTGACATACGAGAAAAGCATTCTGCAAAGTTGTGTATGCCAGTTACAGGTGAATGGGATATTGCTTGGGGGAGGGGGGGTTGACAAGACTCATCATTTATCTTTGCAATACAGAGGGTTCTTGTCTTTTTTCCTCGTATACTTGAGTAGCTGTATTTATTGCTGCCACCAGCTAGTGTAATCCAAAATAATTCCCATCAGAAACAAGGCACTACAATCTTTGTGGTTCTCATTTACTGATTCATATTAGGCTTTCCTCACCCATTCCCCCCCCACATAGCATGAGTTGTTTTTGATAAAAATCACCATCATTCTCATCATGCCTACTTCCTATAGCATTCCCTTCACCCACAGATCTCAAATCCAGTGCAGAGGGCCATAAGTTGCATTTGCTTTGCAACATGCTAACCTCTGAACTGAATTAACCAAAATGCATGCTACGGGACAAGGCTCGTATCAAATGCACTTACTTTATTCATGACCCAGTCAGCATCTTCAATGGCTCTTTTTATAATTTGTTGGATTCTTTCAGGACTGTCTTCATCCTCGTGAACTTTGAAACTCTGCAGTGTTAAAATGAAAATGACTAATCCAGTTAATGAAACAGCTGTTCAGATGGTACTAAAATAACAGTCGTTTTAAAATCCTGAAATAAGCATAAGATGAAAAATGAGCAGATAATCTGACAAGGCAGAAATAAGTAAACTAGATGAGGTATGTTCATAAAGGGCAATACTAAACATGGTGTCACACTAAGTATTCAAACTCATTCCACCTGTTAGTAAAGCAGGGGGTTATGCAGCAATTTGTGCCAACAAAGTGAATAAAAGAGAACTAATTCAGAACAACAGTGAAACACAAGCTTAACTTTAAAAGTGACCTTAAGTCTAATTTTGTACCAGGTGGAAAACAGTTGTTAGTGCTCATGGGCACGTATACATGTGCCAAACATCTGCTCCAACGCATGCTAATTAGCACATAGAGCAGACCTGATTAATTAACACACTCCAGCAGCCTCCATGTCTCATCTATGCTGAGTCCCCATGCTTCAAAATGGCAGTGGGGGCACTTGAACTAAAGCTCATTGAACAAGCTTTAGCTTCAGTGCTGCTGCTGCCATTTTGAAACGTGGAATGCCAAATACACATGCCACTGCGGATGCTTCAATTAGAGCAGCTCTTGGAGAGGCTCCTAATTAAAGCGCCTCTGCCTCCACCCTGGAGTGTGTGTATAGATGTCCCATGGTAACAATGGATGATTTATATTAAGAACACAATTTCTAACACAGAATCCTTTCCAAGAACTACTGCATCCACACTGGCACTGGGGTAGATCAAACTAGTACTTAGCCCTGCAAAGTAATTCTTATGAAAGCGCATTTTCCCTACATTTAACCATTTGGAACATCTCTGAGCACTACAACTGTTATGAAGAACAAATAGTCTTTGTACAGTATATTTTGCTGGTACAAGCAAGGCTTCAATCAAACCCCAAGAGAAACACGAGAGATGGAAAGGTTATTCAAAACATTTTTCTAGTTTAATAACCTGTGTGTGTTACTAACCATACAATAGAGGATTTTTTTTTTTAAATGGTAAGATCCTTTTAGCCTTTATCATGTCTTTCCAAGGCTTTAGAAAAACAGTTCTTCCACTACCAAGTTTTAATCCATTACAAGTAGCATTAAACAATGCAAAAAATTAGAGAAGCAGAAACCGTTACATGTTTCCCCATTGAAAACAAGGTTTCTCCTTACCTGTCTGATGGCATGTCTGTAATGCTGGCGGATATTTTCTTCAGGAAGTTGTCTACAGCATCGAAGCAGGTAGCGGTACAACTGTAAAGGCTTCTGAATTAATTCAGCTCCTGGTAATGGAGCCATTGTCATGCTGTGTATTCAGCTGTTAAAAAACCAATCGCAAGCTGCTGTTACAGAGCTGAGACATGCACATTGTACAAAGTGAAACAAGGCAAATTTTACAAAGAAAGCATCACAGCTGGTAAACTTAAAAAAATTCAACAGCAGAAACTCAGAAGTACATAGAAGGAAAAGACAAGATTAATACAATGATTTGGTTACTTGTTTTGTAGTTAGGTAACATCTTTCTTCTATCAATGTCCAAATCCTCATTTTATTGGTGGGACTGAAAGAATCCCATCTATAAAAAGGACATGACCCCCCCCCCCCCGAAATGGACATTGAACTTGCTCAGGCTATTGAGAACCTAATGGTTTGAAAGACGGTTGTCATTAATCAGTGTATAAATAGACATAACAGTTTTTGCTATTATAATTTAATATTAAAAATCATTACAATAAATGCAGGGTCCCACCCACACAGGTGATATTGAAGGCATAGGGCTTTTATTTTTATCGCTACAGTGGTTACATGAGTTCAGTTCGATTTCTAATGGTGTTCTAACAGCTTCAGGTACAATCAGTTTGCAAGCTTCAAGCTCCAACTTTAAACGCGACATATAAATAAAACAGAAGGCATGCAAAAATATTGATAGCTTGGAGATCTACCACAAACAGAACAGTAACAGAAAAAGAACAAGATCTAGCAAATTTCCCCCTACAAGTACACTTATATATTGCTAACAGTAGGTCCATCCAAGCTATATAAAGTGCTAATCAAATATTTTAAATTGCTAGTCATTTAACAGATGGTTACCATCTGTGGAGGCCTAAATTAACATTTGGAGAAAGCAGTTTTACATCACTACTCTTTAAAGAGTCAAGAAATACAGAAGTAACTACATAACCCAGCAGGTGTGAGATACAATTTTAGTGTCAATTATGGTTCTTACTCATCCTTCCTCATCTTTTCTACCTCCCCCTCAGTTGAAGTCCTAAGGGTCACTTCATCCTGGGGCACAATCCTGATGTCACCATGTGACCCCAGATACAAAATCCATCCTGATTGTTACCGCATGACCCCAGATACTAAAGAAGAGCAGACAATCCTGACCTAAAAGGAAAATGAAGCACACCTGTAATTTTCAGGCCACACTGGCTTGCTTTAATGGCAGCCCCAGCAGCTCAAATCTCATGCTGGTCTCATCATTGTGTGGGGGAAAAAAAGAAATCATAGAAAATGAGGGTGGAAAGGGACCTCAGGAGGTCACGCCTCTCCCTGCGTTTCTCAACCCACGCGGGTTGGGACCTAAAAGCGGGGTGCGAGACTATATGCCCCAGTTGTGAACAGACTGGAGAGCCCAGATCCTCCCTCAAAGGAGGAAACGGTGGGAAACTGTGGGTCACGAATGCCAGAGGCCGGGGGGCTGCGGCGAGCTTCGGTCGGCGGTGCGAGGAGAGGGCAAGCGCCGAGCGGGGACTGGCGACCCCCCGCAGTTGGGGACCACCCGCAGGCGTCGAGGGTGGTGCGCCGCCACACTCAGGGGGTGCACGCACACCCCTGCACGTCGCCAACGTCCTTGCAGGTGGGCAGATGTCCGGAGCCTGCGGCCAGCAGGTTACCAAGGGGGTCCTGGTACAACCACAGGTCCAGCCAGGTCTTAAAACGCCTCCATTTTTTACTTATTTTTTTTTAAGCTCCCCTCCTCTCCGCCCGCCCGGATCCATGTCGTTGCAACCCGCCTCAGGCGCTCTCCGCCACGCACCCGGCGAACCCGAGGCCTCACCCCGCGGCCACCAAAGGCCTCCCCCTGCCCTGCTCCGCCCGCCGGCCCGCCCGCGGCCTCCATTACCGCGCCGCCAGGCCGGCCTGTGCCAGGGGCGGGACCTTCCGCTGAAGCAACCGTCGCGCGCGTCTTGGCGGCCGTTGACGCGCTTTCTTGAGCCTGCCCCGCGCCCGTACGTGAGCCCGCAAGCGTCCCTCCCCTGCCTGGCCCCGCAGGTAGCCTTTCTTCCTCATCCCTGCACTTGTGTCGCTAGGTGGTTCCCCGTGCTGCACTGGCTTATAAATGAGCTCGAGTTTTGCCTACCTGGACTGCACGGATAAAATCCTGGGGCTGGTCAAAGCCAGCTGAGATGAAAGAAAAGACTCCTCAGGAGACCCTGGGAACCAGGCCTGATGGAGCCAGTGTGTGCATTACAGGAATTACTATAATGGATTTGATGTAGCACAAATGGGAAGCATTTGGGGGAAACTGGGAAAGTCAAGCAAACAGTGCCTGGAGTTTAGAGAAGGAAAAGATCTGTTTCCTTTGGGATTGCAGCACAGGGTTATGCCAAGAGCACGTTCTCCCATGTTTTGTGAAGCCGAGCTTCTTAAACCCTAGGGATTCATTCTGCCACTTCCCTCGGACAGCTGTTCTAAAAGACTTTTAACTTGCAAGATATTTCTTCCTGAGATGCAGTTGATTTAAATGCTCCTTTTCCGGTTTCCTTTTAATCTCTAGATGGGTCCACTTCAAACTTTTGAACCCTTGTTGAATAGGGAAACATTTTTCATTTCTGCCTCACAGATCAGGAGGTTGAGGCATCCCACAGAGCTGTGCCGGAGAGGCACAAAATGCAAGGGCCACCAGAAGGGTTCAGATGACGGACAAGTCATATCACCTTCCCAGCTGGAAAGTTGTCTTCTGTGATGGCCTACACTGATAGAGCACCTAGGTTAGTTGTGGGAAAGCTGGAGGAGTGGGGGGAAATGGGTCTGTGAACTTGGATATCTTTTCTGAGTTGTGCAATTTATTATGCCTTAATTTTCATTGCAGTTTTACGATGATCAATATTTCTAACATACTGAGATAAGTTGGAATGGTTTGTCTAGTGCAATGAAGAGAACGAAGCAACATAAAGATATCAAATATATTCCTTTTAAACAGCCTTTGCTTCTGTTACTAAGGATATTTTAGTCTATCGATACAAGAAGATAAATCAAATGTAATGGCTTTTATAAGTTACCTAGATGCTTTAAGCCTATTACTTAGGTCCCAGTTCAGGAAAGTATCACTTTTTAGGATACAGTGAAGCATGTGCTGAAGTGTATTCCTAAATTGGAAGTAGATGAATGAGTTTCACCCTTTGCTTCCCCTGATGGAGGACAGTTTTGCTACATTTTGGTTTGTAACAAGACAGGGCATACCTAAATAATCACATTGTTTTCCTAGAAACAAAACCAAACCAAACCTTTTATGAAAACATTATGTTCACATTTACTCTAGTGAAAGCCATCCTCTTCTCGCAGCCCCTTCAATTTGAGTGTTCCCATTGGAGAGACTCTTAGACATCTGGTTTGGGTGAAATCCATGCCCGATGTAAATGGTGGCTATTCCAATAGCCTAATATTTGTGTTATGACCATAACGTCATTAATGTGCAACCCCGCAATAAATCACCACAACTACACCTATTATTTGGGCAGTATTATTAATGGAGAGTTATTGTCTTGGTTTTTGTAGGTTGTTTCATTTAACAAATGGAAGCCCCATTCCCATGACTGTTTTGACTGGTTTAATATTTTGGAAATCTAAAATACTTTCTCTGATATCCTCAAATGTTTGCTGCAAGATCATTGTGTTCTTGAATCAGACACAGTGTTCTAATACCTTTAGATTTCATAAAATATTCATTCAGAACTCACACTGCTTTCTTTCAGCTTTGAAAGTGTCGCCCTCGGAGTCCCTGATCCCCTCCCAGCTGCAAAAACAAACATAGTCCTTGCCATTCACAAAATGCCCTACTAATTGGAAAATGCATTGCAAATTCATGAGGCCAGGAGCATGTCAGCTTAAAATAAATCCCACACAGATAATGGACGGTGACATTAAAATCTTTATAAAATGAGAATAGAAGCCGGGGCAAGTAGAACCCTTGTATGCCATCGCCTATAGTCTCTTCTGCCTTTGTCATGGAGTTTAGCTTTTCTTTAGTTTAGCATTTCAAAAGCATTTTTGCACCATAATAAAGTGAAACCTCCAGGACAGTAGCATTAATAAATGGTTATGAATTCTCTTCCTGTGTACTGTGCATATTTACTTAGGTATTTTAAGCTTTATGGGGATGGGAAATGTTTTTCATTAAACACATTTAAAATGCCTAGCACACTGGGGCTAGGTACTAAAGCAATAAATATTTTCAATAGCTGAACATCTTGGTGTGAATTGATGAGAATCTAGCCCATAATCTATAACAAAACTGGTGTAAATTGGCATAGCCCCCTAGGAATAACAGGAGTGATGCTGATTTATGGCAGTATAAAATCTGGCTGAAAACATTTACTATTTAAGGCATAAATATCTCTAGGCATATATCACTGAAGATTCACAGTTAGATTAAGTTTAATTATGGTTCCTCTGTGTCAAGAAAATTCAAGGATAGCTATGTGAAAAATACAGGATAAAGTTTATTCTTGAAAAACAATACCCCATAAGTTGTCTAATAAAAGATATCATATTCACCCAAAGAACATTGTCTGCCTATGTCCGTAGACCAACACAGCTACAACTTACACCCCTGTTACACCCCACAATGTTGCTGTAATCGAGTTATACAGCACAAAAAATCATGCCAATGAATCATGGAGTATTTCTGTGTACAATGACTGCTGCAATACTGGTTAAGGTACATACTGTTTTGACTTAGTTTACGATACTGAGACACTAGATTCTGCACACCTGTTTAAATAAGGGAAGGTTGCTCATCTGAAGGCAGATTTTATCTTTAAGCAATAGGTGAAGAAGTGCCCTGAAGTTTTCTTATTCTTATTTGTATTGGAGTAGTTCCTGTAGGCCTTAGTCGGAGATTGTGATCCTGTTGTGTTCGGTGCTGCATGCTCGTATAATGAAAAGTTCCTGCCACACTGAGTTTACAAGTGCAGGCCAACAGCACTCACAAAACAAGGCAGATGAGACAAACAGGTGGGAAGGGAATGGGGAGGAGGTGACAATAACATGAGCATGTTTTTGTGTAGACGAAGAGTGCAGACAGTACAGCTCACCACCTGTTTAGCTGATATCGACAGGCAAGTTTTAACACCATTTTTAAGGCGCTGCAGAGTCGTGATTATGGTGATGAATGACACAAAAGCCCCTTAAAATAGGCTTTGATACCATTTTTATAAAAAAGTTAAAAAACCCTGCTCCTGACTTCCAAGGTCTAATGAAGCTTGTTTCTGTGGAGTAAAGGTTACTGTCCCATGAGTGTTCCATATAAATTATTAAAATTAATTCACAGTTATGTGATAGACATAATAAGAATTACAAACCTTTGATGAACATATTTCAAGAGCCCTGCCCTTTTTATTTATGCTCACTATTATCTTGGGCTTCCTTACAACTGAAGAAAAGGTGCTGTGTAGTTCTGTTTCATTGAGATTATGCAAAGCTGTTCTCTACTTTCCTAGAAATTTGTTTTGCACCACAGAAACTTGCCTAGCTTACGAGGTGGAGGAGCAAAGGGTAAAAAGTGAGACGAGAACACATGTATAAGTGGAGGCAGAGGAAACTGGTAAGGAACTGAGTACATTTATACACACCAAGCCAAATTCTTTCTGCTGTAATATTAATGGAGTTAAAGCATATATATCATGAGGTAGGACCAAATCCACTGCTCAGTGAAGCCAAAAGGAGTCTTTCCGTTGACTACAGTGGCCACAGACTAATGCTTCAACACCTATTCCTCCTTGAAAGCTGGTCTTACACACTATCTTCCTTCCTGAGCACAGCTATTCCCAGACCTGTCCTTCTGGTCTTCCCCTGCCACACTCCCTTAGTTCTTCTGATACAGGAGGTATCTTCCCCTCTGGATGCCGCTAATTGAGCAAACCTGCCAGCACAACCCAGATGAAGACAGAGTCCCTGCTGTGAAGAATACACAATCTACCATTCATTGATTATATTTTTTATTATTGGCTTTGCAGTAGCACACAAAAGCCTCAACCAAGATAGGGAACCTATTATGCCAGACATGAGACAACAACATAGCAAAATGCTGCTCCTGTCTCACAGAAGCTTATGGTTTAAGTAGACAAGGCAGACAATTGGGAAGGAAAAGGATATATTACCACCAATTTTACAGAAAATTAACCAAAGTTTGGAGAGATGATATAACTACCCAAACTCAGAGAGGAGGCTGGGCATAGCCAGGCTTTAAACCCAAATGTTCTGAGTCCCTGGTAAATGCTTCAGTCACAAAAGTATCTTTGCTTCAGTTTTCTGTACCTCTAAATAGAGGATGAAACTTTCTGTTGTGCAATTTAATTCATATTAGTGAGTAGCTCTGATACCCTTAAATGGAAGGCACTAGAAAAAGCTAAGGAGTATTAGAAAAGTGGATAAACATTTCCTTAATAAATTCAATCAGACTAATTGATTTTTTTTATTTGTGAACTGACACTTAAAAGTTTAGAAGGAATGTGATGACTGCATTATTAGTGGAAGTGCCAATCA
Source organism: Crocodylus porosus (assembly GCF_001723895.1). Taxonomy (NCBI): domain Eukaryota; kingdom Metazoa; phylum Chordata; order Crocodylia; family Crocodylidae; genus Crocodylus; species Crocodylus porosus. Next base: position 11,190,161 of record NW_017728932.1, on the reverse strand, counting down.
CTTCAGCAGCCTTCACAGCCTGAGTCTTTATAAATGATTTTGTTACTAAAATGAGTAAACACAATGTTTTCCCTTGAAAACAGCCAAGGCTGGTTGTGGGCTGAATTTTTGTTTTTGCAAGCCTTAGTAAAAATAATGTAAGGCAGGAAATTTTTAATGTCTCAGTAATGTTTTACAAAGACTCTATTAAAAATATTGCATCTTGAATTGAAGGTTATGCAACACAAAGGCTCCCAGGACTTCCCATACATGCAAAAAGATATTCTTTTAAGTTCAGAATGGTTCTGACAGATACATCACCCAAACAACTGCTATAAGACAGGGAGAGTAAAAGGAAGAGAAAGAGGGCTGGGGGGAAGTCCAGAGATGGGAAATGGCTACATTAGGCATACGGTTGAATGTACTGATTGCAAAAAACTTAAGCCTTTCCATACTGCATGGGCGGTCCTCAAATAGTGAACAATCTGCTCTTCCATGTTGTCTTTCGATAGGATTTTCAAAAACGTGTGACAGGTGTGTGTTGCAGTTGTCAGGTGCTGTAATGCTTACCAATCCTTAGGAGGTTACTGACAGCTTTGCCTGCTATGGAGTTACTGCACGGGGGCAACTGTTGGACCCATTTTCTTCCTGCACCATTGCTAATCATCCAGGCAAACTCTATGGTGCTAATATTACCGTACAGCAGAGGGGTGGCAACCTGCAGTACCCATGCTACAAGAGGCATGGACAGCCTGTGTGTGTGTAACATGTGGCAGATCAGGGAAGGGGTAGGCAGAAGATGGCAGAGAACAGAAAGCAGAGCAGCAGATGAGGTGGGGAGCACAGGGCAGGAAGCAAAGAGCAGAGTGGTAGATCAAGTAGGGGAAGAGGATTGGAGTAGCACTCAGGAAGCACACAGGGCTTAATTTGTGGTGCAGATGTCAAAAAAGGTTGGCATCGCTGTCCTACAGGGTCACAAATCTGGGCCATATGTTTATTCAATAACATATTCCACTCTGGGTTTCATTTTAAAGGCATCATCGATTTCTGCTTAATTCTGCAGCCAGCTGAAGGATCAGTTTACAGTGCTATTAATCCCATGCCTTTTGCCAACATAATATTTGCTTAAAAAGTAAATGCTGGAGAGATGAACAGGACTGTAATGGCTGCAGATAATGAAATACTTCCTGTTGCCCCTAATATAATACAGCTTGCTAATTATCTGCAGAGATTCAGCTTCCCGGTAATTAATTACTGGGAAATGACTGCTTATTCAAGGGATATCAGGAGGAAAGCAAAATAAGAGGCTGTAAAATGTGCACTCTTTGGGTATTTCCAATATTGTGCTATCTACAGAGCCACTACTACTGGGACTAAATCACTCCACTTGTGCCAGATGCAGGAAGTCAGTTTGCTATGGTTTCTCAAAACAGTCTTCTGTATTACCTTAGGGTATGGTTACCCTGCCTTATACTGGTCTGGTTAATCCCACACCCAGGAGGATAGTGCTGTGCGTTAGAAAAGACAAAAAATGAATCTCAAAATTTGGAGTGCTATGTTGCACTGCAGAAGACGCTGGCTTCCAGATGCATCAAAGAAAATTATGAACATAAGGAGGGAAGCTACCCAAATACCACGGGATAGGAAGATCAAAGGAACATCAGTTCCATATAGCTTATAGGGGGCTGAGCATACAGGAAGAAAATTGGGGATGCGTCCAGTTCAGCCTAATGCTTTGCTCTACACTGGATCACTACACAGCTTTGCTGGAATAGCTGTCTTGGCTAGGAGCGTGAAAAAAAATCACAACCCATAGCCTACATAGCAGCACCAGTGAAACTACTGGGGTAGGCACAGCCATGTCAAAAAAAAACATTGGGTGTTTGAGGAGGGAGAAAAAGATCCTTCTGTCAGCATGTGCTGTGTCTCCACTGGAGGGCTCTGCCAACATACCTTTGCCTGTATGGCTATAGCAGCAGGGGCTCTTCTACTGTAGACAAGCTGTAAGTTAGTATTGAGGCCTAAATGGTGGTCAACTATGCAGAAGCTTGCTCTGTTGCTGATTTAGTAGTGTACTTAAGCATGTGTCTATCACTAAGCAAATGAGTAATCTCATTAACTTCAGTGGAACTACTCATGTGCTGAAAATTAGGCACCTGCTTATCTCATTTGTTGACTCAAAGCCAAATAAAGGACTTTAGCAGTGAGATAAGTCAGAAAACCTTCCACTAACACTAAACTCCCACCCACCTTTATGTAGTTATACATATTTATATTTTTTCTCCAGCCTATTCAACAACAGTGCATCTCAGACAACTTTAAGATATATTACATTAAACAGAGCCCTAAGACCACGTCCTAAAGATTTCTTTCTATATTCAGACAAGGTTCTTTGGGCGAATCTGATATCTTTTATTAGACCAACTGAAATAGTTGGGGGGAAAAAAGATTTTAAGCAAGCTTTCAGGTTCAAAAACCCTAATAAAAGATATCAGATTCACCCAAAGAACCTTGTCTGACCATGTCCTTAGCCTGCATGGCTACAATCTACACCCCCATTTCTATATTCAGAGCATGAAAGGATGTCAGTTAATCTGTATTGCCCCTGCACGCTACACTGTTCACAATGGTATAATCCATACCATTGAATTATGTTCTGTCTGTGCTTATAAAGCAGAGTTAAATCATGCCCAGTTCATTCATGCAGTGTCTGGGGTCAGTCTCGTGTGTTATCACTATAGCCAGAATTTCTATTTGTCATTGACACCTGGCTAAAAAGGGACATTTTAATGAGTGTGAATTCCATGCACACAAACCTTTGGGTCACTGACAAAAATACTCCACTTGGCTCAATACTTCTCAAGAAAGGTGAAGGAGAAAAAGGGTCTTGGATAAGTTAAGATCTATGCAGTGGGGAACAAGTCCTCTTGCTGGGAGCATTAGAGAATCTGAAAGTCAGTCAAGTGAATCTCATTGCCTCTGCAGAGAGGAATTTTTCATTGCTTAGCATACAGGGCAGATGTGATTTTTCAGAGATGGGGCAAAGAGTCAGTATTCACATCTGAAATAGCTTTATCCTAGGATTTGGGCCTGATACTACATGGCATCAGAGAGATTCAGATATATGTGATTTAGGAAGCATTAGAACACTCTATCAAGAAAGTAATGTACTAACCAAGGAACCAGAAAGAAAAGAAACTAGAGAAGAAGAGTGGCACTTTATAACTACTGGAAGCCAAAGGATGAGACAAGATTCTGTGTGGCTGGAGGCAGACGAAGATGGGAACACTGTGACTACCAGACAGAGGTCAGCTAAAAATATTCAGTCATTACCACTGTCCTGAAGTGGAAACAGCAGAAAAATATCTCTGAAGATCTAGCTGGTCCAGGATATACGCAAAGCTGCACAGGATGTGCTAAGGAAGGTGTCCAGTCCAACCTACAAGATTATCGGGCATGCCCTTGAAGAGATTTCCAACTGTCCAACCCCTCCCTCCCCCCCAAAAGTAGGCAATACTTGTCAAGGATTCTGTGGTAAGAAGAAAGTTAAAACTGCAAATTGGATAGGCTTCTGAAGTCAGCAAGCCAGGCTCTGGCTGCGTTGCTGATGAAGCATATCATCAGTGAAAGCACTGCTTTACAACATGACACATTGCAGATTACAAATGATGTCAGAGAAGCCGGAAGGGTGCTGGCAAGGAGGAATGTCCAAATGATCTTCTTAGTAGTCCTTCTTGCTAGCCAAGTGGTAGAAGTTAGAGGGTTTTGGTTTGGCAGAACAATGGGTTATCTTCTATATCATGTAGGATTCGCATGGCTTTCATCTCAATAGAAAGGGAGACAGTTTTGGGGACAGAGTGGCTTGACTAGTCAGAAAGGAACTAAGAACAGGACTAAGAATAAAAGGGGACTTCTTCTCCTGTCTGACCTTGATGACAGGTGTTTAGCAGAATTTGCGGATTTGTTAGAATCTGACAGGGCCATGACCTGAGTGCTCCTGCTATGGTCGTTGTAGCAGTTGCAACTTGGGACTGAAAAATGGGGACTGAAAAAAAACGTGGAACAAGCCAACATCCATTTAGCAAAAGATGTCAAAAACAAAACTAAGGTAGAGAAAAAAAATATTAACAATCGATAAATCCTGCACCATTGCAGGTTAGGTAATAAACAAGATAAACTGGAATTTAGCACTGATGACAAGAAAATTTAATGGAGTTATTACTTATCCTCCCCTCCCCTCAAAATACAAAGGGAGCTTGCAATGGAGTTCCTAGTTTTGTTATATCCCTCTATTTTTCTAGGATTCCCTTGCTGTAAAGGGCAGGACTCAGAAGAGGTCATAGCCTGGCTTGATTAAAAAATCCAGAATTTCTGGAGCTACTCCATAGCCTCCTATCTGCAAGACTAGGTCTGAAATCTTTTGAAAAATAACATTGCTGTAAAACTTCCAGCATTGCTACTTCTGCTTGCGCTAGAAATACTGCAGAGACACCCTCTTTCTTGTGGTTTTTCAGTAATTCTGCATGAGCCTCAGACAGAAACAAGAAATAAATAATACAAGCAACAACAATCTGGAACCTTTCATCTTTCTCTAGTTCCAAAACAAGGAAACAGCTTGACAATGCAGTATTTTTTCAGAGCTGATCCATCCATTCCACATCCTTGGGGCTGACAATTTTTTTTTGACTATATCCCTTCAAAATGTCCTTGTTGTGATAAACTTTGTACCGACAAAGGAACCTCTTAATGCTGCCTATGTTGATAGTCTGTGTTAATTTCTCTCCTATGTTCCTAGTCCTTTCCAAACACTCCCCTTGGTTTGCGTTGTGGGTAGGACTATGCAATAAGTAGAGTTCGCTATGCCATGTTTGACTTTGAGGTGTTGTAAGTGTGCAATCTGTGAAAAAAAGTAAGAGGACAACACAGCAGGGGCTACGAACCAGAGCTGCCTGGGCACTCCCCGCTGAGGTCACAGCACTCTGAGCACGTGAATAATTATGGTAAGAGATCTGGCTGTGCATGCACCATGGCTGAAAGTGTTTTCATAGCATTGGCCTCTCCTAATTATAAACATTTCAGTATTTATTGGCCCTTGGATGCTGCCATCAGAACCTTTCCCTTCAAGCCAGTGGTCTCCTCCTCCCCGGATCTGCATTTCTATGATAAAGATGAGCTAGTATAGGCTTTCTATAAGTCAGTGACATGACAGGAAAACCCAGTCACCCGTAAATATTACATCTTCCTTGAATGTCTAAAAGAGGCCAGTGGTTTACTGTATTACTGTGTTGTGTGCTACCTAGGGTGCACTTGCTTTTGAATATTTGATGTATTCTATCAGATAAAGAAAGAGAGATGAGGTAAGACTTTTCAAGATCCCCTCCTGAGAATTATTCACTGTCAAAGTATGGTTTCCATTAGGTTTCACAATCCAATTAGAAAGCAATTCTTCCTCATGAGGGTAGTAAGCTGGCTCTGCTGTTGGTACGTACTTTTCACCATGCTTGTTGGAAGGAAACATTTCAAATTCCATACTCTTGATATTTTCTTAATAAAAGCCATCTATCCCTTGCTGACAAGAGATTTGAAAAATTGCTCTAATGTTCAAGATGAGAAAAGATGTTAGAAAAAAAGTTAGAGACAGCAGCAAGAGCTGATTTTTTCAAAGTGATTTCAATATGACCGTTCCATTTGTAGGCCTACATTTTGAATACAACATTTTTTGCTAGATTTTTTGCTAAATTGCAAAAATCTGATCCAAATGCTCTACAGCTCAGGGATAGCCAGCTCTTTGACTTTGTCATGGGCTTGTCTTTCTGTCATTTTCTTGTTCTGAAATAAAACTCATGTTGGCCATCTACACCATGTACCCATTGTATCTTGCGTATTTTCCTACATATAATGAAAGATCTCAGCTAAAAGTAGATCTCAGACTTCTGTGTGAAAAGGGAACTAGCACATGTCTACCGGATTAATGACCTAATAATTTATCTGTTTGTGCAATCTCAAGGTTTTAGAGCCCATGTAGCAGTGCACCTAAAATTAAACTTCCAGAAAAAAGGATTTATATTTTCTGGGTGTTGTCTATACTTCTGAGCTTCATCCAGCAATAATATGAGTAGAGGGAGACTTCTACAGTTCAGTGTCCCATTAACTTTCCCTAACTATTACCTACAAGAAGCGCAACATGCATGGACTGACCATGCAAACTTAACTCCAGATATCTTCACTGCACCCATGTAGCTGCTTCAGAACTTCACTTGACCAAGTCCTTTGCTTTTTAATGACAGAAAGTAGTAATAACAAATGCTCATCAATAATTAATTCTTTCTAGATGCCAAATGTTCGGCATTTTGACATGTACTAAGACTCAGGCACATTCTCCCAGAAGACATCTCTTCAAAAGAGTCTTATTCTGACTTGGTTTTATATTGTCAGGACACATCGTTCCATTTCATGAGGCAGGAGTGAGTGCCAGTGTTATTCCACTTTGTTTATAAGGACTGGGAACTTGGAATTTTTCCTTCTGGATCAAAATCAGAGCTTACTTTCACCTCCAAATGAAAGGGCAAAAAATACATTATCCTGAGGAACATTGCCTTTCTTTTTTCAGCGTCAAGATTTTTTTAAATCTTACAAAAACAAAAAAAACATATGCAAGAAAAGCACTTGCAGGTTCTTGGAGTTTGACTATTCTCTTTCTGCCTCAACCTGTAAACATCTTCATCTTACAGATACCCTGCTCAGTTCATTTTATTCTCCATTGGGTTATAGATTTCCTGCACTGATGCAGTTATGGAAGCAAGGCAAGAAAAGCCTTCTGCAAACTTGGCAGAAACACAGGAATTATGCCATGTTAACATCCCTATGAATGTCAAGATGTTTTATCTGCCAACAGTTTAAAGCATGACTTACCAAGACATTTTTCTAAAGCCTGCCATCCAGTGGGGTAATGTAAAATTACTGTAGCTAATGGCCTAATATTCAGAGGGCTATGTGCCTTTATCTCTCACCCACTAATATCTAAGTATTTATATGTTTCATATTACTAAAGTATATGGAGGCCAAAATATGAATCTGGACACTGCAGCCCCTTCTACACATTACAGGTATTTGCACAGTTACTTTGAGACCAGCTACACGTGCAAAGTACTTATCACACAATAAAAAGCTCCAACCAGTTATAAAGTTAGACCTTTAAAATGTGTACTAACTTTATAATGGGTTGCTATCAAGCTTTAATTTGCACGTGGAGCAGAATCTCACCTGTGGCTGAGAGCTGGGGTTAAATGCTTACAGAGCCTGCTTGTGCCAGCAGTCTTTATTAGCTCTGTGGAAGTTAAGGTGAATTCAGTCTAAGTGAAAATAGAATAAGGATGCCAGACCTGGCCCATTATTAAGAGCCTTCAAAGTCTTTATTGTCAGTATCTGACAATCAGCTGAAAGTCTGAAATAGCTGGAAACAATAGTAAGGTCCACTTGATCTGAAGCAAAGTTCATTTAAACATCTATGTAACGTGCATTTTTGGGGCTAGATGCTCAGCTGCTGAGAATCAGTCTAGTCCTACTGACCTCACCAATTTAATCCCCCTGTGGACTTGGCCCTATAGCGTGCATATTCTCAGCAAAAACAATAAAACATTTCAGTCCAAGGCAGATCTAATAAGGTGCTTTGGGAAAAGGGCCAATTTGTTGAGTTGTTTCTAGGCTTTGATGTGTAAACTCATCATCTGTCATTGTGCTCTAATTAAACCTAAGTGCTGCAATAGATTTCCTGTCACAAAAGCAAAGATCCCTCATCTGTTGGGAATGTATTGGGCAGCCTTAGCATAAAGAAACTGGCCACCGGTGAGAGCAGGAAGCCAGAATTGGCATAAACAGATGAATACAGAATGATTCAGCCAGTCAATGGAGATAAAATGCTGCTGAAGAGATCCTGGGGAATTTTTTTTTTTTTAAACATTCTCCTAGGGCAGGTTTGTTCCAGTACAGCCAGCTGGGAGTTTTCCAACAAAACCATGTTTCATTGGAAGGCAATGGTGTGTCGATCTTGCAATATTTTACAGGAATGTATGTGCTTGGACAAACTTCAGAATGAGAACTTTTTGCAAACATCAGAATTTCTTACAGAACAGAACAGAAATTGAGCATTTCAACCACATGTAGTTCTCAGCCTCTTATGTAAAATGACTCTATACTACATGAGAAAAAAGTCTTAAGCCCCCTAACATCTAACCATCTAGATGGGTGGGGGTTGATGACACTGCTGGGCTTGACTTCAAAGCCTGCAGCTGAAAACCCATTTTTCAAAGCATCTGATTTCCAACTTTTCTAGGGTCATCAAAGATCTAGACTGCATGCAGTACTATAATGTCAAGGCTTTTCATAATCTATAGCTGCTTCTTGCAGCTGTCATGCACTATTGTAACAGATCACACTTAATCACAATTAGCTATTCACAGCTGTTGCCCTACATGTGTCACACTGTTCACTGGCACACATGGCGGACAAACGTGCAACCCAGGGAACTTGCTGACATTTTCATTGTCTTCAGGTTTTTGTCTTACCTACAGCAGGCAGTGGTGTCTGGAAGCTAGTGTAAGTGATTGGCATCCAACCCCCTGGGTTTGATTTGTGACTCCAGGTCAAATTCTTAAGTGAGTCTCCTTAACACAGCATTAATAGACTATTAGATCAATTTAGGAGTGTCAAATATTCCACAAAACATGAAATGAGAATACCACTTCACCTTTCATTGCCTTCGTCTCTGCATCTGTAAATTAAGACACTACTATTTGTCTATTGAAGAAAGGAACAGTGAAGCTTTAAACATGTCTCTAAAGTGGGCTGCTAGCCTAATAAGCAAGGTGCAACAGGAGGGCTGAGACTACAGAGAGATCCTGCCAGTGGGTCATACCCAATCCTGTATTGGACCCTAATATTGTCTTAGTTTCTCCTTCCTGAAATGCCTGAAAACCGCCCTAAACTTTTTAAAGACAAAGAACAAATGATTAAAAAAAATCAGAGGTCAAACACCAAATTAAAACAAAATTAAGTCCTTCCCTAATTCCAGTCTCCACAGTGCCAATCAGCCTCAACAACTCTTTCCCAAAACCCAGGTTCCATTGCCTGGCATTTCCTCAAGCTTCCTCCTTGAAAGTCTTCTGCCTGTCATAGTCGGTACCTTTTTGTCCTTGACCTAAAATTTCCTGGGGATTCTCCGTGTACATTTACAGTACCTTTGTTTTAAAAGGCCAAAGAGCCAGGGATCTGGCCCTCTGTTTCCTGTAGTTCAAAACAGTGTATTCTAATATAACACAATAACCGCCGATGAGCTGTCCACGGCAGAAACCATATCCAACATCTCTATACTAAAACTGCGTCCCTGGATTGGCCGAGGTGAAGAATGCTTATTAGCAAATTCATAAACCTCTCTTTGGTCAAGCCAGGAGAGGGTGACAGAGAGCCACATTCAGGAGGCAAGGGTTATAATAATGCTACCCCTTTTTTCTTCTTCTACTTGTATTTTTCCTGCAGAACAAGAAGAATCCAGTAGCCCAGAACATCCTGTAAACAACAAAACCAGAGAAACTCCAGCTGCCTAACTGAATTATTTCAAACAGAAAGCAATTGCCATCCACAGACATTAATCAAACTGGAATTGTTTATGACTGCTATTATGAACCATGACGGCACAAGAAAGCAAACGGTTATTGGATCTGCCAGGCGCAGACTTAGTGGCATCAGGCATAATTCCTCACCTTTGCTGATGTGTCAAGGGCTGTGCATTAGTCAAAAAAAGCAAACCCTAGAAATCATTATTCTTTGCGCTCTAATCAGGCAGGATCCTTCACCATCTAAGCTGTCCAAAGTTTAATAATGGTGAATGCATGATAGCCACAAGGCATAAGTCTGGCGCTGGGTTACCTGTCTGGCTGGTCAAAAGACCCTGGCAAGAGATTGGTGACACCTTAGACATGCCTCCAGTGGCAAAGAGGTACAAATGAAAGCTGCTTTCATATCATTAGAGTTTTCCCCACATGCAAAAGAAAAGCTAAAGGAAGCTGAAAATGTCCTCTATAGATGTCACCATGCTGTTTAAGACCACTGGTATGTCCAATCCATCTTGGCAGCAAAGAGTGCATTGACTGGAGAGGACTTTGGATCAGGACCCAATCCTCTGAGTGCAGAGGAAGGAGGGGGTTGACTGTTTTCCTTGACTTCTGCCCCAACCCTTCAAATCCTCCTTTTCCCACCAGTTACAAGAACATCAACTCACAACAATCCTCCCCTGCTGCTGCAATGATAGCACAGCTTTCATCACTTATTCTCCTGAATTAGTCAGGCCTTTGCCCCTTCTGCAGCTGCTAGAGACAGATAATTTGCCCCCAGTTTGCAATGTAATGATAACAAGGCATAGTAATAATTTGAGCTGCTGGGTTTTGTTCTAAAAAAAAAACCCTCAAAAAATCCCACAAATGTTGCCATTTTTATCTGCCAAGGTTTTTTCTTTTACAAAAAAACCCCTCAGCCTCACAAAAATTGGCTGCAATCCTTCCTCTAATAATGTAAATCTCCTTCTGATAACTTAAATATCACACATAGCACAACAAACGAACTTTCTAAACAAAGATCTGTTGAGTCAGAAATAAAATAATCCACTAATTGTGCTTTTCTGGAATGGATGACTGTATAATGTCCTAATCAGAAGGCTGAAATCACATTTGCATTTAGATAAAGGCTTGTTTAAAAAGAGACAAGTATAAAAGGAGACACTGAGACTATTGTGGTATTTCTCTGCATGGCATAATCATTTACGTTCCTGATAATGATATTCAGATACTGAAGCAAGGGCTGACCAAAGCCAATTAATCTTGCACTCTGCATTAGCAAGCTTGTCAATTGACCCACTGTATCACTGAACCCATGATACTGATATGACACTATGCCACTGCTCTCAGATGTTTCTTTCTGCTACTGCAACAGTTTTTCAAGCAAATCCCTGCAGTTTGTCAGTTAGAATCTCAATCCCACTGGAATAACTAGAGTCGTACAGCCTGAGAAACTGGGCTTCAGAGACTGGAAGTGCTAGTAAAAAGGGTAAAAAAGCACAAACTAATCTTGCACTGATTCCAGCTGTTTATCAAACATTTTTTTCCTCCCATGTGCTGCAAATATCAATGCATCTTAGTCCCTCTTACACTCCAGTCCCATTTCTGGGTTCTTGAAATTTGACTATGATCCCGTTATGGTACCATCCAGATCCACAGTCTTTAATGCTTTTGTTCGCACAGTACTGTTGTGAAGAAGTGCTAGTTTTTTACCAATGGGGAACTGAGACACTGAACAAGCCAACCACAGCAGAGCAGAAATAAACCTGAGTCTCCCAGTGCCCAGCCTGGACTAACCACTGAAATATCCTTCCCAGCTAGGCTCCCTTTCAATATCTTAATAATACATTTCTCCACTGGACTGGAATGTACCTACTACTGCCTACTGTGCATGCGAGTCAGCTCACAATATGGTTTGGAAAAGACCACACTCCATTAAGGAATAAAGTAAATGCCTCTGGATGGGAAATGCTGGATTCAGATACTGGCAAGTATTCAGAGTAAATCCATGATTTATGGAGCCCCTGTCTGATGGGGAGATGAAAGAAAAACAAGTGTTTCTCATTCCAGTTTCTACACCAGAAAATGCTTCGGGGGAGATGAAGTATTTGGTACTTTTGTGGGTTATTAGCCTGAGTCATTGGTAATCACTTTATTAAAGAGCCTTATCTTTCAGTGCTTTACTCTGCTGTTTTTTAATCAGTAGTCTCAATTAACAGAGGGAGAATACCTTCTGCAACGTGGTCAGACTCTTCTTTGCCACAGACATTTTGTGTGATTATTCCAGAAAAATCATTTGTTAGCAGGAACATTTGCAGGAATCTCAAATGTTAAGCAGATACTAGAATATTCCCAGAAAAATGAATGTAGAGCTTGATAATCACGTGTGTGTTCAGTTCACCAGCAGCCTTACTCTGTGGCTTATGCTCAGTCAGCCAGAGAACAGCAATACTTCCTGGTGACCTATGTACCCAGTCATAACTAATGAATATAGATCAGATGTTAAATGTTAGAGATCCCTCCAAAGCAGGGTTCGTAAGTGATGCTGAGAGATATTCTGCTTCCTGTACAGTTACAGCTCTACAGATACACAGCTTTCAGTCTCTAGGACAGCTAGTCTGCTGCCTTTCAAATATACAGATTTCATAGATTTTCTTTTTTTACAGACAGTAGAAATCTTACAGGGAAGTTTATCCGGGTGGTTAGATCAAATGGAAAGATGCATTCGGTAGTTAGATAGGCAAGGAACATTTATTTTAGACAGACATTGATGCCTTATAGCTGTATCAGTTAACAAATTAAATTTTCATATACCTAAAGGATCCAAAACTTCCAAGGCTTTGCATCTAAGGGGTAAAACAGCTGCTTACTTCTACTCTTTGACCTGTTAACTGTCCCTAGGGATATAATGCATCCAACACAGCATTTGGGGCAATGCTTGTAACATAAGGAGGTTTCTGTCTGTTAAATACTAAAGCGACATGCAATCATCCAACTCTGGAGAGCTATAATTATATATGATTAGGCTACTGCTAATAGCCAGTCAGGTGAGAGTATTTGCCCAGCAGATTAGCATTTTATTTTGCCAAGCTGGTCTCAGGAAGTGTTTAAAAAAATCATTTGCACAAAACTGCTTCCTGTGAAAAAGGAAGAAGAAATCTGTCCATATCCCTGGGTGTTAGTAGGCTTTGTCCTGACTGAATCACCAAAATGACTGGGAGGCTAACAGTGGATTTTGTAAATTTACAAGTGAGCAAACAAATTCAACACAAATATTTTAAAAGTACATGGATGTTAAAAATTCAGAATGGTTATTGACTAGGACAAGTTTAGTTTGAGTCAGGGAGATATCTCAGTGTACTCTCTTATACTGCAGGTATCCACATAACTGGACTGTAATGCCAGGGGGTTGTTCGGTGGGGTGTTTTGCCTTATTTTTTGTTTAAATGACTGGCAATTTTAAGTGCCTCAGTTGTTGGGTGCCCATCTTGAGTCTGATTGTCAAAGAATAGACCCTGAACACTTCTGCAAATCAGCCCCATTTAAGGTGCTTCCTTCTAGACACTCAGAAATCACTTGTCTTTTTTGAAAGTGTAAGTCTAAATGTTCTGTAATATACTTTGTGGACGAAGCAAATCTAAAGCAGGAGTCAGCAGCCCTCTGGCACACATGCCAGAGCATGGCACACGAAGCCATTTCGCTTGACACGGCACAGCCGGCCCCAGCTGTGGGCAGGCCCCTGCCCCCAGCCCTGGAGCCTGGGCTGCTCATAGCAGGCAGTGGGGAGGCTGCAAGCCCTGCTGCAAGTAGCACAGACTCGGAGGTGGGTGGCAGGGGCCTGGCCAGAGCCCAGGCTGCTTGTAGCAGTCAGCCACAAAGGCTGCTCTGAGGTCTGGAGCCCTGGCCTGGCTCGTTGTCCGTGATGGCCACACGTGTACCTCAGGGAGCACTGTGGGAAAGGGCTGGACTGCACTGCCACAATAAGGCTCGGGCCCCTTGCGGCTCCCCTACCATCCACCTCCAGCATGCCAACATCTTCCAAGTCAAGGTTGCAGGTTTTTTGGCACTCGGCCCAAAAACATGGATGACCCCTGATCTAAAGAGACGTACTATAGTGCCTAATACCATTACATCTTATCACTGCAACCTCACTGAGACTGTTTTACATTACTACGTGCGTCTTGGCAAGAATAAGGATTGCAGAACTGAGATTTATGCAGAGTGAGACTACTGGGTTTTTTGCATGAGTGAGAATGATCAGATCAGCAAAATGAGAATGAACAGGGTCCTGCTGTAACTGGAAGCATCACTGAAACCTCTAAAATTGTGAAACATTCAGCTGTTTGGCACTGTGTCCAACAAAGAACCTGGCTTTAATTTTTCTAGAACAGTGCACTCACTCTCTTGCATCTTAATATTTGGATAAATCTTTCTTCATTTCTAGATTTCACAGACTCAAAGATGGGAAACCCCTTTTATGTTTTTACTCTAATTTCACACCCATGAAACACCTTTGTAGTTGACTGTTGTAGAAGTTACCACTGATTCGGTCATTGCAATGGAGGCAAAAATCAGGCCATCTTTCTGATTCAGTGAAATAAATGCCTTTCTCTACAGTCATTATATTGTGGCATATTTTCTGTATCCCCTAGTAGGTCACAGGAGAGTGAATCATGCACAACGTTCAGGGCTAGCTCCATGGGTTCTGCTGCCTTAGGCAAACCAGTAAATGTCTGTCCCTACCAACCCAGTCACTCAGAATAACTAAATGCTTTGCTCTCCCTAATATTTTGCTGCTCTAGGCAACTGCCTGCCCTCTAGATATACCCTTCGTGGTGTATGGGTGAGCATGTACAATACTGAAGTCACATTCTACTAAACACGTCTATCTAGCATGCTGGGTTTTTATTAGGATCTGCTGTTTTGATGTGATCACTTGTGACGAGCGGTGGCCCGTCATTATTGTGGATTCTGTCCTTTCTAAATATGCTCTGTAACGTTCTATTGCTTGAATGCTAATGGCCAGGCATTCCTGTCCTGTTCAGTTCTATTTTTATTCTCTCCTGTTTAATGTTCTGCTTAGAACACGAGGAAGAGAAGCAATGTCAAGTGACACGGTAAAATAACAGCATAATTTTGGGACCCAATCCTGAAATAAAGTTAGAAGTATACTTCAATAGGGCACATGCTGGTTTAAGAGGCTAAATGATAGCTTAAATGGATTAGCAACTGTCCATTTGTAATCATCCGCAAATGGGGGGGCTTCTAGTGGATTCTCACAAGGTTTAATACTAGACCTAATGCTCTCCAACATTTTTGTTAATGATATGGAACGAACTATAAAATAATCACCCATGAAATTTATGGATAATGCAAAGAACAGTGGACTGGTAAATAATGAGAATATGGCAGTCAAACAGAGAGATCCAAATCATTTAGTAACTTGGGCCATTAAAAAGTGGCTTACTAAAGTTAAATGTAGATTTATATAAGGAGCCAGGACCATTGCTACAGAATGAGAACTGTATCCTGGAAATCAGAGAGACTGAAAAGGATTCAGGCCTCACAATAGGCAAGCAAACTGAAAATGAGCTCCCAATTTCCTGCTGTGGCTAAAAGGGCAAGTATAACTCCTGAATGTATAAACTAGGGAGTAATAAATAGGAGGAGACAAGTGATTTTGCTTTTACAAATGGCATTGGTGAGCTCTATACTGGAATACTGCATCCATTCTGGTGTCCACAGTTTAAAAATGATGAAGAAATGGAAAAGGTAGAGACATGTTATTTTTTATGTTTTGAGTATTATGCTTGGCAGTTCTGCATGCCAGTTGTTCCCTAAATTTTTAAGAGTAGGTTAGATAAACAATTGTCTAGGATGATTGAGCAGGGAGTTGAACTATGACCTGTTAGGGTCCATTCCAGCCCTGCTTTTCTATGTTCTATCATTTTACGAGCTACATAAATTATTTGAAGGCTGGAGAAAGATGATTTACAGTGAGACTCTTAGAGAACTCAATCTGTTTATCCTATCAAGACCAGGAAGTGACAATTATAGGCTGCAAGTACCTGCACAGGAAGAAAATATAGAAAATTAAAGGGCTCTTTAGTCTAAGGGAGAAAGGCATGGTAAGAACCAATGCCTGGAAGCTGATGCCAAACAAATTCAAATTATTAATTAGGGACAATTTTGTGATAGTAAGGATGGCATCACTGGAATAAACTCCCACAGGAAGTAATGGATTCTCCTTCTATTTATATCACCAAATCATGACCTAAAGCTTTTTTATAAAATGTGTTTTAGTCAAATTACAAGCTTTTGGCTCAGTATGGGATGACTGGGGAGTTTAATGGCGGGTTCTATACAGTTCAAGTTAGATTATCTTATTCTTCCTTATGCCCCTAAACACTAAGAATACAACGGTGCGGAGCAACGTGATCTGAAGACAGCTGGCACCTTGGCATGCTCAGCACAGAAAAAAAACCCATCCTTTTGATGTCCTGGGAGGCAAATTATCTTACAGAATAGCTGTAAATTATATTTACACTCAGTTTATGGCCTGTTTACACTGCCAGAGTGGTGCAAGGTATGACCAAGAATCAGAATCTTGTAATGTTTCTTTGTTAGGGTTTGACTGTGACCCTGGAAGATTTCAGTAGGTGGGGGAGGGGGGAGAAAGCTGAGCCTAAATTTGAATCAATGGGATTACCAGTATACAGGGCATAAATCAACCCTGGGTTTTGTCTGGAACTAGAACGTGAACATTTCTCATTTTTTTGATCATTCACTCACAAACATAGGTCACGGGGCAAGTGTCTGACCTCATATTGTATTAGGACAGCAGTGACTGCTACTTATCTCACAAGGCACAGGCATGGATACACCAAACACAGGAAATAAAACATGAAGACTTTTGTAACAATATAATGTAGATAAGGCAAAGTGTTCTTAACATTTACTCTAAGGCCCATAAGAACGGAATACCCTTTCTGCTTAGGTTAATTAATGGCTCTGCTTAGGCAGACTAATTAGAGAAATATTCCCTGCAGTAATCTCTTCTAAACAAAATGTCAAGTTTAAACTGAAAGGGGGGAGTGAGTGGGAATTTCCCTGCCTCTGGCTGCTTGCTGTTCCCCCATGACAATGATTTCTCCTGGCTCACAACAATTCTGAAGGACAAAGCCTTATAAGACTTTTCTCTCTCCAGCTGTAAACTGCTTAGTTCAGACACTGTCAACATAAATTTTGTTCGTACTGGACCACAATTGGGAAGCTTTAGCTTTGAGCTCGTGCCAGCATATCATCTACATTCAAATCAAGGTAGCATCAGTTTTTGAAGCAAAACGATTTATTGAACTCAGTCGATTTCACCCATTTATTTCATAGACCTTTTAATGATTTCCAGTGTGTATAAATATTTCAGTTTAAAACCTGATGTCTGAGAAAAATGTTGCTCTTTTTACTTTAAATTTTGGGGGTGATATCTATATACTTAAATCACCCTCTGACATTTCTTCTGAAAGCATTTGCACAACTTGAGGTGGATAAAATACAACTTCAACCTGTTTTAACAAGACGCTTACCATTTGGAATAATATACAGAAAACACATGTAAAGTCTAAAAGCGTTCCTTGAAAATGAGAAGCCCTCTTACAGCAAAGGATGCTGGTGAGTTGTTTATTACCATCATCCATTTCTAATTGCTAATAGCCACTAGTTAGATAAATAGCAGCGATAAAAGTGATAAGGTGCTGATAAAACAAAGTGACAGCAGCACCAGCCTGCACTGAAGGCATATTTTCATTTTGATATAATTATTGCAAAGAAAAGCATTAGCTTCCTTTATCCATCTCAGCAGACAACCCAGTGATTGGTCAGTGGCCAAGAAGTTTCAGTGCTTCATTTCTCCTGCTGAATGCAATAGAAATTCCATCTTTTCAGAATACAAAGGTCTATAGGAAGCATACTCTTTTCTACCTGCAGGGAACTGGACCTCCTGGTACAGCCTTTCACATATTTTGTGTTAGTTCTCCTTCCTCCAAGCTGGAAACCTAGGGGGCTAGTTCTACTTTCATCAAACCCTGGCAACATTTCCACTTATTTAAATGGGAGCAGAATGAGGTTTCCCATTTTGTTAGATACAATATGAATTTTATGAAAATTATAATTAAATGATGATTGAGGCTAATCACAGGTCACCTATCCACCTTTTTCAATGAGTCAGAATGGAATCCATGAAATCTCTCTCCCCCTCTTTGTGTCATTCCCCGTCGCTTCTCCCCCCGCAACTTAAATAAGGGTCAGATTCTGCCTCCTCTATATTTGTAACTGCAGGCAGTGAATCTGGCACTTATCTGAAAGTGACTTTTTAATTTAAATCTCTAAAGACATTTCTCGATCATTTTAGCGGAAAGGAAAGCTGGAAAACAAAGCTCCACTGTTTACATTACACAAAGCTTAGCATTTGCAAAATCAAAGAGCTTTGCAAACATTAACTCATCTCACTAGCCCAGTGCTGGGTAGGCAAAAGAAAACTTTCCCTATTGTAACTCTGGTTCTTTAAGCTGGTGCAGCCAGTGTAGGTGTGTATGTGCCTCATGCACATGTTTGTCAGAGTTGGCCAGGTGCCCTAAGCCTTCTCATGTTCCCAGGTGAGCAGAATAGCCATGACCTCAGTTCCCTTGAAATGTAAAGCCTGTGGTAGCCAAAATCTTCTCCCAAAACCATGTCCCTTTTATCTACAGTTGATCCAGGTGGGCTTCCCAGCCATTCTTAGTTTTATTCATGACCAGTGCCTTCAATGGTGACAAGATTTTGAATGGTACTCCTGTTTGCACCCTGCTGAGTATAGCCACTTGTTCACTGCCAACAGAACACAAGGTGTTAATAGGACTTTCTCACGCACCAGATGCATTTATAGCTCAGTATAATGACCTGAGACAAAGCTGGATCATGTATGTACACCAATCACATCTTTCCCTGCGTTAGTAATCTTTTCCTAAGCAAGAAAACAGAGGAGACAACCTCATGCATTTCTATGTGCATCATGTCTCTCTTACTTTTAGCAAGGGCATTAACTACTAGACCTAACAGGACAAAGACTGACAGGAAAACTCAGTGGCTTAAATTAGTATTTACTTTACCATTACACCCCCTTTCCTCTTTGTAACTGAGCTTCAATGTCTCTCCTAAGGAAATAGAAACCTGTCCAGTGATTAATGGTACCTGGCAAGCTCTCTCTCTCATGGATCATAATTTCACAATTAAAATAGCATACTCCAAGCATGCTTCATTATAGCATAATCAGTTTGTTCAAATTGACAAGAAATCTATTTCTTTTGGCCCTCTTGGGCATATAAAGCCAGTAATAGAATAAGTGATCAATGTATAAATGATCTTCTGCAAAATTAGGCACTTAATTTGATCTACAAGGAAACTAGCTTTTCACATTGCTTTTACATCAAAGCTTCCAAGTTAAGCTGCAGACAATATAAAGGGAGCAAACACATGTTCAGTTTTGGCCATTGAAAATGGAGATCTGCTTCATGAATTTATAAACTCAGGGCTATATGACAATGGCAGGTAGTTATAAAGGGACTACCAAATGCATGACCAGAGAAGGAAGTGAACCCTACACAGGGCATGTGTCTACACATGTATTTACGCCAGCTTAAATTTACTACACAGAAAATTACTGTGCAGTAAATGAGAATGGGCTGGTGTCTACACATGCAGGCGTTAAAGCACATTAATGCTGTGTATGGACTCACTTCGGATTAAAGTTAGTTCCAAGTAAGTCCACACACACAGTGTTATTGTACAGTAAGGCATCTACACATGCATTATTATGCAATAACTAGTTGGCGTAAATCACCATATTTACTGCATAGTATGGGCGTGCATGTGTAGACACTCACCCGTACTGTGCGGTAATTTTGGTTAGTGCACACTAAAGGCGCACGTGTAGACACATCCAGGGTGTCAGAGCAGTGGACATAGGTTTAAAGACAACATGGTGAATAAAGAAATAAGGAAAAACCTTTAGAAATTCTAGACAACACTGCTGAACAGCAGCACATCCACTGAGTCAAGTTAAGTGGCAGCATTTACTACTGTACATGGAGGAAGTCGGAAAGATTACAAGTGATAGAGCCATTATGGTATGTCCTCTGATGCTGTCATTTGACTGTCAGTTGCTCTCTATATATGGCTCACTGATGCTTCCTTTATGCTGTTTATGCCCTTTATACAGTTTTCTCACCTATTACATGACTGTCGGTCTTGGTTCTCACAGTGGAGGCCATCCCTGTAACAATGGAGAACTTCCTAAGAGTGAGGATGACAACACTGCACAGAGCAGCAACTTGTCGTGAACTCTGCTCAGTGCTTTCCATCAGATTAGTCTACAGCTCTTTTAGAAAGACTCTTTCCGCCTTGCTCCTAATCATCCCTTCTCCCCGGCAGCAGTGTATGGCTGGCATGTGGGCTGCAGCTCCCAGACAAATTTGTTTCACGTGCAGGTGCGGTGTACAGCCAGTCATTCCATTGTTCCACCACAGGCTCCTCCTTTCTGTGTTACATACAGAGTGGAAACATTTGCCTGTAAATTTAAGGGTCAAAGAGCTTGTCCTCAAGTAGTATCATCCCCTAGACCAGGGGTTGGCAATGTTTTAGGACAGAGTGCCAAAAATGCTCGCAAACTCGGCTTGTAAGACATTGGCATGCTGGGGAGGATGGTGGGGGAGCTGCAAGGGACCCGATCCTTGTTGTGGCAGTGCAGCCCCTGCCCCTTCCTTGCCATTTGCCCCGAGGTGCAGGTGCCAAGCAAAATGCTTTCATGCGCCATGCTCTGGCACCTGTGTTGGGGGTTGCCTTCCCCCTGCCCTAGACAGTAGAGTCAGGAATTGAACAGGGTTGTGCCTCTTCCTTCCCTGACACTAAACTACTTCTAAACCAGCACTGCAGGTACTCAGTCTTTCATTTGTAATTTAAGAGCAACATGGACTCCTAATCCAGGCCAGATTAAAACAAACAGTTTACACTTATCTAAAACCCCTTTGTAGGGCTCTTTCATATCTGTTGTTTTTAAACGCTGCTTTGTGACTCTGTCATCTACTCTCAAACATGTCCCTAACATTTTTGGTGTGTGCTGCCTGTGGGGTTGAAGCTCCATTTAAGATTTGAATCATGGTAGTATCAGAGGGCTCCAACCACGGACCGGGGATAGGGGAGCATCAAGGAAAAAAGGACTATTAGAATTTGCCACGGCGCAGAAACGAGAGCCATCACAACACTGCAACTCACTCCTTCAGCTGCTTGATCCTTATTGGAACAATCAACGTAGGCTGTCAAACCAGCCATCAGAATACAGATGCATATGAAACCTGCCCCATGTGCAATTTCTGAGGGCAATTACCTGGCTAGAATTTCTTCCTGCTAGACGTGCAACATCTCAGCGTTCTTGAGGCAAGTTGGATGGGTTTTTGAGGATTCAGATTAAATGACAGAGGATTCCACAGCTTGTGTGTGCAAACAAGGAAGACTGGGATGGGTAGTTGCAGTGGCTGCCTCTGGATTAGTTTTCCTTTTCTCATTCATCCTCCTTCCTTTGAGTTTTTAATGTGGCGCCAGTACTTGTTGCACTGCATTACATTGTATTTCATTCATTAATCCCATGCTTCAGGGCTTCTGATGGTCACCTGAAAGGGTAAGGTAGAAATCCCCAACCTCCTCTCCTTTTGAAGGCAAAACCTCATTTCTGAAGTTATTTCCCCCTCCTGTCCTCTACAGCATAGAGTACAGCCAACTTCCTAGGATCATCTGGGCATATTTTACCTAACAAAAAATTCCCTGTCACTGTAGGATGCATTGTTTCTTCTGTCTGCTTTCTGTGGTGTACTGTAATGTTTAAGTGCTTGATTTTTTAATCTAAAGACCATAAATCTGTTGTGAAATGTTGCAGTTTCTGGTGTGTGAAGGCACCAGACTGGATGGTCCTGCAGATGCTCTAGGACATAATGTTTATTATATGGTTGCCTTGGATGGCAAGAGCCTGGATTCAGTGACCTGGGTGGTCTCTGTCTGTCCTATATAAAATCTTTGAAGAGAAAGATAGGAGGAAGAAATTGAATGGTAAAAAGCCTCCTTAAAATCCAAGTTCATTGACTTCCAGAAGACACGAGAATGACATCACCCTAATAACCATACCTCTTACAACCTGTCTGAATGAATATTGATCCAACAGGCCATGATGGCTTGAAATTAAGAAATACCAAAAAAATAAAGGAAATCAGAGTTACATCTCAGTCTCTGTCCCTCCTTAATCCATCCCAGTGCTGTGCTGGGAGGAGATAAGCAGTTGCCTGTTTTAACTTTTCATTTTCTGAATACTGTCAGTGTGTGTCACAGCTCTGATTTAAATGCAGGTTTTCATCATTTAATAATAATAATTTACTGGGTAATATTCTGGAAACAGAAAAGAAACTAGTGATGCAATTTAACTGACTACACCAGTGTTACTTGCAATACCCCTTTCATTGGCAGCACTTCACATTAAAATGAAATTGCTGAAAATGTAAAGTATGTGACAGTAGCATAAAAGTTAATGCATGTAAGAACAGATGGCTATGGAGCATGAACATTTGACTAACTTCATGCTCTGTGCCTCACATAGCTTATGAGAGACTAGAATTCAGCTTTATACAGCACCCTCAATAATCAAGTGTTTGAAAGCACTACGGACTATGGTAGCCTGAAAAGGTTCTGGGTATCTGGTACACATTTTTTGGTTTCTTATGATACAGAAAGGCCTAAACACTGCATCAAGGACACCATAAGGACAAGCATGACAGCCCTTGTGAGCTCAGGATCTGCTGTTGCTAAGAGTCCTGAGAGTGAATTCACTCATGTTACTCACTCCAGTCACTTACTGTTCTAGTATTAATCATGGCTCATAAATAGTCCTTTCTACCTGTCTTGTCACACTTCATGGCCATCAAAAAAGAGGATTTGAAGAATGCTGAAGTTTATTCCTCTCATTTTCAAAATAGGCACGTTTTACCTGTGCCAACTTAATTTATCCTTTTTTAATAGCAGGCACGTATGTACATCAAAGCAAGGTAGGTACCACCTGATTTAAAAACTTGGAAAAACAAATACAGAGGTTGAGTGGGTGGACAAAGGCATGAGAAGTGACTTGGAGAAGAGAAAAATAGGGAGAAACTTCAGGGAAAGGGGAATAAAAAATTGGGGACCCACTTTACCGATAAAAGAATATGATGACAATTCTTGCCTAATTGGCAAAGAGCCTGTATCTGTACGTTTGACATCCTTTAATGGAAGACACTACCCATAGTAGCAGAGAATGGATCCCACAGCATGCACAGGGCTTTGCCTTCTCTCATTTCTTTGATCTATTATGGTATGTGCTTCTCTAACTAGATGTACGTAATCCTCCGGTTAATCTTGACGGTACTTGTAAAATGTCCTGGTATCCATAGTTCAGCCAGTAATCTCCCTGCCCAATTTACCTCATCCTTACGGCAACATCAAGAGCAACTTAGCATGTCATTACCCTGTGTCCACACCTCCGTCATATTCATATTTGCCAATCCTTTGCCCTGAACAAGAATCATGTAGACCCAAACATATCCTTGGTGTAAATTTTACTTTAATAGAGTTTTGACAGGGATGAATTTGGCCCAGTATGTCTTTAGTAATGTGCATGCGTGCTCAAGAGGGAAATACTTATAAGCAGCCCTAGTACAGTATGGTCTAGGAGTCCTTAGCCTCTTAGGAGGGATTTTAAATTACACAGTTCACTAATCAGGGATTGTTACCATACCAACAGCTAATCACATGGACAGATGACCATCGTGCCAACAGTAAATCATGTGGACAGATGCCCATCATGCCTCAGGAATACCATGTGCTGTCTTAAAGCCATATCTCCAAATTTTGCACACAAATAAAAAGATTGTCTCTCTTGATGGGCCAGATAAAATGGGGCTAGTTTAAAAGCCAATAAGGAAATCTGGCCAGCAATGAACCCATTAAAGATAACCTAAGATCCTAGTGCTGCTACTGGCTCCAAGCCACTTCTGTATGGTGGGAGTTTTGCTGACTTCAGTGGGGCTCCACTGAATACAGAAATACAGTGGAGACACCAATCTACTCACCCAAACTCAGTTCCAGGATCAGATTTTAAGCCAGAAAGATTGTGAGATGTAACTGTTCTTCATGCTTTGGATGGGAAGGCAGCTACCCCTGGTCCCAGGGAACCATTCCTCAGCTGTTGTCATTATCCCTCACTTCTATGTTAAAAAGGGTGTAAGATAGCCTATCAACTGGCAAGGAAAATCTTGATGGAATTTCATAATAAATGAAATTAATGGGAGCCTGACCCTAGTAAGCACTAAACAAAAATAGAGTCAAGGGTATTAGGATTCAATCCAGTATGAAGATAGAAATAATGGAAGCCCACGGTTGACGTGGTGGTAACAGATGGCAGCTAATTCAGTGTATTTAGAGTCCAGGCCTAAATGCTGTTGAAACGCTTAAAACAGATGATTAAATACATGTTGTCATTGTCTGCATTAGCTTAATTCTTGCCGTGTCCTGCTCTATTATGGTTAGACTCCATTATGATACGATTCCAGCTTCCAAAATGAAAACAGGACCTGGCTGCTGGAAAAAAGTTGTGCAAAATCTGAACTAAGTGGCTTACTAAATGGCCAAAACCTAAAAGAAAACAATGGCAAGACTTCTACTGATACCTCTGGCATAGCACAGCTCCACTCACTTCAGGGGTGGGACACTGATTCATACCAGCTGAGGATCTGGCTTAGGGAGAACCAGAGAGGCCCCACGCTGGTGTCTCAGCTTCCCTTGCAGGTAGCACACAACTTCTTATGGGACCAGCCCTTTGTCAGTCTCATTCTCTCCCATGTATTAACACAAAAGTATTTGTTTGATGGGGACTGCTTGGGGAAGGGGGAACTGGGGACGTGTTTGTCAGCTGTGAATAGGAAGGAACTGTTGAGAATGTCTGGCTGTAACATTAGTTCTTTTTTCATTGCAGCACGTAGTTTGAAAATAATATAGAATCAAATATGGCAGCATGAGGCTTTAATTAGAAGCATAATTCAGAAAGATCGTGCAGTATTTGAAAAAACATTATTTCAGATTTAGGCTTTGTTAAAGTGCTTACAATTTAACCACACTATGGTCTGCTGCTTAGATCAGATGATAATGATCAGCTCCTGATGAGTAAATAGCACTGCATTATGCAGTGATACAGTATGCGTATTATTGGTAACAATGCATTTCAGCTTTCCAAAACAAAGGTTATTTCATTCCCTTCCAGCCCAGCACCATTTGAACTTAAAGGGCCAGAATGCTGGCAGTGGATTCACTCCAGTCTTACACTGGCATACAACTTTAGCAAATAAATGAATAAAACTGCTGTCTAAAACATTTTGGGATGAAGAAGAGAGGGGGACGGAGAAGCAGTTCCAGTATTCCAGATAGACCTATGGCTGCTACTTGGGGCACGGCTTACACATGAGAAGTCTGGTCCTCCTGCAGTCCATCAGGATTTTGCTTTTGTCTGGAGAACTGGACTTGCACCAAAATTGTAAAGGTCCACATAAGCCTAGCACCACTAGCCTAGTGCAGTTAAGGCCCATCATTATCTGAGCCACCAGCACACAAGGGAGTGATATGGCTGGCTTCACATTGGTCCACCTCCAACTCCCCAGGCTGAATGCCCAGGTACCCATTTACAGCTGGAGTGAAGTACTCGGCCAATGGCAGAATCAGCAAGCCATGTCTTCCAAAGTAGTGCCTGATCCATTAAGTCATGCTGTTCATTGTTTTTATATAGCAAAGCAGCCTAAATCAAAAAGCTGTCCCCTGCTTCTCTAGAATTCGTGCTCTCTGAGCTCATGTCATGTGTTTGCAAGCCAGGTCCAATATTCAGTAATTGTCTGCATTTGTATTAGTGCTTCTAGCTGTCTGGTTTCTGACTGATCCGTTCTGGGGCTGTTTTCAATATATTTTCATTCTGTCTTCTGCACCGTCTGGGTGTTGACAAAAAATGCTATGGGATTTTTTCCCCCTGCAGTAGGCAGTGCATTTATCAGCACCTGTCTGAGTGAATGAATGCAGCAGGACAGTTCTTCAGGCTGGCAAAAGCACTTGATGGAAAGGGAGCAGCCCTAATTTTCATCTGTGATTCAGATCTGTTTACATTTTGTGAAACCTCAGGGAAAGGGGGATAAAAGCTTCAGTTCAATTGAAGTCATGTTGCTAACCTCCAGTGCTAATAATTAACTAAATTATGCTGAATTAATTTGATGTAATTATTGGTGATGGAGCAAAGACAGTGGCCTAGAGAAAGTTTGAGAGACAGGACGAACAGAAATTTTAACAATACCAAATACTCCATAAATAGTGTCTTTTTTGCCAAAATGAGTCATATATACATAAAACGAGTTCATTACAGTCATCTGGCTTCACTCAATCCTCCAAATTACCCCAGTGCCCAGACAAATAGCTGCAAAATGCAGCAAGTGAACTAGAATTAAAACAAGCCTTGATGAATTCGACACAGCTCTCAGTACAAGTGTCTTTCCCTGTCTTATTATCTAAACAATATAGTTTTAATAATACATTTTAAAGAGCACCACAATGCTTTTTCATTAGCTGAAGACATTAATTAAGAACATGCTTGTGTTGCAAGGCTTTTTTCCTCCCCCCCTCCTTATTTTTTTACATTTGTGAATAGATAAGCAACCTGGAAAATGCTTACAGAATCTTTTCATTTGATCTGTAGATTGTATCCAGTTGAAGAAAGGATAGTTCAATAAAAAAAGAGAAATCATTAAAGGGTGTGCTACACCAAACGGAACATTTCCATGTTTTCTTTTGGAACAGTAAATGGGTGTGGGGGGTATTATTTATTTCTTTATAAAACACTTTGGGTATCATAAAGATTTTTATTTTTATTCTCTATCATGACTAAAAAAAATAGGCAAGGAACAAAAATCAGATGGCATGTTTTTGCTTTAACAAGTCTTGAGAAGCAAATTAAACGAACGAAAAAAGAAAGAACAAGTTGAAATTCTGAGCAGTGTGGGGACAATGTTGTTATTGTCTCCTTGGCACCCCCCCCCCCGCACTGCTTTCCTCCCTCCTCCCTGCTCACACAGAAGAACTCACTTAGAAAAATAATTCCACGTGCCACAGACAGCAAGCACAATTACTAGACACAAAAGGCACAATCCCACAATGCAGAGTGAAACCCAGGTCTAAAGACACAAGTTAAAGATGGCTGCCAACAGTAGGTTCCTATTTACAAAAGCATTGGCCACAGGCATGTGCATGGCCACTCACTGCCATGCCACAGTTTTGTGTGCAAATCCAGAGGCAAATCTTTCATTGCCTTCTTACTATCAGTCTGAAGGATGGATAGATTTAGCACTTGGGTGATTGTTTTGCTTTCGTACAAAGAAAGCTCAAAAACTAAAACAGAATTGAGATTACAGCGTCAATGTATTTAATATCTTACAACCCTGAAGGGCTGGTAATATTTAACTGTGATCATTTTTGTGCTGTACTCTGCCTCACTCGAGTTTGAAATACAGCGTTTGATTTACATCTGTCATAACCCAATAAATAT
Organism: Crocodylus porosus; assembly: GCF_001723895.1. NCBI lineage: Eukaryota > Metazoa > Chordata > Crocodylia > Crocodylidae > Crocodylus > Crocodylus porosus. The sequence continues at coordinate 11,162,894 of NW_017728932.1, read as the reverse complement.
ATAAGCTTTCAAACTTCGATAGCATTTTTATTATCCTTGATGACAAGAATAAAAATATTACCGAAAACATCACCAATTACTTCAGAGGAGAGACTCTAAGCACTCAGCTGGATGAAATGAATGGTATTTTTCTAATTTGATAAGTAGGTGCTGCTGTACGCCTACAGATCATACCCGCATCAAGAGTTGTGCTGATTCTCACGTAGAATTGATCTTTCAGAGCTCATTTTCATTTCCATCAGCCTCCTATCAGACTCATCATTCCCAGGCAAGTTCTATTATATGTATAATTTATGCATGTGATTTCAATAGATCATTTTCTGCCAAGTTCTGAGAGTCTAAAGAAAAAAAAAGAGGGAGAGTCTTTTCCATAGGAAAGGTACCAATATATTTTCTGAAGAACCAAGTTGGTTCTTCTTGAGAATAATATTTTTAAATTATTATTTGGGGGAGGAAAACAAATTATTTTTGAGTGAACTTAATGCTCATGTAATGGGATGGATTGGCTGCAGTTCCTTTTTTATCCACAGGTAGCAGCTGCTAATTTCTCCATGCTACTACAGCAAGTGACTCAACTCTGACCCGGAGGGATCATCCTTTAGGATGAGTTAAGTCTTCCCAATCCATTCGCGCTTTCTGGCTGATCGATTGAGACTTGCCACTTGTGATGGCTTTTGCCATGTGGATGATTGTCCAGGAGGGACTAATGTGATACCACCAACTTATTTCACCTTGATCACAAGACATGAAGACAGTGCTGGCTTTTGGTGTTGCTGAACTGTATTTTGACCTTTGTCATAAGACAGAGATTTTGTGTCCTATCACCAATTTCTTCTTTGAGGTTCCCCCCCCACAGAACATTGAATCCTGAGAAGGAGGTCAGTTTTGACTTTATATAATGTAGTCTCTTCCCCCTGGTTGTTCTGGAATATCACTTTAACAGTCTTCCTCTACCTGTGTTGGAAGCTGCACATACACAATAACAGGGAAAAATAGCAACATTGATGGGCTAGGTTCTTATTTCTAAATCTGAAGCAACTCTACTAATTTCAGTTGAGTTATTCAATTTTTTTCCCACAAGTATAAAAGGGATGGCAGTTTGACTTTCTAACTCCTTTAACCTTTATGTTCTTGTCTGTGTTTTGCTGATTTCACAAAATTTCTGGTGCAAGGGAGCCTCATCTTGCAGAATTTGAAAGATCAGAGAGGATGTCAGTTAAGCCTCCCAGCAGTCTACTGTTTATATTAGAAGATGCCTTATTTCACACCTACAGATGCAAACATCATGTGTAGCATTGACTTTGTAACTGTGACAGTGTCACTTTGCTGTTTCTTTGAAAGCATATTTGAATGAAAACTTTTCCTATTATATTCTATGATAAAGTCATTTTTACCTTTTTTTACTGTGCACTTGCATGTGCAATTAAGGCTATATAGGCTTACTGTGCAGAAAATTATTGGAAGGTCTGACTCATGGTTAACAGAGGCAATAGTTAATGGAACAATTGTAAATATTACGAATATTGCCAAAAACAGATTTGTACACAATTTGTTTGTGGGAACATTCACAATATTTACCCTTATCTGCAACAGGTAGAAGATAATGGTTGTTTGCAATTTTCCACTGTTTTTCAGATGACCTTCTGAAGATCCTGTCTGAAAAATTTCCACTGCTCCTCCCATTTTTTTTCTTTTTAATTCTTTATGTTATTAGACTTTTCTTCTTCATTCTCCTATTGCACTCTATTTTAATTTAGAGTTGAATCAGTTAATCAATAAGGGTGTGTACACATGTACTAACTTTCTGACAGTTAAGTTGGTTTAACTTTGTTTAAGCTGACTTAACTGTCTGAGTGTACACATGTATGTAAAGCAGAGTTGGCTTATATGCGGTGCAAAATAATACACTTCTGAGGTGCATTATCACACCTCTGAGGTGTATTATCTTGAGCCACATTAGTTAAATTGACTTCACAAGATGGCTGCCACCCTGTACATGTGTACGCTCCAATGTGACTTAATTTAAATCAGCTTAGTTAAGTCACCTTATTGTAAATTGGCTTAGTATGTGTGTGCGCACGCTAAGGTGCCACCTCTCCACTTCTATTTTAAGTTATTTATTTATTTATTTTTCCCAGTATGTAATAAAATCCAAACTGGTAGCTGAAATGATGCAAACAAGTAACACATAAATGTAAAAAAAAAGAAGACTAGCCATTTGCTTTCTATATACAGAACTGTCTTGGAAGAGGATGGGAATTCTGTAAGCAGAGATAATATCCAGATCCATGTGGACTTTCATGAAATCATAGTGTTTAATAATGGGCAACAAATGCAACCATAGTGTATGTGGATGTCCACTTAAGTCAATGGAGTTGGATGGGCTGCCCAACAATGCTAAATTTAGCCCTAATATTATAGTGATGCTTTGAAAAAAAAGGAAAAACCTTATATATCATCACACTAATTCGTATGTCAATACAGGATATCACCTATGATGAAGGATGCATCAGGTAGAGAAGCCCATATTAGTTTTGAAAGTACATTCTGCTATATGACGATTGGACCTGTTCCTACAAGTCCTCCATGAACACAATGCTATTGATTTCCTTAGGGATTCTATACTGGGAAAGCTTGCAGATCAAGTCAATTTCAGTGCCTGGAATCTGTTGGACCCAAATCTCCTTTACACTCAGGCCCTTTTCCCATGCCAGACATGTTTCAGTTTCTAACTTACAGTAACACCACTCTATACCATTCTGGTAGTGTAAAAGGGCCTTCCTGTAAATGAGAATCAAGCCCATCAACTTCTTCCTAACTCCTGCCCATGCCTCCACCTAAATTCCTTCTCCCCACGCACACAGCACTGCTTTCCATTTCTGTCGTCACTGACTTGATTTTCCCTTTCATGGAATATTGCTTGAAAAAACATTGCTGCCTTTATTATCTATTTTCAGCTCATGTTTAAGAAAACCCTTCGGTTCCATTTGTAGCCCACATCCTGTCTCTGCCTCCCCTTCTTTTTGTGCCTAAATATAAAGCTGATGCAATTCAATGTGACACGACAAAATAGCACATCGACAGAAACTTTCTCTCAAAAGCAGTAATTAAAGAGAGTAGATGAGAGATTGCAAAAATCTGGATTTATTTAGCCTAGAAAGAAAAGGCTTAGAGGGAACATGATTAGGGTGTTTAAGATTATGAAGATGAAGGGTATTCTGGAAATTGATCAGTGCCTCCCTTTTATGTGCTTACTGCAAGAAGTGGTCATTCCTGCAAAGCTAATAATAACGGACAGTGCCTAGTTAGCCAGTGGAAATCACTGACACATAATTCACTGAGTTACATACTGTGGCAGGCAGTAGTGTTATGAGTGGGGGGTAACTGGGGCGCCAGCTTTAGGCACCAACTTCAAGGGAGCAGAAGAACATAAGAACGCTAACTGTCGCTGCAGGCAGCCCAGCCCTTGCCACTGTCCCTGCTGCTGCCCAGGGCACAGATTCTGGCTGTTATGCCTCTGGTGGCAGCACACGTCCTTGGAGAAAGGGTCCCCAGATCTCAAATTTCATGTATTTGGCTGATTACACTTTGGGTCAAGAAGTCCCTTCAGCTCTGTCCTTCTCCAGTGCGTTTTACAAAATTGATTGGGGCCCAGTCCACATTGATTTCAAATGGAGTAAGATACCTAGGTGCCTTTACAATTCTGGGCCTAGGTGTTTCATTGACAGATCTATTCTCCATTTTTTCCCCAAATAATCAGTTCTTGGCTAATGCTAAAAGAAGGATTTTAGACCTGATAGAACAGTGCACTGATGGCAAAGGCCTCAAGCAGAAAGGCCAGAGTTTTCTGACAAGTTTTCCCCTGAGTTTTTATGAGAAAGAAAACAATGCTTAAGAATATCTAGGATGTGAGCTGAGTCAGATACATGGTACAGAATTTCAGAGAGAGTCTAACTTTCACTTGAAAGACCTCCTTTGGAGGAGAGGTAGAGGACAATCCTAACCCTTCATAAATGTTCTTAAAGGGGCTTTGCCTTTTTTTTAATCCATACCCAGAATTCCCAGCAAGACACAATGGACTGATAACAGACAATGACCATTCATTGATGTTCTGATGCCCACAAGACTTAACATACACCGTATGAAGTTTTGTGTCAACGAGAGAATCTTCTTTCTCTTCTTGCGGCTATCCTTTTACATCCATCTGCGGCTGGCACTGATGCCCTGTTTAAAACTGGCAGATCACCTTCTGAGCAGGCTCAGTTCCATCCTAACACAGATGGCTTGAGTATAGGCATGCCAGAGAACTGGTCTGCACATTATGCTTCAGCTTTTATAGGTCAGATTACCATCCAAGACTATCAAAATGGCAATCCATGTACACTATGTTTACACCAGAGTTAAAAGAATATACCATTGTTAACCCCAGCACAGTTGGTTACCAAAACTTTGATTTCTTATCACAGCTTAATTAATTGTTGGAGTCCACAGATAGCTTGCTTTCAGCAAAGTTCCCGCTCTGATGAATCAAGGTTTGCTCTTTCACTAGGGGAGGGAAAGATAAGTCTCCATTCCTAAACCTCTCAAGAAGAGAAATGCTGTTGGCAAAAAAGCGGTTCAGTATCAAAGCCAAATATCCCACTGAAAAAAATAATCAAGCCAGTTGCAGATGTCAGCTACATAGCTTCCCATAACTTTTGTGGTGGTAACCAACACACAATTTCTACAGCTTTTGGGGAGCCTTCAGAATGCACAGATGTTTTTACCATCATAAGATTATTAACTACTGCAAGGAACTGCTGCAAGAATCTGGGATATGTCATTACCAGCAGACCTAGTTAATAAATTATAGAGTCAAGAGAACCAGTCTCCTGTGGTCTGTCACCATAGCAGATGGACTCATTCAGACAAATGTTGTGCTGAACAACAACTTGTGTATCCTCGGTGGAGTCAATGGGTATAAATCAGTTCAGAATCTGGCCCACTGTTTCTACACTGAGTGCACATTTTGAGCAAAACAATAATCAAGTTTTGTAAAAACCGGAAGTCAGTGCTGGACCCAGTACTGAAAACAGTCGTTACCAAGTGTAGCATTTACTACTCTGAGTAACCCCCTTGGCTTCACACTAGTAAGCGCTATGCGTAGTAGTGTTTGCAGAATAAGGCTTTTAGCTTGCTGTGTAATTAACATTAATGGGAGTTTTTTAATCACCCTACAAAATTAGGAGTCCTACTGCTTCTCAAGAGAAAGAATAATCTTGTGGTTAAGGTACTAAACTGGTACTTGAGATGCAGGTTCTATTCTCAGCTCTGCCACAGATTTCCTGTGTGACCCTATGCTAGTCACTTGGGGATAATAAGTCCCTGCTTCACAGAGATGTTGTGAGGATAAAGGTATTAATGTTTGCAGAAGGCACTATGGTGATAAGTGCCACAGGAAGCCAGTAAATATAGAATATTCCTGACAACCAAGCATTCACAGCTGCTTTTTTGTGCAAAAGGAGCAGTTGCAGCCTGTTCTGTACACCCACTAAATTCAGCCAGAGTTTTTCCATTGCTTTCAATGGGATTTGGATCAGGCCTTAAGACTGCTCATGAGGGCAAATATAGTACCTGCCTGATGAAAATGATTTCCAAGGTAATTATGATGATTATTTTAGCAATGGCATATACCTGATATTACTACCATTTTCTATAACCTGTATTTGGAAGTACACACCTGTTCAAGCATCTGCTTCTTGGCAAAGATCTCATTTGTTTTTTCTGTTTCGCAAAAAAACAACATATTTTTAGCACTTAGTATTGTTGAGATCTGATCAGTTGTCAATAGGACAAACTGTACCCTGGGAAGGTCATGGCACTGACAAGAATTGGGCCTTCCTTTACATGAGCTAGAGATGTGTTTTTATTTGTGTGCACCTTTGTTTATTGAGATGAAGTAGACCTGAAAACATGCCATGCTATTACACATCGTAAAATCCCACATGAATGTTCTTGTTACCTGAAATCCTGAGACAGGCATTTCTTAGTCACAATTAAAGCTAAATATTTACTTATAATATTTGTGGGTTGTGTGATGTTTTTGTCTAAGTGTAGCTAACAAATGAATGCTAATAGCTCACAGCAATACACAATACACATTGCGTAGTAAGAGGCATAGCAACAGCAGAATCCCTCTACCATGCTGAGATAAATAAACTAGTTGTAATCCTGGTGAATGTATCTTTCAAAATATTGTTACATTTGGTATCTTCATTGACAATTCACAATTAGAGCTCTGTTATTCAATTTGTCGACAGGGTTGTTTTTCTTTCCTCGGCTAACATGCCATGTAGACATCACTACATCGTGCAAACATGCAACCGGATAACAAATTGGTACCCATTGTATCACTCTGGGCGTTTGCTTGTGCTTTGGCATTTTCACCTTTTTTCCCCCTGTATGGGGCAAATAGGCTCCTAATGAGTTTCATAAAACTAAGACGCTACTTACTGCATTCAGAGTAAAGGAACTTTAATTATCTCCACAGATTAGGTTTGTCCAAGTCCAGCAGTAAGCAAGAGACCTGCAGAGAAGAATCGATTGTTCATTATCTCCTCTTCCTCAACTCACTTCTTCAACTGCCATCAATAAAACAGTCCATGGCAACCTACGCAGAAGGAAGGTGCATTTGCATGTGTGCGTCATGTACCCAGTAACAATGCATGTGAATTCATGGTCCTGAAAGGAATAGGTTCATGCACTCAGTATTCCACGCAGAACAATACATTTACCTCAATCCATACTACCTCATACTACCATACTACCATAACATACAATCCATACTACCTCAGTAGTACCTACAAGCAGGGAATGATCCTAACACACTCAATGGGATTTGGCCAGCTTACTTCCTGAACTGTGGATCAAACCTTATATCAGGTCAGCTGAGACCTCACAGAATCCCTCAAGACATTTTTGCAAAAGAGAAGTTATGAAAATAATAATGAAGGAAAATGAAAACCCCTAGCAAAATTCTGATTGGCACACATGTAAATCTGGGATAACTACATTAGCACCAGTGCAGTTAGTTACTCTAGATTTTCACTGGCGCTACTTAAATCAGAATCCGGCCATGTCCTTTCATATTCGTACCTACAGAAAAAAGCCTCATGCAGGCTCTCACCACCTTGTACACGAATTACTGTAACACCCTTTCATTTAGCCTTGACTAATGCAATTTTCTCCCAGTCACATTAGTGCAGAATGCTGCAGCATTTTATGATAATATAAATAAAAAATAAATGCATGCGGCATTTGGCACAATTTTATTTTAGCAAGGCCTACTCTAATTTAGACTGAACCCAAACCAAAGGGAACATTTTTGGCTAACCATATCATAGAGCAGTGTTCTAAGCACACAAAAAAATTACTGATATATTTACTGAAAGTAAAGTATAAACCATAGGATTTTCAAGCATTCGTATGCTATACTTGTCACTGTGGTATAACAAACTGAATAGAATAAAAACTAGTGTGAATTTTATCAGGGCTCGGCCTATGAGACCTTGTTCAGGTAAAACTGCCGTTGAAGCCAATGGAAGATGTAGCTATGAGACTAAATTCACACATAGTATAAGAAGTCATAAATCTACTGAAACATTCAAGGATTGGTCTGAGAACAACAGTATGAGGCATTTGAAAGGTATCTTGTAACAGGATCTTCATTAATCATCTGATCTTTTCTGAGAAGAACATAAGATGTTTCAAGACATTGATATTAATCTTGGAGCAGTCCTGCAGAAAACATCTATTACTTGAGATTGTTAATTAACTTTTTGTGACTGCACCTGCAGTTAGTCATCCCATCAGGACATTTATGATGCCTTTTCAGGAGTACATTGTCCTTTGTTGTTAACATGTGGCTCATATAGTAGCCAAAGTGCAATTCAATCAACTCCTCCCTAAGATGAAATTTAAACCAGCAATTGCCTTTAGGATTTACTCAGCAAAGAGTCAGGCACCTATTCTCAGACAGCGTTCCAGATCTGTTTAAAATATGTCTGATTTAATTTTAGGAACAAGATAAAACAGTATCAGTTGTTCCATTTCATTTTTTAGTATTGAATACTGCCTAGGGCCTAATTTGCATTTACATTAAGGTCCCTTTACGTTACTCCAACAATAGAAAGAGGCTTTAAAGAGGGTGTAAGTGCAATTTATGATCACTTTAAAGCTCCTTCACATTACCAGAACTGTGCAGCTATATACAGCATAAAAGGTGAATCAAGGTCCTAATATGTTTATTTTAAAATCTTTTGTGAGCCATATTCTCAGCTGGTATAATTCACTGAAGAACCAAGTTACTCAAGGAGCTAGGGTATTTAGACAGCTGGGGATATGGCCCTGTATGTCTGCTGATCTCAGAGCTAAAACCATATTGTTGATAGGCATCTGCTCACTATAGTTCTAAATGGAGCATACTGACACTAATATTTCTGGATGTTCAAACTCTGAAGGTACTTCCACCAACTTGAACTCCTGCAACCAGGAAGAGCATTTGCATGCTACTGTACTGCTTCTTCAGAATTCAAGCTATTACTTTTCTTAAATTCCTAAATAGCTCCAAAAACATATTGAGGATTCAGAGAAATACGGAACAACCTCCAAAGGCAGCAGAAGGCCCTTTCAAAGGCAAGTGCAGTCTTTTCTTCCCAACAAAATTCTGGGCCAATATCTAAGGATGACAACAAAACCAGTTTTTGTTTATTGTTTCCATTTACTTACTTATCTGTCATTTGGTTTCAAACATGTTTGTCACATTGTAATAAAGTAAGAGAAAAATCATTATAATCTAGGAATATATTATTCAAACTTTATGAAAATCTTGTATATATGGCATCCGTTCATCAGTGAGTGATGGAGGGTATTGCAACTGTTCTACTGACTTGTGGTGTATTTTCTCTTGTTACTGAAGAGACCGATGTTAGACTTGCAGGTCCTGCCACAGTAGTCGCAGGTGTACATGGCATTAGGGGCTGCTGTACTGACAGTCTGTTTCCTTCGGTCATGTTTCTGTTGTAATTTGAGCAACCGTTTTGAGCGTCGTGAAGTGGACTCCATGGTTGAGAATGGAGCGCCACTTTGTCCTGTCTCCTGCTAGGGCCTTCCAAAAGTTTAGGTAGATTCCAAAAGCCTTCATATCCTGCTTGCAAATGTCTTTGAAGTTCAGTTTTGGGTGCCCTACTCTTCTCTCCCCACCTGTAATTTGCCCATACAGGATGGCCTTTGGGATGTGCCCATCTTCTATCCTGTGGAGATGGCCAAGCCGGCATAGGTGCTGCTGTTTGAGTAGTGCAGTGATGGTTGGGAGGTTGGCTTTGGTGATGACCTCTGTGCTGGTGATTCTGTCTTACCACTTGATGTCAAGCATGCACGGTAAGCAGTGTGGGTGGAAGCTGTTCAGCTTCTTTTCTTGTTATGCATATGTTGACCATGTCTCACTGCTATAAATAAGGACACTAAAGACTCAGGCTTTGTACACAAGCAGCTTAGTTTTATTGTGTTTTGTATTGACTCATTTGGAGAGCTTACTGCAAGTGGTAGCTGCCTTGTATCCATGATATAAATTACAGTCTGTTATTTATTATATGGGAACACTTAAAGAGTGTTTATTTAAAAATAGAGGCTACAGATCCATAAGAATTCTTTAAATGCACAGTAAGAAAAAGTTTTTGCAACAGACGCTTCAAATCTAAATAGAAAAGGTGGAAGTATTATTAAACCCACTGACATGATAGAGCTTTGGAACTATGGCTTATCACTTGCCTAGGATCCCACACAAAGTCTGTGGCAGAACTAGGAATTAGGCTGGAAATTTCAAATTCAGTGGCAGATATGCACCTTACACCTTTACTCTTTTTATACAATCCCAGATATGGATCAACCAGTAGATATCTTAAGATATTTAAGATACATATTTAAGATACACAGATAGATTATTTAAGATATCCTATATCTAAACACAAATAAAATTGGTTTTGAGAATAAGCATGCATAATTATTTTTAAAGTACTGCTTATGTATATTGGTTATTAGCTGACTGATGAATCTAGTTAACTTGTACCTTTTGTGGTTTTGTAATTTTTTTGGTTTAGCTCCCATTCCAATAGGAACAAAAGCATTGGAGGCACTGTGGCATTTATAAATCAAGATGAAACAGCAGAAGAGGATGTGAGTCAATAGTCATTCACATTTCTCTTTCCACTGGGCATGCTGACACTTTATAAAAATAAAAATGTGTCAGTGATAAACTGACAAAAGATTCCCATTGTTTGCCATGAAAGAGTTAATTTCTGTGACCCAAATATGAAGACCCATTTTAAACTTGCTGAAAATTGCTTTTTAATCCTCGCTCTCGAGGATTTCCTTTGAAACCATCTGCTGTACACCCTGGGTACTCTCGTCTTGTATGCAGGATTACTACAGCACAGACCCTTTTGTGTAACCTAATACTTTTAGAGTATTAAAAAAAAATCATAGTTCATTATTTTAATTTTTGTTTTTTCTTAATTCAAGCATAGATTAGAAAACAACCATAAAGGTCAAAATTAGTTATAGATAGCTATATCAGGGGCAAAGAAGCTCACAATTTGCTTCTTTTCCAATATTTTGACATACATGTAACTACATATTATTAAACTAAACCTTAAATGATAATATAGTCAGACAGATTCTGATTCAGGGAAGAATCTTATTCCTAGACACATGCTTACGTCTTACTGAAGTCAATGTGATTTTAAGTACATGCTTAAAATTAAGCATATGTTCAAGTGCTTTTCTGAATAGGGATGAACTTAAGCATTTCTTTAAGTGCCTTCCTGAATTGGAGCCATGGTTCTGATATTAAAAAACAGAAATAAAATGCATCATAGCTAGAGCTGAGTATACATTTAACATTACTTTTTGCAAACCTGCTATGAACCCTTTTGTTATTACTGTCTCTGAACGTTCCTGCAGTGAGCCTTCTTGGACAAAATCTTCTCTGGAAATTAATGTTAATGCCATGCTCACAAGTCTTTGCAGGCAACAGAATTTTAGATTAGCACAAACAACTCTCTGTGTCAGGATTGTTTCAGCTTCTGTCCAGGCAAGGAATAAGACATCACGATGGTTCTTATCAGGCCAATCACAGATAAACCAAATGATTAACGCAGTGAACATTCATTGGATCAAGGGTGTCAAACTCATCCAGCCCGTTGGGCCAGATGAGAGTCGCTGGTCTGGTCTGAGGGTTGGATCAGGACTACACCCCAGAGCCGGTGCACAGGGTCAGGGCAGCAGGGGACCACATGGAGCACATACCCCATGCTGGAGCCCTGTGCTGCATGCAGCCTGCGTGCCCAGTCCAGCCCCATGTGTCACGTGTGGCATGTGCTGGCAGCTGGCCCCACTCCAGGGCTTGTGCATGCATTGTGCAGGCTGGACCCTGTGACACATGTGGCACAGAGGGCTGGCAAGGGGCTAGTAGTGCCCTGCTGGACTGGCCCTCAGCATTGGCTCCAGTGTGGCCCAATCCAGCCCAGCCCCAGGGCCATTACTCAGGACTGGTCCAGTGCAGGCGCTATAGGCATGGACCAACCCCTTGTACTGTGTGCAGTGCCTGCCGGCTGGATCATAAAGCCCTACTGGCTTGATCTGACTCACGGGCTGTATGTTTGACATCCCTGCATGGGATCAAATGAGCTAAAAAACAAAAATCAGAACAATGAAGCAAATACTAAATATTTCTAGCATGGAGGACATTTGGGCAAACTGGGGTTCACCTACAAATATTCTGAGAAAAAGAGAAGAAAACAAATTGTTTGCTTACCAAGAGAAACCAACTTTTGTGAAGAAGGCCTGCCCAAGGCCTGTGCATCACTTAAATCTCACACCAGTTCTTGTTATCAAGATTAAACGCTAGACAGGCTTTATGCTGTCCCTCCTTGTAGACATCACATACCACATTGCCTTTTATAAGAAAAACAACAACAGTCAGCTGACCTAGTGAATGATGATTACACAAAAATCAAAATCCCACGTCAAAACACTAATTTGTAAAAATGAAGACAGAATCCCACATCCTTTGATGCACTGTTCCAAGATATCAGCAATCAACACTTGAAGTGACTATTATACAAGAGAGAGAGTTATATGTGCAGATGCTGGAAGAATATGGAGGGAGAGGGGAAAAAAAAGCAAATAATTTTACTTCAGCAATAACAGATGTTGAAGCATCATCCGCCAGACATGTTACTTTTAATACAAAGTGGCTTACAAAGTGAGCGAGGGGGTAGGGATAGAATCAATGCCAAATTACCCAGCTATTTCAGCATTTCCATTTTAATGACGATCCTGTATCATTTTCCTTTTCTAATAATCACATGAAATGAGTTCTGTCTTCTCGATCAGTGTGACAGAATCAGCTGTTTTTAAATGTAGATGTTTGTTCCTTTAGGTTGGTGCTGTCCAACTTCTCAGCAGCAGGGGCAGAATGCCCCACCAGCCACGCCAGAGGGGGCCACGCACCCCCAGGCTGTGCGCTGCGTGGAGACCCCCCTACTGCTCCATGCACCTACTCCTCTCCCCTCCTCACCTCCTATCACATGCCCAGGCTCACCCTCAGTTTCCTGCGCTGTGATGCACTGCCTTGCACCCTGGGGAGGAAGGAGGAAGTCGTGTAAGTCAGAGAAAGGAGGGGGAGCCGGGAAACTCCAGCTGCTGTTGCAGTTGGAGTGACTGGGGGAGTGGCACCCAGCGGGAGCCCAGGACACAGTCTGCTGTCATATACACTTGTATAAACTCAAAGTAATCCACTGAAACCTACGGCCTGTGGATTTATGATGATATAATTAAGGAAAGACTCGGACCCTATTACTCTCTTTAAAATGAAAAACACCACAGGGGGCCATATAAGCTACTGAAAATCCCCAGAACAAAGGGATTCCAAAAACAGATTAAAGCACTTTTGCCCCATTCCTGAGATAAGCGATGTGGTATTGGAAACTAGAAAATTGGGCCAGTATCGCATCCTTCCAAGATGTGATACTATACATTTTTATAACAGTAGAAGTTTCAGCATAGATTCAGTTATATTGACAAAAGAGCACCATGTCCTGACTTCAGCTCAACACAATGGAAACTGAAGGCTCTGGGTTTTAGGGCTTGTTTCTTTTGTCCCAAGTTAAGTAGACCTGAGGCTTCCCACACCTTTGCAATCTTTTCTCAGTAGGCAAGACCTGAGCCTGGTGTTGAGTGAGGGGGTTTAAGGACTCCAGTAACTACTGTACCTTGGAAACTGTTCGTGTGCCTACTCTACTTATGTCCCATTAACTTTTTTTTTCACATCTCTTAAAGGCAGGAACTAGGTTTAAAGCATGCTGTGAATGCCTAAGAGCCACTAAGCTGTTCTCACTGGAGTACGTGAAGAGAAATTATCTACAGGTTTAATTCCATTGACTTCAAGGAGGTGCACCAGTTAAGTATTTGGTCTTTTATTTACCCAGCTCTGTTTGATTTCTGCCTAAAAAAAACTGTTGATAGAGATATCACTCTCTGATCTATCAACCCACTGAATGAAAAAGTATGTCTTCTTGGTCTAAATTCTGCACAGATTTATATTTAATCCAGTTCCCTGGATTTTTCTCTTTCTTGCACCTGGAGCACAAAGGCAGTTAAGGTGAAAGCTTGGGAAATTAAAGCTAGAGAGCTAGATTGTGCTCATCTCCTTGGTAATTTGAATGGGAGTAATCACACTCAGGAGTAAGTATTTGCAGAACTGGGCCTTGAGGGGTTGTTAGTAAAACAAATAAGAGGGAAACTTTCAATACGGAGCTAGATCCTCAGCTGGTATAAGTCAGCCATCAGATGCCAGTTTACTCCATCTGAAAATCTGGCCCATGAGCTTTCTTTGTAGTTGGAGTAGGGATGTGCAGTTGGCACTGGTATCAGCAGAATGACTCCAGACAGTTAAGATCTGGCCTTGGCTTTCTCACCCATCTGTTAACTTTGCTTTCCCTACGCACAGTGCCAGGCCTTGTGTACAGAAGGGATTTGCCCCAATTACAGCCAGCGGTGCATCTACACTGTGTGAAACCCTAATATAGACAGGCAATTCACTCAGGGTAAGCTCCCCCACTGCAAACAGTGACCGTAACTGTTTGCAGTGGGGGTTTCACCGCTACAACTACATCAATGGCTGGAACTGAGGGAAAAGCCCAGTGCATACAAATCCCTAGCCCAGTCTTTTCTAACTCAGCTCTTTGAGATCTCAGAGGTATACTGATGAGCTAGCCAACAGTGAAGGATTGGTTACTGAATACCAGAAGGGTGCGTTTCACTCATTATTGGTGCATTTTAGTCTATATCTTTTAGCCATAAAGTCTATAGAATCGTTGTAGCAATGAGCTACTTTATATTTTTACGGGCAGCTCTTTGATGTGTTTTAATAGCTACTGGAGTATGGTTAGAAATAGTTTTTCTCTTTGCCATTCATGAAGTGTGAGTGGAAAGATGAGCGGAAAGTGATATCCAACTGAGGAGAAATGAGGTGTTACGTACCTTTCTGAAGTTCCCTCCATTATACAGATATATTACCAGCGTTCACTCCTGGAAAGCAGGAAGCTTAGTCGGGAAAAAAGCACCACTGAGCAACTGTACAAAACCACTTCTACAGCTATATGTTTTAATCAGATGTAGCAGAGGGGAAATGGAAGCTCAATTATATTATCTTTGTATGCTGCACTAATAAGGGCAGGAAAGTTGCACTAGCACTAGCAGTAATCCTGCAATGACTCTGAGTTACACTTCAGTGAAGCTAATCAAAGTAAACAGCAGAAGCTTAGCTTCTTGGACTCTTTAGTTTCCACTGCTAGGGAATCGATGGATAGTCCAGGATAAAAAAAACTCCTAAAGGTTCTTCAGATCTCTGTTTCCAAAATCTGGACCTAGTTTTGATTCTTGCTTAAACCATGCCCTACATTATTGTTTCTCTGTAGCCTCCTCCTATCTCTGTGCATGCCGTTGCCGTCCTCCTCCTTCATACAGGCATCCTCAATGGAGTCTTCCTTGGTTTTCTCCCTTCTTTGTGGCCACCTCTGCACATTTTTGATGAACTCTGCAGTACAGGCAGTCCTCATCTTACAACGTTTTGAGTTACAAGGTTTCGCATGTACAACGTTTATCAATTGACACCCTGTTTCAACTTTCTGACGTCAGTTTTGACTTTACAACGCTTGATCTGATGCAACACCACACCAGCAAACAAGTTAGCTGCGTCACTCTTGTCCCTGGAGAACATCTGTCCAAACTTGCTTGGACGCTTTCTTCAAGAAAGCAGACCAGACTCCAGAAAAACTTGCAGCCAAGACTCCTGAGAAGACTCCAGGCAAGAGCCCTTCAAGAAGTCCAACAAAGTCACCTCAAATAAGTCCTTCCAAATCAATATGATTGCTATTTACAATATAGATGCATTAATGTAGCTATATTATTCATCTGTAATTGATTGAGTACAAAATTCTGGGTTATTTTTGGTGAAAATAGGGTATTGGGCTTCCGTTCAGGAACCAATCCCTATTTATAACATTGTTTCCTATGGGAAAAATGATTCCGAGTTACGACATTTCGACTTAAGATGCAGTTTTCAGGAACCAATTATATCATAAGTCAAGGACTGACTGTACACAAGAGTTGAAATCAGAGGTGAATAAGGATACTAGAGGCTCTCAATAAGATGTTAAAGTATGGGCTGAGATGGGAAACAGGGGACAGCACCTTAATACTTGCCAGTTAAAAGCTACTGAGGAATTTTCTCAGGGGAAAAGAAACTAGCATTTTTGAGACCGAGAAACAAAGAGAAAGGAATGACACTATTTTTGAACAGAAGCACAAAATTAGGTTTAGCTGGAAACAATAAAGCCTCTATTTTCTTGTGACCTGATTACTTCTAGATCCACCAGTATTTAGTTTTCATCTCACAGATGCAGAGTAGAGTACATTTGACAATTCCTACTGGAAACTATGTAGTAAGTAACATCACCTGGCTGGTTTGTTGTTTGTACTATTACCCCCACCTACAATATAAATATTGCTTTGTGGGGAGTTGAACATTGTGTGCAAATAGCTGAAGGTTTACTTAAGTATACTCATGGTAGATACTAATCATCTGCCAGATCCCAGACCTGGTCTAATGCCTACTGAAATCATTGGGAGTCTGTTCTATTTGCTTTTATTGAACATTTGAGTCGGGGCCCCTAAGATGTGCTTGGCACTTAAAACTCTTATTGACTTCAATGCTCAGCTTTACTTATGAACAGTCCAAATATAAATGATCTTAAAAGAAAAATGAAGAGTGCATTGATTAATGGCAGGTTTTTTCCTGCAGCCTAAGATGTCCAATTTATTTTTAGCTATTTATATACTGGCCTTTTAATATATTTGCCCTCTTTTTATTAACTTTTTACATGTATGAATTCCAAGCTTATTTAGCCCTTAAATGCTCTGGAGAGGCAGAGATTTTCTCTAAACCCTCATATTTAAAATTAATTCCATATGGAAAACTGAATGGGCACCTAAAGGTTAAACTTCTTTGCCAAGAGTGGAAAACTTTCCCTTACAGTTTTCACCTTGAGGGCTAGACACGTTTTCCTGGCTGAGGCTTACAGAAGGGCATTTGAGGTAAACGATCAATGCGTTAACAGGTGGGTGTGGAACATCATATTTTTCTTAAATATGCTTTGAATATTTGTCTTTTATAGAGCAAGCTCCTTAATGGGAAGAAATGGAGTGGAGAAAAATCAGAAAAATGCAAATTAGGTGCTTATTTTAGTCAAATCAATCTCTATAAGACTCATAACTTACCAAGCATGTGTTTAGGAGGATAATTATTATAATTGATTAATGCAAAAAGCTTATTTTTACTCTGTGTGCAGCATTTAGACAGTTTTGCAACCACTCCCTCCAAGCCACATAGTTCATTCAGAGCTGGCAAAGGAAAACCTCAAAACAATTTTTAGATAAAATTTCAGATTTTTGCAGCCTAAATTGTATTCTCCAAATATCCCACTCCCAAACATGTAGTTCTTCATGAGCATCATGTTTGCAGGTGTCAGTCACATAACTGCAGCCATGGGCAGCTCCCAAAACACAAAGTTTGGCTCAGATGGGCAAAACGTTTGAAATATTAGCCCTTAATGTGTATAATATTTAGGAGCATCTCAAAAAGTCCTAAAATATCAACTATATCAATAATGATATATACTCACAGAGCTCTTGATATCTAATGATCTGAACATTTTAACTATAACTAATGCAGTCAGAATCATGAAACCCCTTTGAAATAGTTAAGTATTATCCTACTTTACACATGAGGAAAAGGAGGCCAAAAAAAGATTATATAACTTGTCTAATGTTACAGAGTGGGCCAACAACAGAAATGGCTTCTGACTGCCACGCTTGTGCATTAGCTACAAGAACATGTTGCCCCTGCTTTTCTGTGGGGGATTTTGAAAAGTGATTCACAGCTTCATGCATGCTTCAGGACTCTGGAAAGTATATACAAGTGGGGCACTTATTTATCAAGATATTCTTAATATATGTATGACAATTTTCAGAGAAATGTCCCCTGAATGTCACCAGTTTGTTGACTGCTGAATTTTCCATCCTTTCTACTTGGGTTTCCATAATAACTACTCAGTCCATTTGGTTCAAGTGTCTTTGAAATGGATTTGCATACAATTTATTTTTTTAAAGTTCTTTTTGCATAGCATTATATTGTTCAGTAGCCTCCACTCCTAAAAATTCCTGCCCAGGCATATGCAGTAAAGGTCTGGGTGACCCTCATGCATAAGCCATGATCCAGGAGGATCAACGGTTGCCACATATTGTTCAGTGCCTGTTATATCCATTGACTGTCATATTCCTTTCACTCTTAGGCAATATTTACAAAAGTACCCAAAGGAATTAAGAGCCAAAGTCCCATTTTCAGAAATGATTTAGAAACATAAAAGGCAGCAAACCACCAAAGCGACTTTTAAAAATCCTAATAGGCCTCTCTCAGTGCTAACTACCCCTGAAAATCTGATCTTTTAAGTTGCCTTCATAAAGGACATTTATGAGTCTGAGTCATTTCAATGCTGCTGATAATCACCCTGCAGCTGGTTAAATAGGAAATATCATCCAAAGCAAAACCCTTAGTCCATCTTCACATATGTATAAGTCTTATTAAATTCAGTAGACACAAAAGCTAAACAGATTCAGTCTAAAAAGAAAAGGCAATTTTTCTTATCAAGGAAACTGATCCTTTCCCTTTTTTGTGTTCTTGTGAGAAGGTGTTTAGCAGAATTCACAGATTTGTTAGAATCTGACAGGGCTGTCCCTGAGCACCTCTACTAACAGCATCAAACAGACAATCTCTGGGCTGTCAACTGTGCACCTTAGCTCCTGTGCCATCTCAGCCCCCTGGGAAAGTGGTGAGCCGTCAGAAAAAACTTTCCTAGGTGTGCACTGGGACCTCTGGCACTGGATCCTTCAAATTAGGAGTTTCTTTAGATTAAACGTAAAGGAGTTTGCTCTAGCTCAACCAGAAGTTATGATTTTGATGCAAGAAAAAGCCTGACTTTCTATAGTCTTTTACACAGGAATTTAGACTAGGGACATCTATACACATGCTCTGGGGTGGAGGAGTGCTTTAATTAGAGCAGGTCTGAGAATACTTTTATGATCTATGTACTTTTATGCTCTCAGAGCTGCTCTAATTAAAGCACCCACAGCGTCGGGTGTTTTCAGCATCTGTGCTTCAAAATGGCAGCGGGGGCACTTTAACTAAAGCTTATTCAATGATCTTTAGTTAAAGTGCTCCCACTGCTATTTTTAAATGCAGGGATGCTGAATAAACGTGATGCGGAGGCTGCTGGAGTGCACTAATTAGTATGCTCCAGCAGACTCGATTAATTGAGTCTGCTTCAACATGTGCTAATTAGCACGCATTGGAGCAGAACTCTGTCAAATGTATAGGGGCCGTTGATGACCAAATCCAGTCTTAAGATCTCTGAAAGAGAGGGGATTTCTCTAGGTGAGGACCTCAAGTTATGATCCCATATGCTCCATGACCTTTCGCCTCGAACCATGAAGAGAAATGAATTATAATGTGCAACAATATATAGTGCCTTCCATCCAGAAGACAAACAGCAAAGGCAGCATGCAACTCTTTATTGACCAGTGCAATCCAGCTACACCTGGGATGAAATATAACAGCTACTTCATCCTCATGCACAAAAGATCAGATGCAGACTTCTGCTAGAGATGTGGATACTCTCCCTCTTTTAAGTCAGACCAGTAACACTTAAAAAGGGACTGCATTATAAGATGATGCTATGCATGAGTACATGGGCTTCATGGATTGTCATTAGGTACAGAATAGTTTGGACCCTCTTCTGGCAAAACCTCTAGCATGTGAACTAAAGATCGTCTCTGTTGGCGGAGTAGTATAAGATCTTACAGGACCATATTAAGATAACTCAAATTACTTCAGTGGGTATTCCTTTTGTCTCTAAGCTAACCGGATGTTCAGGCCACGCGGAGACAACCTGTGACTGGTGTAACATCCTAGACAGCTCTGACATTTGCACAAACAATAGCTGTTACCATCCACTTCATTTTGTTCACTTAGAGGTGGAGAGCAGTCAGTCACCTGGCAGTGAAACCTATATACTTACGGGAAATGCCAACTTGCCTCTTCCTGATGCTGCTTTCCTCTGCTTTCCACACAAAGACTGAATGTCTGCTCAGATATGAGGTATGAAGCTGCATCTCCTGGCTGCTGAACTGTGTCTGTGAAATGATGTTTTTTCTTTATACGGCACTCTTCTTGTAGCACAAGAGGCCACACAATGTCACCTTTTAGGCTGCATCCACACAAGTACAGGCATGCGTTTGCAGCAACACAAATAGTAGTGGCACAAATTTGCCACTATCGTGTGCTGCAATGCATGCTTCTGTGCGTGCGGCTGTCTGTGCACTTTGCAGTGGGACACATTGTCCTGCTACTCCGTGTGCTGCAGGGGGAGCTGGCTGGGGCACAGGGTGCTGCAGCATGGGGGAAGTTGGCAGGCAGCCCCTGCAGTGAGGCACCCTGTGCCCCATCCAGCTGGGGAGTGGCACATGCCCCATCTTCGCATACTGCAGAGCCCCCACACTGAGGCATGTAAAGACACGGGAACAACCAGCCCACTGCTGCCTGCTCCCCTGTCTTGAGGCATACTGCACACCAGCCAGTTGGGGACTGGCTGGCTGGGGCACAGGGTGCCTCAGCGCCAGAGCTCTGCAGCATATGGGGACGGGAACAGACAACTCCCATGTCTCCGCATTTGTCCTGGCACTTTGGTGTGTTTTGCACTGCTTTTTCCTTTGGGTTTTTTTTGGTGTTACTGAGAAATTCTGGTAGCAAATTTTGCTCCAGCACTGCGAAGTAGCAGCACCATGCATGGTTTAATGTGCAACGCATACAGTTTCTAGCACTGCAAAGAGGTTTGTGGTGCCACAAACTGCACGTGCCTGCACATGTGGATCCGGCCTCAGAGGCTATTTGTACAGGCTTAAAATTTGACCTTCCTTTAGAATAAATTCCACAGAATCATATTACATCCATGGGAAAAAAGTTCCTCCGGTCTAAAGAGCATATGGAGTACCACTATCCAAGGCTTTGAGTGCTATCATGGTAGAATCTGACATTCAAATACTACAGTGACGAAGGGCATGAAAGTACTTGTGAAAAACAGATCTGTGTACTAGTTAAATGCTTGGCTGCTGCAAGTTCTGAGAAGCCTGTTTGTCCCTCTGGGTGACATATAGTTAGTTCCCTTTGGTTTAGGTTTAGGTATTGTGAGAAATGTGCTTAGCTGTATATAAGATCCTTCATAAATTGTTTATGAGATCTGTGGGCAAAGACATTTAACATCCCAAAAGGGGCTGTTTGAGCAACCACATAGTTCTGCACATATGTATAAATGCTACAAATTGCCCATCTTTAATATGATGCTATGTAAGCTGTTTCTTTCAATAAAACAGTGACCTTGGTGTTTACAGAAGCAGCTTTCTTACAACTGACTGATCCTCCAGTGCTATAGAGATGAGTGATGTGTAAGTAACTGATGTGAATCACCGGAAGGGAGTATCATTGCTGGTTATCTTGATATGAGGAATACAGGCCTGAAGGATAAATTAACCACAGGACGGTCTAAAAAAAAAAGCTTTAGTTTCTTCTATTTGGCAGATCATTTATCTAATCAAGGTAGCTCATAAGGAGCATTATCAGCCTAAAAAGCACATTAAAAAAAAACCCTCCTTATGTTTTCAATAAAATCTTTAATTATTAAAATGCAAGGCAATTTTTAAAATCTAATTTACTCCTACTATTAATGTTGATTATGTATGCAAGTCATTCTGTTTATCACAATTAAAGCGTACTGGCTAGTAATGCTGATTGAGAATTCTAAAAAATGAATGAAAGATTTAAAACTTATTTCCAAAAACTGGCTCAGAAATGTAATTAATCTTTTCTGTAAGACAGTATGGTAAATAAGTAATATTTTAAGGTCTGATTTTTTAAACAGTCTTTAGAACATGAAGATTTTTTATTCCCATTTCTTTCATGCTTTGGTTAAAAATCATTTAAAAACAATTACATTTTTCACTGAAAAATTAAAAATGTGTATTTTCTATGACTTTTCCCTAAAATTATATTTTAAAATGAGAAACAAATCCACAAAACCCACAAACCAATTTGTCTAAGGATTTTACCCATGTTTGCCGGTCAGTTTAATTTCTAGCAGTTTCACATCCCAATTCTCATTCAAGTGATGTCAAGAAAAAAAAAAAGGTCATCCGTATATTTAATAAAATCATAGAAAATGAGGGTTGGAAGAGACCTCAGGAGGTCACATCTAGCCCAACCCTCTGCTCAGAGCAGGACCATCCCCAACCAGATCATCCCAGCCAGGGATTTGTCTAGCTGGGTCTTAAAAACCTCCAAGGATGGAGAGTCCACCACCACTCTGGGTAACCTGCTCCAGTGCTTTACTACCCTCCTAGTGAGAACGTTTCTCCTAATACAGTAAAATCTCTGCTATCCGGCATTTAACCAGAATTTCCAGCCGGCCAGCCTACCTATATTATTCTCAGGCCCTTTTACCAAATAGCTGTCCTGTGCTACTGTTTACCAAAGTATAGGGAAATGGTTTCAGGGAAAGAGGACATGTAAGGAAAATCTCTAAAAACTGTGTAATGCAATAATCTCTCTTTCACTCTTACACCGAGTCTTGAGGTCAAGGACTGTTGCTTTCACCCGAGTCTGAATTATGTTAATGCATTAATGTACTGTAGCTCATACATTGGAAAGGGAATTGTATAATGGCTTTTTGAGTGCAATCATACTTCAACCCAACTTTGAGATCTTTGGATCTAAGCCAGGGGCATGCAAAATATGGCTTCTGGGCCAGATCCAGCCCACCAGCCCATTCTATCCAGCCCACAGGGCCCCTATAAAAGAATTAGAAAATAAATATTTATCTGCTGCTGGCTGCCTGTAGAAGATGACAGGAGACAGGGGCAGTAGGAACCAGGGAAAACAGCAGCCCAGAAGCAAGGCCCATCCAGCCTGGCCCTGTTACCCCCGAGCCAGAAGCCCCATGCTTAGCAGAGGCTCCTGGCCTGAGCTCCTGGGGCTGTTCCTGTCTCCCTGAGACCAAGAGGGGAATTCAGATAAGAAGGTGGTGGGTGGAAGGCAGGGGAGGACCATGGGGGTTACCCTAATCCTCGGGGCTGGGCTGGGCCAGGCCAGCTCCTGCTGAGTCCCGGAGTCTAGCCATATATTCAAGAGCTACATGGTGATGGAGTGACCGGCAGCCAGCAGGAAAGCAGGGAAATGACAGCTACAGGCAGAGCGGGGGAGTGGGAGTCAGCGGGTGCACAGGAGCACAGTGACATCTGGGCGGGAGCATGGGGCCTGTGCCAGCGCCCTGGGGCCAGTGCTGGCAGGGCCCAGAGTGGGGCAGCAGAAGCATGGGGTCCAGCACCAGCTGTGCTGGAGTGGGGGTAGGGATCCCACGCTCCTGCTGCCCCACTCTGGGCCCTGCTGGCATTGGCCCTGGGACAGCAGTGTGGGCCCTACACTTCTGGGCAGCTGTTGCTGTGCTTCTATGCATCAGTTCACTCCCACTCTCCCCCGCCACACCTGTAGCTGCCATTTCCTTGCTTTCCTGCTGGCTGCTCCAGGTACTCGGGCCAGGAGTCAGAGGTGGACGTGTGTGTGTGTGTGTGTGTGTGTGTGTGTGTGTGTGTGTGTGTGTGTGTGTGTGTG
>NW_017728932.1:11136337-11139408 GCF_001723895.1 Crocodylus porosus | reverse complement strand
CCCTCACACACCCCAGCCACCCTCTCCCCCACACAGCCCCCCACAAACCCCATACTCACCCACACCTCACATACCCACATACACCCTATTTCCTCACCCCACACATATCCACCCTACACACCCACAGCCCCCACAAACCTACACCCACCCCCCATAATATACAAGAGTAAGACTTAATTTTAAGCTATTGTGCAATCACCTCTATGTACACTACACAAACACATGTAAATCAGGACAAAAATATTTTTTGAAATCAAATTAAGTAATATTGTAGATGTTCACTTTTCAGAATATAATTTGGAATTTTTCTGCATCCAAAATGGCAAAACCCCTTGCTGGAAGGCATACTTCTGGGGGCAAGGGGAGGGACTTCTGGTGGCAAAGGTCAGGGGTTAGGGGGCTAGACTTCCAGTTACAAGATGGTGACCAGGGGGTGGGGCACCTGTCAAGGGGTGGGGCTACCCATGTGGCCCTCGACAGCTTGCCAAAACTCGGTAAGCGGCCCTCCGCCTGAAATAATTGCCTGCCCCGGTCTAAGCTTAAGCAGTCGATTCAGGAAGGCTGCAAGCATGTGCTTAATTTTAAACACAAGTAGTTCCACAAGTAGTTCCCATGGTTGTAATTTGAGCAGATGAGTAGTCCCACTGATTACACACTTCTGCCTTGCTGAATCAGGGCTTAATAGGCTACAAGAAAAAGTATATCTGATGCCTTCATGAGAAATGTGTTGATACTGCTCATGTTCATCTTACAAGCCATTCAAAGCCTCCAGCAAACACTCATTTGAAACATGCTATACTCAGATACCAAAGAGCTTGATACAGTTCCTAGATAACTAGAACTGTTCATGTACAGCAGAATGATCTATGTACAACTTCTGTGGCAAACGTATGGGACTTAAATACCCTTTTTTTCTCCCATGTAGACAGCATGACATAAGTTTATTTTCTGAAGGAAAATAAACACTGCTGTCAAGTACAGAAATATTTGAAGTGACAGCACATCTGCTGGATTCTCAGAATCCACTGTATATGAAGTACCACTTAATCTGGGCTTTTTTAATCCAAATGAATGTCCCTCAGACTGAGGAAACAAAGCACTGGCATATCTTCTTTGAAAAGACAGCAGATGTTTTAGCTAAAATAGTGTACATTATACCTGCTACAAGGTGCTCCTGGAAAGTCTGAACATTGACAGGGGCTCTCCTGAGGCCATCAGGAAATCAAACACCCGGAGCTGACTGCTCATTCGGGCAGAAAAATATCAGCAAGGGCTCTTAAACTAACAGAATACTCCATGTACAGAGCAATGATTGTTGCCTGTCTAACCAGAGAAGCAGATCTTCAAACTCCTGAACCAGTAATTCCCAGGTCACATGTAAATGATAACCATGTCCCAATCTCCCCCCACTCCCTTTATCTTTTCTTATCAGATGGGTTTGGACTGAGGGGGCAAAGGGATTTCATGACACGAAAGCTCAGCTCTGGCATTAAACAGAAGACTGTGCTTGCGTTTGCACTTCACCACAATAAAATTGCATGGTGCAAAGTATATGAACAGTGTTACGTGCACTTGTCCCTACTGATGATCACCACAACCTGCAATGTACCCGATGTGCGTTTAGAAACACCATAACCACAAAATAACTGTGTCATAAACTGCTCTTTATATGCTGCTCTGATACACTACCTAAGTGACAAAAACCAAGAAGCTCGATAGCACCAAGCATAAATGGTAGTTCAGTGAACTTTTATGGACCAAACAGGGGGACAAACCCCTGTAATCTTTATTCAGACAAGTATTTGTTATTTCCTTGGAAATTTTTCCTAATGGCTCTCAGTATCTGAATCCCAAGGTAACCTAATACTACTATTATATTTTTACAGGCCAAGGACACAAAACTGTTGACCAGATCCTTGGCCGGTGAGAATATGCTAGTATGTTGACTTGGTGTGACTATGCTGATTCACAGCCTCTGAAAATCCAGCCCAGTACTATTTTCAGCCAGGGCTGCTTATGCTTGTAGCAGAAGGTTACACAGGACAGCATGGCCACAAAGTACTTAGAGATATTTTTACGTAATAAAAAGAGGAAGTGCAATGGACAGATTTTAGGTACACCGTGAGATATAAAACTGCAATTAAATTATTTCAGCTTTCCCTACAAAAGCCACAAATCCCTATGAACTAGTTGTCAGGATAATTTAACTTCTGTGGCTCAATTCACATTGCTCAGGAAAAAAACAAAACAATAAAAAGACATTTCATGGCTTCATTTACCCAACAGCCTTTATTAAAGGGCCAAGGTATTCCAAGTGCAGTGATCCAGTGACTAAGTTTTAAGCACAGGAATCAAGAGACCTTGATTCTACTCCTTTCTCTGCCAAAGACTCTATATGAGTATTTGGGTATCTTTTGTCTCCGTTTCCAACTTGTAATAAGTTGATTGTTATTCATTTTTTATAGTGCTGGAAGTTTAGGGTTAAAAAAGCACAGTAAGTCCTGAGTATTTTGGAGTGTGTTCAAGCTGGACGTAGTCTGTTACGTTTTACACCTACCAGTGCAGATGGATGCTTAGAATTTACACTGGTAAATATGAGAGGTGCAAGAGGTGCTCAGGAACAGTCAGTCCTGCCAAGAGAATTAATAACTTGGTCTTTCCTACAGCAAGTTATGCTGCTTTTCCAGGGTAGCACCACAATACTTTTGGGCAGGCATGTCACAAATTGGCCCACACTGTCCCAGAGTGCCATTCTGATCCCCTCCCCCTGCTCTGCTTTCTGTTCTCTGCTCTGTGCTCCCCCTGCCTAATCTGCTGCTTTGCTTTCTTAGGATTACCATACATCCAGGTTTTCCCAGACATGTCCTTTTTGGGCGCTCTGATCTCCATCCGAGTAGTTTTTTGAAATCTGAACAAATGTCCAGGATTTTGTTCTGCTCTGCTGGTGGGAGGAGGGGGAGGGCAATTGGAGGCAGGGGCCACCACGTGTGTCTGTGCGCACACATGCACGTGGCCTGCATGCAGCCAGACAGGATGGTGGGAGCAGCCTCAGCAGCTACATGCAGGTAGGT
>NW_017728932.1:11104998-11136237 GCF_001723895.1 Crocodylus porosus | reverse complement strand
GGGGCTGTGTATGGCAGTGGGGTGGGGAGGGGTGTGTGAGCAGGGCCATGCCTGTTGGTGCTGGGAGAAGTTGTTTGGACTGGGACTGCAACAGGGCAGGAGGAGAGGCATCTGCCCCTTCAGTGTGGGGCTCTTCGGGGGCAGCAGAGAGCTCCATGGCTGGGCTGGTGGCCCAGGGGCCCGTGCCCATGATCGCAGGGGTGGAGTGACCAGGAGATGCTGCTGGTGTGGGGGGGGATAGGGACATGGCCAGGCCACCTGGCTCAGTGCAGGATCTCCAGCCCAGAGTGGGGGTTCCCTACTGTCCACACTGGGGCAAACTCACTCCGCCACCACCGCATGAACTGGAGTTGCCACGCTCTGGCTTGGTTGGGCTGGGGGCCGCAGGGGGTCCCCTCCAGGATGGCTGGGGGAGGAGGGGGCTGCAGGTCAGGAGTGAAGGGCGTTTGGGAGTGAGGGCATAGGGTGTGGATGGGGGCTTGTGGGTCAGGACTGAAAGTGCCAGTGGGTTGTGGGTTGGAAGTACAGGTCACCAGCAGGGACAGGGGGCCTGTGGCTTCAGAGTGAGCGCATGGGGTGTGGATGGGAGCTTATGAGTCAGGACTGTGGGGTACTGGCAGTGCCAAGAGGTTGCAAATTGGAAGTGAGGGGCACCAGCAGGGACAGGGGGCTCCAGGTTGGGAATGAGGGGCACCAGCATGGCCTGGGGGAGTGGGGAACTATGGGTTGGGAGTAAGCGGCAGTAGCAGGGATGGGGCGGGGGTGTATGGGGGCTGCGGGTTGGGAGTGAGTTGTCCTTCCCCAACAGGTGTCCTTTTTTGGTACTGGAAATATGGTAGCCCTTTCTGCTTTCTGCCTTGTTCTCACCACCCAATCTGCCACAGTGCTGCCTGTTGCCTTCTTAGCCTGTGCCATTTGTGCTGCAGGTTGACCACCCTTGCTTTAGTATGTCTGTGGATTGCTCAGGCTTTTAGTCACACCTGCTATGAAATTGTGCATGTAAGAAGAAACTTTAGCTCCAAGCAGGCATGCTTAGGGCTCCTTTTTGTCCTATCTGTTGATACAACACCAGGAAGCTCAGGGTTTTTATTTAAGATCTGAAGGCATTTTTTGTTATCTGCTGCCATTCTTTTGTGGCACACAAGTGATGGGAACACATGGCCTAGATATACTGCCAAGATTAGACTGCTGGGTCACGGTGACAGTATGAGATAGTATTGGTTCAGAAGAAGTGCTTGCAAAGAAAGGCATCTACCATGCATACAGAAATCCCTGGCTTGTTTAATGATATGTCTTGTCATTTCTGCCTAATGGGCCTTGTTACGTGTGCCTAATGGTTACATTAAAATGTGCAAGCACAGCTCCTTACCATTATTATGTCAAGAATAATTTAATTACCACAAATGATGCATCTGGGTATGCATAAAAGTAGTTGTTGATTTAAATGTTTTTCCCCACTCTCCCTTTTAAAGAACAGGCCATATTTATTTGCTGAACCTGCCTGAAGGCCACTCTCTTTGTCAGTCAAATGCATTTCAGAATTAAGGTATCCAGGTTGTAGCCGTATTGGTCTAGAAGAAAAGGCAATCAGGACTTGTAGTAGAGTTGATATCTTTTATTAGACCACCAAGCTTTTTGCAAATTAAAGAAATATTTGTGCAAAAATCTTGTTGGTCTAATAAAAGATATCAACTCTACTATGAGTCCTGATTTACTTTTCAGAATGAAGGTGACACAAGGAAACTCCAGAGGTGCTATGTTGGGTGAGGTTCTGTGCTGTGAATCAGTGTGTGTGCTGGGTGGGGAGAAAGGGGAGGTTATATGCAAGAAGGTCTCCTCTTACCATATCTAAAGTAGATACAGATGGCCTAATTTTGCTCTCATTTCTCCTGACATAAAGAAAGAGCAGCTCTACTGAAGTAAGTCATCCAAGCTTGGTGTAAACAAAGTCAGAATTAAACCTCAGGTATTTTTTCCTCTACCAATTCAGAGTGAAAATTACCAGTAGAACAATAACAGGAAATGAAACCTATTACATATTTTAAATCCCTCATCATTCAAATGTTTATGGGCAAAAGTAATATTACTTACACCAGTACCACCATTGACTTGAATAAGACTATTCCTGCATGTAGGTTTATTTATACTTAAGTATTGCAGGACTGGACTCTAGCTTGCATTATCTTTCATTTCTATTTATTATGTTCTCACTCCTATGTCATCCTCTGCTACTTTTTCCATTTTGTTTTTTTCTTTTCTAATACATTGCTTAGTTCCCTTTATTTGGTTTTATATGAAAAGAAAGAAAGCTTCTCAGGGGGAAAAATCCATAACTGAGACCATTGTTAGAAGGAGATGCTATTAGCAAGATGCTTAAGTCAGTATTTTAAAAGAAAGCTTTTCCCTCATTAAACAGCTCATTCTAATTAAAACAGTTTGTTTGGTTTAAGGTGTTTCCCAGCAAGGGTTACCACCCAAACATTATACATCAAAATGAAAGTTGATAAAGACTAAACGGAAGCTGACTAGTCTATTTTAATTTTCCAGGCATAATGGTAATAAAGCTAACTAACATGGATAGTAAAAAGCATATATGATATGTAAAATTATTCTGTTTTAATTATGTAAGTTGTTATTATTAATAGATAAAGAAACATGCTTTTATCAAAACCTGAAGCCAGATGCCTGGCTGGTAACTAGGCACTGATTTCAACAGATGACAGCAATTTATATAACTTAGGATGTGACAAAGTCTACTTCTAATAATTAAAATTAAGAGGATGTTTCCAATATGCTGGTGTAAATCCAAAGTAGCTATAAAAGTCTACTACATAACTGTATTCATACAACTTGGCGCAAGTCAGGCTTAAAGATACGAGCCTTACATTAGCTAGGACAAATCTGCTCTGGGGTAATAAACCATCGTACTTCACCAGTTTTATGCAAGTAACTTTGGAAGCAAGGCTAACGCAGCAGCGAATCAAGCCACACACATTATTTCCTATTACTCCCTATACAGCTAGCCCCCACTATACATTTGTATCTTGAGTATGTGTGTCAAAAAAGAAATTTAGTAAGATTGGCAGGGTCAATGGGAATAATCACCACTGTGTTGTGCGTTAGCTTGGTGAAAATAGCCTATTTTTAAGCTGTTCTCTCAATATTGCCCTGCTCTAATGGATAGATAGGCCTCCTGCAAAGAATCTGAATTTGAAAATTACTGTTTATTTTTTAAATGTTTCCATACTGCGTTGTTCCTTTTGAAACTGGCTGTGTGTATGATACATTACAACAGTTGCAGGACCTTGACATGGCAAGGGTTACAGATTTATCTGAGCTATTATGCTAGGCAGGATTATTTGTTGCATAAAAAAAGCACTAATATACCATTTGAATTTAGAGAAAAATAAAGCAATAATCACAACTGGCCTGATTTTCTGTATTATCATTATACATAAAACATCTAAAACAGTGCTTGGTGCTTTACAGACATACAAGACTGATGTCTGTTCTGCAGAGCTTACAGGGATAGCCATACTATGGCTTCCAGGGTGTTAAAATGCGGATCCTAAAGGAAAGGCAGTCAAATAAAGTCATTTTCTATTTTCATCAGATCTTGCTCATTATTCATTGTAACAAGTCATTTAAGAACACACACTGTTATTTGAACTGGTGTGCTGTGCTCAGTTACTGACTCCAAGACAGTGATTCTCAACTTTTTTAGACTCAAGATCCCCTTGGAAAATTCCAGCTCTAGTTTTCACTTGTTTTTTTGACTACAGGAAAATAATAGAGCAATTCTCCTGTTGCAGAGAATGCAGAAAAACCACAGAAGATCAGAATGTTTTTAACATTTTGGATTCCTGTTTGAAATCTCTGGGTTTACCTTGTAGATCATGCTGGCACACCATGTGTCACACTTGAAAAGATTTGGTTGAGAATCACTGCTCTAAAGTACTCAGATTTTGAAAATTGTATATATTGCAGCTCTTAGCTGTCAAGAGTTTGGTTTGTGACTTAAGGATTAGGAAGTCTGACTGGTCCAAGAGCCTGTTTTTCTTATGCCCTATGACTTATCCAACCATTTAAACCTCTGCAATATAGGGATAAAATGCACCCATTCTGGTCCAGTATCTTTAGGCACTCGCATTGTGCAGGTGCAATCAACTACAAAGACAGAGACAGGACAACAACTACTCAGGACTGCTAGCTGTGATACTGCACACATGTGTAAATGGTGAGCTATTAACCTGTCCAATCAAGCTTTGTTACTTTTGTGTAACCTCAATGACCTCAGTGACTTCAAAACATAAATTTGGTGTTTGGACTCCCTATTAAAAGAAATTAAACCTTTGAAAATGGCACTTCAGGAACGCTACTGCAGCACCAAATCAACGTTTCCAACTCTGATGCATCCCACAGGGCAAAAAGAGATTCCATAGAATCTTATTGCGTTTCAGCTCTGTGTTTGCCCGACTTGGAAATGCAGAGAAGAAATGTGTTGCAAAAATGAGAGACAAAGCTGCCACATACCAGATATATATTCTGGGGGGTTGGGGGATAGAAGACAAGCTATTTGGTTTAGGTATGTTTCCCCATACTAACATATACACCTTATTTACAACTAAATACAAGATTTGTTTTTCTCAAGTAGTTTATTCATTAAAAAAAAAAAATCGTCCGCCTTCTACAGAAGATAACATGTGGCTGGGCTATTTTAAGAAGGCAAGCAGCTTCTTCTCACAGGTCCCCCATTCAGTCTTTGGAGAGAGTGTCAATTTTCTTGCCACTTCAACATCTTGCTGGCATGACATTAGCTTCAGAGGGAGTTCGTTTGCTGTCCAAACATGAAAATGGAGTGAAAGCAGATGCCAGGAATGGGATGAAAGGAAAAGTTGGTGACAAAGAGCAGTGGGGAGGCATTTTGGTGTGAAGAAACATAGAGCCCAGAGAATTGCATAATTCTGTCATGTTCCCCATAAAGAACATAAGGAAGAAACTAGTGGCTTGCAGCAAAGAGAGGCAAAAAGTGAGAAGGGATCAGATGGGATGCGGAATAAGTCATCAAATAACCTTGTCAGATCTTCTATATCACTACAGCTCCACTAACTTGGGATTTCTTATGTGATTAAAAGTTATGTCCATGCTTAAGTACTTCGTTAAACTGAACTGGGGACTTGGCAATCCCACAATTACC
This sequence comes from Crocodylus porosus, assembly GCF_001723895.1. Classification (NCBI taxonomy): domain Eukaryota; kingdom Metazoa; phylum Chordata; order Crocodylia; family Crocodylidae; genus Crocodylus; species Crocodylus porosus. The sequence goes on along the minus strand of NW_017728932.1, from coordinate 11,131,040 downwards.
TACTGTCTCATACCTGAACTTTTCCTTTTGACTTGCACAGCAGAATCCTGTGTTTTTGCGGCTAACAGCCTGGGCTGTCTATTCCCATTGATAAGCATGATGATAGGCAACTTGCTATATGTGCACGGCTCAGCAAGCTCTCGTGTGGGCAGATCCCTGCACTCCACCCAGAGCCCTTCTGACGTCAGTACGTCTTCATTACTAGCTCCAAAACAATAGCACAAAATTTCCTTCTCAAGCTGGGTAAGTTGTAGGAGAATACTCTTCTATTTTTCCACTCTATTTCATTAACGGAGGAGCTGATTTGTTTCTAATTTTATACAAAGAAAAGATTTCTGAGAGGCAACTGTAGAAAAATTGTTCTTCAAGATCTTTGAATATGAATGAACTGAGATATCTTAATCCTGTACATATTTTTATTCTTTGAATGTCTATTAAATACGCTTGCTGTCTTTTGTATGTTAGGAATCATGCATCTAATTAGAGCATGATATTTATTTGAATAGCCAAAAATCTAATTAACATATATTAACATAACAGTGAATTTATGACATCTTAATGGCACCAGTAGAATTTATGAATAAAATATAACCAGGCTATTTACATTTCTGTTTTGTTGCTATCTGTAGAGTTGTGTATTGGGGTATGTGTGGGCTTAAAGACACCCACGTGTTAAATTATCAATAGCCCAACTCAGAATATCCCTTTTGTACACATTCTTGTCTTCAACCTACAAATGTCCTATTATATTTTGTTCTTGTGATATGTTACATTACCTTTTGCACTGACGGGTCAAAAGAAAGGATATGCACCTACTTGCTAAAGGGTATACATGATTTTGTGCTCAGCCATGAAGTCATAAGAGAGGCCCTCCAATACTCAAATGTCTGTTCTCAAATCTAGTTCCTGCTGCGCATGAAAACACTATGCTCAGAACTAGCCTGAACATTTTAAACAGTACAATGCAATACCACCACTTGGATAGGATTTAAAAATCTTAAAGGAAGGTAATTTTGACTGAATTTTTGAAGAATCTCAAGGAGCTTCAAGGGACTTTTCCCACCATTTGTCACTGTGCAAAGTCAGTGCAAAATGCTGCTAACAGGATCACACCCAAGCAAAGTGAGGGGTGAATTCAAGAGAGTGACAAATCAGTTCCATGGGACTCAGTAATGTTGATTCAATATACTATGTTTTCGTAGGGTAACCAGATTGTATTCTCTGCAACCTTTCTAGGTACCATGCAGTTTTTGGTGGGCTCAAGCCAATATGTCTGACAGAAGCAAAGAAAGAATACTAGCATTCACAGTGTTGGATACACAGTCAGCAGACTTGCTACCACTTTATAGCACCCTTAGTTTGAACAAAATAGTAACAGACAGATGCATGTCCCCATGAATAACCGGCTTTACCAGTAAGAGATTAGAATTGATCTGTCATGTTTCATCGACAACAGCCTACAATCACACATTTCCATGCATCACTGGGAATGACAAATTAGTTGCAATCAACTTGGGCAGTATCTAGTGCTGTGTCTTTACCTGCAGCTTCCCAATTACCGAGGGTCAAATTTTGGCAATCTGATTCTGTGGGCAGCTCTGTTGACAGGAGTAGGGGTTTTCATACAATTATGTGTTTCTCTATGGGAGTAAATGTGGCATCATCTAATCTTGAATGGCTGGAACCTTAAAGGTAAGAGAAATGCAGTGAGGCACATGCAACAGTTATGGAGATTTAATTCTGCATACCTCACATTAACTAGGGCTTGGTCATGCATACAGTAGTACCCTTTTGGGTCCAGAATGAGGTAAGTGAAAATATTAGAAGCTATCAGCATTTTGTTTATTTTGCCTCTGTTTTCTATTCCTTTAAAATGATTTAGCAGAAGAAAAGTTTTATATATTTCACTGACAATCAATCAAAATATTTCTGCCTATTAAAACAAAACAAAACCCCCAAAACAGACTGTTTAAATGGAGTCCTGCAAGGGCTGTCAATCACTGACACAGAATTAATCAATTCCTCTTCAAAGGCTCTGGCTTTTTACACGCATGGCAGCAGTACTCTCTTTTTGGATAATTCTTTATGCTACAACCTCCTTTGATGTTTTTCTTGCAGCTTTCACAACAAAAATGACCATCAAATCAAGAGTGCAACCATGTACATGCATGGGGGGAGCACTGAAGAGAGGCGGTGGGGAGAATGATGACAAGGAAATCTTGGCCCATTCCTTGCAGATCTTGCAAGGTTCTACTGTACAGCAGGGCAGAGTTTGGGGATCCACAGAAGCAACTGGTAAACCTCATGTGGCAGCACAATTTACTTGCTAGGGAGATTCCTTCCAAGCTGACATTTGCCAGGATTGTACATGGACACCTGAGACCAATGCCCCTTCAAAACCATCTTCAATCAGCCATCCGCCTGATTGACGATGATGAGCAAGAACTGGCTTTCAGCTGGAGTAAGGACATAGCAGACACTCTACCACACAGAGCAATAGACAACACTTCAGTAGTGCTTTTTATCCATCAAAGTCAGAAGCACACAAAGGTAGGTACCAGTAAATATCTTTATTTCCAATCTACAGAAATGGATACTGTGAAAGTGTGGTTGGTAGCATTTTGCCAACATCAGAACTAGATTTGGGACTGGAATTCAGCTCCATCTCCAGTGTTCATATCTTACCTCATGGAGCACATGCCTGATTGAGAAAAAGCACATCTAGGAATGGGTAGTTTCTGGATATCACAGAAACTGTGTTCTCTGTCACACTCCACAGTTCTAGCACATTCATTAACATTCTTTCTTCTGTTAGATGACACATGTATTGCCTTTCTAAATTTCCTCATTAATGCAAAATTTCCTCGCATTGTTGGTCAGACTGTTTTAGCATATGTAAACATTAGCCTTTTTGCCCAACAATATAGAAGTCTCGTTGCAAAAATATTTCCATCGGTGTCTCAACATGGACATAATATGAAGTTGAGTCCAATAAGACCTTCCCATGCTCCATGCTGGCATTCCCATCATTTTCTCATGCTCTTACACATAAAAGCAAGATACTGTACCACTGGTTATGAAGAAAACAAACATTAAAAATAATTCCTAATGCTTTCATATCTGTTGATTTTTATAGTAAACTCAACTGGCATGATTCAGAATTCCAACATCAAACTCAGCTGGTAAGACACACACTAGCTATTAACACAGTCTTTTCTCTTTTTTGATGCAATTGGGATAACTTTTCAAAAGAAGTCACCAATTTTGAATACGCAGCTAAAAGTTACCTCACTATTTTAAATGGGATCTAAAGTCTTTGCAGAATTGGGTCAATCATAAATAAGAATGGGGTAGAAGTACAAAAAGCTAGAACCCGGGCTGAAATATTTAAAAAAAGCAACAGCAGTCAAAAATACTACTGCATAGAAATACATCTTGCATGTGGCAAGTCTGAGAAAACATGGTTATATCCTATACTTAGTATTTCACACTTCCCCTCCTCTTTTTGTTTTATTCAGCTGGTATGTCTTATCATTAGGTAAGGCTAAGTTCGTACAACTACTGGTGTGCATGAGTAAATAAGAATGGAAGCATTCCCATCCATTTAAATGGGAATAAACACACACCTTTGCAGCTATGCATCTAATTGGACCAGGGCTCAACTAACTCTATGAGGGACAAATGTTTTAAGATATTTACATATTGCTGGGGTGTTAGTTGTAGTCGTGTTGGTCTAAGGGCATAGGCAGGCAAGGTTCTTTGGGGAAATGTGCTATCTTTTATTAGACCAACTGAGTAGCTGGGACTACTCAGTTGGTCTAATAAAAGATATTACACTCAAAGCTAGATGTAAGGAGTTCTGGCTAGTTGAAACTACTTAGTTGGTCTAATAAAAGATGTCACATCTACCCAAAGAACCTTGAGTGCCTTAAGATAAGTAGGCGCCAAAATTCCACTGAAATCAAATGGACAATTAGATACCCAAGTATCTTTAAAAATATGGCCCCACATTATTTAAGGGAGGGATATTGCCAATGGTAAGCTGGGAAATGGAAATAACGATGGTGATCTCTTCTGTAGCCCACTTTGAGGTCAACTGATGAAAAGTATTATGAGCGAGACAGGTGTATATTTGATGCTTAACATGAAAAATACATATCACTGAAGACCTTTATGCCAGAGAACAGCTAAAAAAAATCAAAGTTCCCACTTACTAAACTGTTTAACCTCAAAACATTTTTGCTGTTCTCATATACAGAGCAAAACACAGACAGCACACTTTTGAGATGCCGTACATGCACCACTGGAAACTTACAATGGAAATCTGCAAAGAGGTGCAATCCTGGATCTCGGTGAGGATGAGGAAGACAGCCCTCAGCTTGCTACCAGGGCCTTAAAAAGAGTGAGATAAATAAAGAATCGATGCAAATGTCAGATGGTGTTTCCCTCAGGTTTATTTGGCAACTTGTATGCTTCTGAAAAAGTGCTAACAGCTGCTCTGAGTGTTACTGATAAGGAGGAGCAGAACAGATCAGATCTCTTCATGAGCTTCTACCTGAAAGGATCATTCCTAAGAGGCAAGCTTTGCCAGTGGGGATGGCTAAACCTTTCTACACAGAGCTTTCAGACATACTACTAACTTCATAAGCCAGGGCTGTTAACAGGCTGTTGTAACAATAAGACCACCACAAAAATTTCAGGGTACGCTGGAATGTTTTTGCTGCCCTTCATTGACAGCAAGATAATTTAGGATTTACCTCCTTAAATGTAGTTCAGCAGCAGAAGCAAGAAAAATTAGTTTAGTCTCACCCTCCTTCTCCTCCACGTGCTCCCGCCAAGCCAGGACTCCTTACATCTAGCTTTGGGAGGGTTTATGGCCTATTCTGCAAATACACTGACGCAAATCTCCCCTTGCTGCGAGTCCACTGATTCTGGGATGCATGCGACCAGTTTTGGCACAAGCCCTGACTCCAGTGAGACCACTGCCAGCCAGCAGATGACACCAGTTTGTTTTCAGGGTTAAAACAGAGATCCCATGCAGAGATGTTATCTTAGGCATATGAAAAGTGCGTGCCAGAGTATTGTTCAGGAATACTGAAACTGAAAATACTGAAAACTGAATATTGTTGAGGACTATTCAGAGTATTGCCTGTGAGTGAAAGTGAACCGGTACTGAAACATCACTTGTGTTTGTGTACTCTTCATTGATTACACCAAAGAAGATGAGGGTCAAACTGGCCTTTTCCCTCCCTTTCAGCTGCTCACGCACATTTCAAAAGTGTTTGTATTAGAGAGGGACCGAAGGGGATTCAATGGCACGCTGCCCATTCTTCATCTCAGGGCTGATCTGTGTTCACCAAACTCACACCTGTATTTTGCCCTGTCAGTGCTTCTATTGCTAGGTAATGGTATTGTTTTGCTCCACGCAAGTGGCGGCTGTTTCTAAAGCATGATTCTCGGGGGCAAAGGCATACATCTATTCAGATCCTCCTTGGCAGCTTGGTGACAGGTCTGAGGAAGGGGGCAAGGCTGGAGTTCGGCTCCCATCTGCCATTTAGAAATAATTCTCATTTTGGAGGGTGGCTCCTGGCCACGCGACGACGCCATCAGGAGTTGGTGGAACAATTTGCAAAAACGACATGCTGGCAGTCGTTTTGCTGGACACAGGGTCAGCCAGCAGCTGAGGAAAATGGCAGCTTGCCGGAAATACTTCGCCGAATCCTTCGCCTGAATATAAAGGTCCATGTCCCCACTCTCATTGGGCCAAACTGGTGCAGCCGTGAGGGTCCAGACATGAGGAGGGAAATCTTTTCATTAGACCAGGTGTCCAGCCAGCTGTCAAATGCCAGGGCCCTTCCCCTCCCCCAAGGACTCTGCCCTTCCCACCCTGTCTCAACCCGGGCTCGCCCCCCCTGCCCCGCCCCCGCTCCTCTCGGATTGGCTCCTGGCCGTGCCCCTCATGCCGGCGCCGACGCTCATTGGTCCGCTCACGGGAACCTCGCCTTCAGCCACACTTTTTTTTTTTTTTTTTTTTTTACCCTGCCGTCATTGGCTCCCTATTGGGAGCGGCTCCTCCATTGGGTGGGAGGAAAGCGCGCTGCGATTGGCCGGGCGGAGGCCGCGAGGCGGGCCCGCCCGAGGTGAGGGTTGTGTGAGGTGAGGGAATCTCGCGGGGTCTCGCCGAGCGCTGGGCGCGGGGAGGGCTGCGCTGATTGGGCGGCGGGGTCACAGGAGGCGGGACGAGCCTCCGCGGCACCGGCCGGCGGCGCTGGGGCCGGGGCTGTGATTGGATGGGGGCGGCTCTCGCGGAACCGGGCGGGCCGGGTCCCATTGGCTGCGGGCGGGGGGAGGGGGGCGGCCGGCTGCGCGCGACGGCCGCTGGCTGCTGGCGGTGCTGCGCTCCGCTCCGCGCGGCTCCGGCGGCAGGCGAGTGGCGGCGCCCTGTCAGCACCGGGCCCGGCCCCTCGGTCCCCCCCGCCCGGCTCTGGGGGGCCCGGAAAAGTTCCCAGGAGCGGCTCGTGGCTGCCCGGGGAGGGATGTAGGAGGCCCGCGGGCCGGGGGCATGTGGGCATGGCAGGGGTAGCTGCGCCGGGGCTGTGGAGCGGTGCCTGGGGGGCCACCGCGCACCCTCCTCGCGGGGGGCGCGGGGTCTGACCCTCCTCCGCCTCTCGACACGCTGCCGCCGCCGCCGCAGGATGGAGTGCTAGTCGCCCGCCACGGCAGGAACCTCGGGGGGAAAGGGGGGGATCCCGCCCTGCCCGTCCCCGTCCCGTCCGCCGGTTCGGCTCCATGAAGACGTGAAGCCCGTTGAGCTCGATGCGCTTCAAGGCGGGCCGCCTAGGATGACGCCTGACTCGTGCTAAAGAGTAGCAAACTTCGTGGGGGTTTCGGTCCTTTTTTTTTTTTTTTTCCGGCCTGGCCCAATGACCGCTTGACCCAGTCGCTAATCCAGCCCGAGGGCGGGTTTTTTTTTGGGTGGTTGTCTTTGTTTTTTTTTGAATGTCGCTCTGTGGCACGACGGCCAACGCAAAAATGATGGCGGCTTACAATGGCGGTACGTCTGCGGCAGCAGCGGGTCACCACCACCACCATCACCACCACCTTCCTCACCTCCCTCCTCCTCACCTCCATCACCACCACCACCCTCAGCATCACTTGCATCCCGGCTCCGCTGCCGCGGTACATCCCGTACAGCAGCACGCCTCTTCGGCGGCTGCGGCAGCGGCGGCTGCGGCGGCGGCTGCGGCAATGTTAAATCCAGGGCAACAGCAGCCATATTTCCCATCACCGGCACCGGGTCAGGCCCCTGGACCGGCTGCAGCGGCCCCAGCTCAGGTACAAGCTGCAGCAGCTGCTGCAGTTAAAGCGCACCATCATCAGCACTCACAACATCCACAGCAGCAACTGGATATCGAACCGGACCGACCTATCGGATATGGAGCCTTTGGTGTTGTCTGGTGAGTATGGAGAATCAGCTGAACTCGTTTTTTCCTGTCATTGTTTAACGAGTCGTCATTCATGCTTATTTTTGTCATTTGGGCCAGAAGACCAGAAAGCTGCTTGCTTGCAGATTGCTTTTGATGATTCATATCTATTGTGGAAAGTTGGCTTCACTTGCATGAGTGGACAGAACAGGGTTTATTGTGAAGCGGCAACCTTTCACAGATAGGCCGCACTGTAAACCAAGTTGAGTTTTGGATGATACCATTATTTTGAAGCAGATGCAACTTGTTTATACGCCTTGTATAAATATTGTACAGCAAGAAGGGAATGGCATTTGGTTTACTTATAGATGAGCTCTGCACGCACTTAGGATAACACTTAGTAGAGCGCACATTTAGACATAGGCAGTACATAGAAAACATGCAAATTGGTGTCGTAATGTTAGTCAGCTGTCAGCATCTTGGTCCTGGAGACTGCATTTGCCCTGCAGTAGCATATTACTTACCACCCAGTTTCACTGTCTTCCTGTATTTCTGCACGCTCTTCTTTCTCAACCCCTAGCCACTTAGGTCTGGGGCTCTTATCTGTCACACCTATCCTCCTCTTAAAATAATTTGTGACCAACCTGAAAGAACTTTTTTAGTTACTACTTTCCAGGATCATGAAGGAAAAGGTCCCCTCCCCCATCCCTTTTTTACAATACTTTGTTTCTGAGAACAGGAAATTTACCATAAGGCTTATGGTGCATTAGAAACACAAAGTATGTATGGGTTTTGTTTTTTGGAACCAGGCATATTGCAGCACACTTCCTGTTCACAAATATGAAGTCAGAAGCATGAAACTAGTTTTACCCCACAAAACTTTTAGCTGTATTTATTCAAGATAGGTTTTAGTGGTATTTAAGAAATGTTGTCTTTGCTCCATCCCATAATTTCATTTTGCTGAAATAGACGTAGTCTGCTTTTTAAAGCTGTGATTCTCCTGGTAGATCAGTACATGCTGCAACTCTGAAGGGTTTTACAGCAGAAGCCTTCCAAGACCAAGATTGTGCTTTCCTTAAGACTGAGAACTGATAAAGTATCAGACAAATGTGTTTGTTGCAAAATATAGTTTTAATATAAAATACAAAATGTGTGGCTCAAAGTATGTCAGGCTTAAGGGAGTAGGTTAATGTTTTAGTTGAATTGCATCTTATTTTTACAGTCTTGTACCATAAATTAATTAAACACTAATTGCTCAATGCCAGAAAAGTGATTTACGTTTTGTGAAGGGTCTGCATTGCTGTACCTGGGTTAAAGTGCTCTTGCAACTATACAGCATAACCTAATTTTAAGCATGAGATGATAAAAACTAGAGAGCAGTCCTTCATACAGATAAAATAAAAGGAAAGAGAAATATTTTTTTGTATATCTTTGGCTATTGTGTGTGTTTTTCTTGCCTAGAGTTATTGCAGTCTCTGTTAATTTAGGCTGGTCGGTAAAATCGGATCCCATTATCTTTATCATCTGGTGCAAACATCTTGTTAAATACGCATTTCCCTTGGTCTCTGTTTTCCCTTCTCTGTTTGAAAACAAAATTACACAAGAAGATCTGCTTGCATTATTTTTAATTATGTAAATATTTTATTTTGACACATGAAGATAGAGAGTCTAAATAGTAAAGTATATCAGCATTAACAAATGATCAAAAGAAAGGGGAAATAAATCCTGTTATAGAAATAGGAATAATATATAACTATACAGTTGACAGACTGCAGGTAGAATGGGGGCCAAATTTTTCACTGGTATTAAATGGGACCCTGATTCTGCAGTTGGATCCAGGCAGATGGAGGGGTGCCTCCTACCTACAATTGTAGGATTGGGGCTATGGCATTCATTTTAAAGAAAATCTGAAGTTTTCAATTCAGCAATGGTTAAGATCACTATGGGAGCACAGAGATCAAGGCTGACCCTGGTATTGCAATTTCTATATTCCTGTAAACTGGAAAAATACATACGTATTTGCAAAACCTCATACCAAGTCCTTAGTTTGTTCAGTGGCTTCTGTTAGGCTTGTGGCATTGGATGGTGTTAACTCTTACAAGTGAAATGCATCCTGGCTTTAAGAGTGATTATTCTTGGGCCTAAGTTTGTTTTACATAGGAGAAAATCTGTTTGGTGCAAATGGAACCCAATGCCTCTAAATCCAAAATTACTTGAGGTTCTAGCTGCATAATGAATCTCTTCTCTTACAAACTGCCTATCCATATCTCATCCTGAACACATTGTAGTCTTAATTAATGGTTCAAAAAGGTAATGCATGTAATTTTGAAGGAAATTGGTCTTATTGCTGCATATAGATGAACCATTTGAAGAAGTAATGCTTCTCCTTTACATTCAAATGTATTGCAGAATAGTTGGTCTGCTAGAATTTGATTTATCCTTCTCCTTAGTTTAGCTGGCGAAATAAGTTATCAATAATGGACAGTTTTGTAAAGGTATTGAATTTCCTATTAGTCTGCTGGTAAAGGTTTTGACTTGACACTAGGATTAGTGTTTGTTGTTAACAGCTGCCTGTTTAGGTTTTATTTACAGCTAAAGATTTCAGTGTATTTGGGTGGTGCCTTGACATGGTTTGGTGTAGGCAGTATGCTGCTCTGGTTCTCCCCTCATGAACAGCCAAAGCATCATGCTTCAACATTTTCATATTAACTCATTGTATTACTGCGTTGTTGTTTGTGCACACAAAGTATATCATCCCTATTTGTCTGCACACCATTACAGCATAATAGGATTATCTTCGACAAATGTCATCTCTCTTACTACCTGTTGATTTTAATTTAATTATTATTTTTTTAAACCAGTTTGACTTGGTTGGTTAAACATTAAGGCATCTCTAAAGGGCTAACAGCAATAAATAAACTGCTTTAGTTTTTAAGGTCTGGCATATTTTAGCAATGAATTAACAGGTACATGTAGTTAGTTAACCAGACTAATACCTTGAAAACATGGGGAATGTGGAAGATGGTTGTTGGGGCAGAAAAAGTTTAAAAGTACCTTACCCTGGGGCACCAAAAATTTGCTTAACCACGGTCTTTGAGGGCAGGGAGCCAAGAGTCCAAGGGCTGCACCTAATATGCTGAAAACAGTAGTTTGCATATGTCCTTGTTTTTAAAGGGTCACTGTCAACCCAGACATAAAGTTGTTAAGCACGTAACATTGTAAATCTATCACTAGTGAAGGGTGTGCCTTATACTTTTAAAATCCTAAATCTGTCTTTTGGAAGATACGTACATCCCTAGGTCGTGCAGGTGTGTGAGGAGCTGTCCTCGCTCCTTGTTGTGCTGGGGAGACATGCTGCTGCCACCTGGTGGGATTCCATTTCCAAGAGAGCAAGTGTGCACCTGCTGTGGCTCGGGGGCTTGGCACTAGGGAAGAGACAAGTTGAGTAGGTGAGGCTTCCTTGGGAGGAGCAAAGAGGAGCTCCTGCTTACTTCTTGGGAGGATTCCACTCTATTTATGCCAAAGAAGAGGATGTTGCCTGGGAGCCCCTTATGGAGGTGGATGAAGAGTTAACTACTTATGCCTCTGGGGGAAATTGGAGCTGCTTTTGCTGTCAAGGAGGCTTTGCCATGGCAGGTGAAGGCATAAAATTAATTGAAGCATTTCCTGGTAGTCAGGAAACACTACAGATATTCTATGGCTCCATTAATATATGAAGCTGTCCTCATTACCTTTTTTGTGGAGGATCTCCATCCCCTCTTAGTAGGATAAGAAACTAGTTTGTTAAGTGCAGATTTGTTGGGGAACATTTAAAAGTGATTTTGATGTGAATGACTGTATGTGTGGGGTGCGACTGTGTATAGCCCGTTTTAGAAAAGGTGGAAGCATTCGTCATGTCTTTTCAAAGCTGGTGCTGTCTCAGGATGCTGCATCAGAGAAATTAAAATTTGAAGGTGATGCACATTATAGTAGATCCTGCAAATGTCCCAAAATGGGAGAAAAAAAAAATTATGTTCCTTCTACTAGCAGAATTGTTTAAGAGAACTAACACATTATGTTTCATGTTGTAGATAGTAGCACACTGTTCCAAGGGGTCTGGCTGTTCATACATGGGATATCAGGTGTATGGAAACTATAGTTTGTGCAGTTTTGGAGCTGTATCAGAGTTAATGGTAGCTAGGAGTTATGGTTGATGGGTAGCTTGAACTTAGAGGGCTGAAAGGGCAACAGCAAATGCTAAATAACTAATGAAAAAATTATCATACATAATTGATATTTAAGTGGATAAAATATTGCATGGATATTAAATGTTCGAGCAGTAAAGAGGTTTCTAGAATCAAGTGGTGATATTTTATTGTAGAAGACCTTTATATATTGAACAAGAATATAGTACAGCATTTTGGAAGAAGTATGCTGGATCATATCTGTTGGAACAGACAATTCAGGCTCCAACTTCAGAGTCATATAAACAAGTGCAGGAGCATCTTCTCTTGTGCCCGGATGATGCCGGAACCAGGATGTTGCTTTGCATTGCTGTTATAGCTCGTATTTACTAAATTACTTCTATGCTTTTTAATGCAAAGTGTGGACGTTGAGCATATAATTTGATTAGATGTTTGTTTAAGTGAAAGCTTTTAAGAGGAGTTGGTGCTACTTGCTTCATAATGTGGAGTCATATGATGTAAAAGTTGTGTTCTCTCCTGTTTGTATCTCACTTGTTGGAACCAGGGAGACATTAGTGTGTTTTTTGTTTTTGTCTGGATAGCTTACGTTGTGATCCATAGTTACCAATATCTTCAACAATTTAAAAAAAAAAATTGTGTTGACTGGCATCTTGGAAGGTAGTTGTTTTACTTTTCTTTAAATTCCTTAATTTGCAGCTTTGCAGTAATGTTGAATTAGTTTTAAGTTTTCCTTGTAATTTTTAATGTGAATGAGGCTGCCTAATAGGTAGCTTGAACTCCAAGCAGGAAGTAATGATGAGGAAATGACCGTTTGACTGTATTTAGGAGAATATCCACAAGAGGCTGTGGAAGTAGTATTCCAGGCTGATAACGTTATTTATAGAGAAGACCATTGTGAAACACCCAACTCAAGCAAGTGCAAAATCATCCCAGAGAGGCTGTTGGAAAAAGCAGTAATATGACAGACAGGTCCATGCCAAATCAAGAGTATAACTTTTTTTGTGGAAAAAAATATCCAAAATTTGCTGTAAATCTGCTGTGTATTCTAATGCAGTATAATTCTCAATGCTGATCTGCAGGCCTATAAATAGGGAAAATGGGGCGTGGGGTGGGAAGGGAGAATAAAATATACGAGGCCAAATGCTGAGTTTCAGTGTGTCAGGAAAACTTAATTAGCGTTTAAAAATGGGTGTTATGTTCAGTATTATTGGTGTTTGTCTTTTTTTAGACATCTGTGAAGTTGCATAAGTTTTTTTGTTTTTTTTTTGTTTTTTTTTTTTTGAAAAGTCTATCTAGACTTTTCTGATGGAAAAGATAACTGTAGTTATTACCATGGTTTCTCACTATATCATAATCTGCTTAGAAGACCTAGAAATCTAGTGCGTGAGGCTGGTGTTAATAGCAAAGTACAATATCGTGTCTTGAATCTTCTGTGTTGTGTGGTATCCGTGCTCATCCCCCGCCCCCCCGTGTAAACCACTAATTGTTCATTCTTCTAGGCAGTAACTCGCTTGTGACAGTAGACTGTTTTGAATGGATTTGAAGACATGGGATGGAACCATTTTTACACTTGAGTCTTCCAAAGAAAATTTTCTAATACAACATTCCTTTTTTGCATTATACTGTAGTGGGTTCTTCTTTTGTCTGGGGCATCTGATGCAGATAAGCAGTGATTTCCTAAGATGCCATGTCAGTTTGATCCCATTGTTGCTTGGAGGAAACCATAAGGGTGCCTGAGGCAAAAGAGGCAGTGCTGACAATGAGCACACGACAGCAGTGTGTATATTGAACCAACACTGACCATCACACTAAGAATAAGCAGATGAACATCTTTACATGGTGGGTGTGGTGTTGTTAAAGGAAGCATTCCTTTCAGTAACTCCAGTTGTGATTATTATATGTTTTTTTTAATGAATTAGTAGTTGTTGTAAAGAAATATTGCATGGCAGTCACTTTTATTGAAATCCTAATATTGGATAAATTAAAATTTTCATGCATCAAAATTTTACTTTGTGAATGTTGTGGAAGGAAATATGATAGGAACAAGCTTACCTAGGACTGCTGAATAAATCATAGATATGTAATAGCTTCTAAACAGTTTACTTTTCAAATGGTGCTGTCCAGGTATCCAATATGGATATAGAGTCTTATTAAATCCAGCTAAAGCTGTGAAGAAATTATTTGTCAGATATTTTTTTTTTCTAAGTAATGGCATAAAGTGCTTTATCGTTGTATTGCAAGATGATAAAAAGAACTAAGAGATTGTCAATAATCCTTTGGTTAAGGTTGGGTGAGAATCGTTTCAGCAGATCAGTTTGTAGTGAATTTATGCACAGGTCAGCATTTCATGACTAACTTCATATCCCGTTTTGTTCTATTACAACATTTGCCTGTCTTGATATTGTTTGTATCCATATGTAATCGCATGTTGGCAATACAGAGAGAGCGTGATGGAATCCAATATTTGTTCTTTCGGCTCAGCTCTGCAAATGTTATAGCTGAACAGCTTGTAACTGGATTGAGACTCAAAATTAGGTTTTCACAAGTCATTTATATTTCAGATGAGACTCTTTTTTTCTGTAACTAGTTCATTTTTAGCTCTTAACTTACGTTTTCCTTTAGTTTTAAGGCAGTGCATACAAAAATAGTTTCACTTAAAGTGTCCATTTCAGTAACAAAAACCCCTGAATATGTGCAGATCAAGGAAGGATTCTGTACAGCAAACCGTCATAATCCAGTTGTGCAGTAAATGAAGCAGAGTGACAAGCATGTGCTGCACATGGCTGCAGGATGTCATCAGCCTGTATGGTGGATTTCTTGAAAGCGCCATTGAATTAAGACTGAAAAGAGAGCAAGAAGCAGTTTGTTGCGGGACCAAGGACTGGGATTTGCTGTAGGAGGAAACCACTGGGGGTGTGTATAATGTTTGGGGGTAGTAGCTTGTAACTTTGTATCTGGGCCTTATTTAGTTTCAGTCTACTTTTATAGGGTTTTGGTTTTGCTTTTTAAAGGAGCTCTATTTTGCATCTGAAATAATAAGTATGAGAGATATCTTGAGGTTTTTTTTATGAAAGTCACCTTGTGTGGAGTGGTTTTTAAGCAATACTTTTGTATTTAAAATTAATATATTTCTAAACTTTGAATAGCTAGAAGCTATTGATAGAAAGTGCTTTGACCTAAGAATTACCATTTTTTTAAATGTGTACCTTGGAGGGAAATCTCTGTTTACTAAGCTGTTCTACAAAACACATGTGTGAGGTTTAACTTCTATGCTGAAGTAATTTGTTTGTTCCAAGTTTGGGGATCCTGCTTTTGAAGTCCTGCTTGATTCTTGGATGGTGGAAGAAGATGCTGAAAAGTAACTGGCCTGTTCATTTCTGAGTTGTAGACAAGGTACTGCTTCTAGTTTTTTGCGGTGGTGGCATTACCAGCATGCATCTTGTTCTCTTATTACTCAGAAATGTTGCAATATAGTAGTGTTGGATGGCAGGCCAACTTTACTGAGAGAGTTTTTGGTTATTTTTCCCATTTATCTCCTTTCCATAACAAGCAGGAATAAATACCTGTTGTAGTTGGACTGTGGACTCATGGAATCATGTACAATTATACAAAAACAAGGGGATAGAAGTGACTGTGACAACTATAGAGGTACCTACCTCCCCGTTCAACATTGTTGGAAAATTGTCACTTACATCATGCTTCCTAGGTTGCAATCTCTCGGTGAAAGAACCTATCCTCAGAGTCGATGTGGTTTTTGCTCAGGACGCTTCACCAGTGAGTGATATGATATTTTTGTTCAAGCAACAGCACGAGAAGCACAGAAAAAAATGAATACCGCTGTACACAGCCTTCATCGATCTGACTAAGGCCTTCTGTACAGTCAACAGACAGGGCTTTTTACTGTTCTGAAGAAACTGGGTTGTCCCCCCTCAAACTGCTGAACATCATTCTCTCACTACATCCAGTTATGAAGGCAACTGTAGTGTCTGAAAACAAAAAATCAAATGTTTTTGACATTAACAATGGGGTGAGACAAGGGTATGTCTTAACCCCTGTACTTTTAACATCTACTTTTGATTCCTGCTGTATCATGCATCCAAGAACAGCAACGATGACATTTATCTTTGAACTGGACTAGATGGAGGCTTGTTCAACGTGACAAGGTTTAGAGTAAAACCCAAGGTGAAAGAGCTGGTTCTGAGAGAATTCCTGTTTGCAGATGATGTAGCCTGGGTTGTCCACAATGAATCTTCCCTACAGCATCTCTTGGGCAGATTCTCTTGAGTCATGGAAGACCTTTGGGAGGGCAGTTAGTCTTAAGAAGACTGTGATCATGTACCAGGGGGTGAAAGAACCAATACCTGACATCACTCTGGAGAATAAATCTCTTGGTATCATTTGAAAGTTTTTGCAACTTGGGTTCTGCAGTCAGCAGGAATCTTGACCTTCAGACCGATCTAACAGACTAACAGAATCAGAAAAGTAGCTAAGAATTTGGGGCTATTACAGAAATGTGGGTGGAATAGCAAACTATCAGCTAAGGTGGAGATGTGTGTGCTGTCATCCCTGCTTTATGGTTCAGAAATGTGAACTACATGTGCTAGGCACATAAAGAGACTGAACAATTTCCATGTGAGATGTTTGCATGAGATCCTGAAAGTGAAGTGGAAAGATGGAGCGTGCAGGCCTGAGGCACTTAGAAACCACTGTCAAGAAGAGAAGGTTGCGATGGATTGGCCTTGTCAGAAGAATGAGAGGAGACCATATCCTCAAGAATATTTTGTATAGTGAGATTTGAGATGGCTCTAGAAAGCAGGATCACCCTCTATGGCACTGCCATGATATCTTTAAAAAAATTATATGAAGTTGTTCAACATCAACATGGAAAGCAAGGAGGAGTGCGCAGAATCCAGCCTGATCTAGAGGGAACACCTGTCACCAGATGCAGCTCAATATGAAGTTTCTTTGATCCAGAGGTTGGAAGCGAAGTGAGAAAGAAGAAAGTGCAACTTGGACAACATATGGATCTGGTAAACTTATAAGAAGCTGTGTTGCTTTTGAATTGAGCTTGTCAGCCGCAAACGGATTAATTGGGCATCTAACTAGACCTCTTACGCATAGACTATGATCCAGAAGATCGATGGTTGCCTACTAAGGAGCTATTTTGAATGAACCAGTGATACGTTCTTTAAGTTCTTTGCTTTTTATGCAGGTGAATCAAAGTTCTCTTACTAACTTACATATACAGTAGGTTTATCTTTGAACACAAAAACCGAGGCTCAGAGTTCCAAATGGGGTGTGTACAGTACAGTGGTCATCGTTATGGCCGTTCCAGTAGTGACAGTTGTCTGATAACCATACCATTTCTATATGGTGCATGATGTAAATATGGAAGTAACAGTAATTACTTACAAATGGCAGTTGCAAAGACTATAATGGTGGTTGGGGCATGACCTTGTTGAAATAAACAGACCTGTATTTGTTTCATTGTGTGATTCTATATGCTTCAGGGTGCTTGACTGCTGGATTATAGTTCAAATGCTTTGAATTTTAATAACTTTAAAAATAGCTAGTCGTTGCATATGAAACAATGTACTGATAGAGGTTGAAAATATGCATGCAGAAATATAAAATGTAAATCCTGTGGTTCCAAGTCATGATACTGTGTTATATGGTGAACACCAGGGATCCTGTTTTTCTCTGTTAAAAATCCCAAATTCTCTGATTTTAAACCTCCCCCCAAAATCTGTGTTTTCTTGTGATTAAGATGAAGTGCCACTAATATATGTAGTGAGGCACAGTGGGCACAGAGTTATGCCTGTTGCTGCTGCCAGTGTGGACAGGGGGCACCTCACCGTGGCGGCCACAGTGGCACGGAGCTCCCCCCATGCTGGGTCCCACCTTCTGGGATGTAGTGGCAGCTCATGCCTGGAGCTGGTCTGGTCAGGCTGCAGCCCTGAGCCATGCTGTGGGTGCAGAAATCTGGAGGGGGCATGTACCCACCTCCCCCCAACCATGTCGCTTGTTTCCTCCCCTACCTTTCCCCACTGCCCCCATAGATTCACCTGGGAAGAGATGTGGGAGCTGCTCTTCAGCACACTGCCTGCCTGCCACATACATATGCGTGTGTACATGCACATGGTGCCCCCTGTGTCCTGCTCCCCCCACCCTGCCCCAAGCTGCCCCTTGCAGCCTGCAAAGGGAAAACCACAGTTTCCCGGGTTTTTCTTCTTTAAAGGAGAAAATCTGTGTTTTGCCCTGGCAAATGGAAAACCCAGATCCTTGGTGAACACAAAATGAATCTTCTGTGCGAAAAAACTGTTGAAGTAGTTGTGGAAACATAGCAGTTCTAAATTTCCTGCCACTTGTATGTTTTTCAAATTATGAATGTAATGTTCTGTAGTAATGTGGAAGCTTTTCTTGCTGAACTCAATCATTTCACTCTACGGCAGTTGGGCTTCTGCAGTAATTAGGCCATTGTAATATTGTTATAGCATCTGTAGGTGCCATAACTGCCATTTAAGCAAAACAGTTTTGCTTAAACTTTCTAAAAGTGAATTTTTGTTTAATTGTAGCTTACCAAAAAAAAAAACCCCATGATAATGACAGCCTAGAGTGGGGTGTCCGGCCTCACCCCCACCAGCTGTGTCACATCCCCCTTGCAGGCTCCCTGGGCCCCATGGGCTGCCTCATGGAGGGGCAGAAAGCCGAAGCAAGAGGAGGAAGAAGGGGGAGCCCATAGATTCCCATGGCAGCATCACAAGAGCACCTGGGGGAGCAGCACCTGGATGGGGAGCCCAGGGACTGCAGGTTAAGCCCTTCAAGGCTACATGCGGCTCATGGATCACCAGTTGAACAGCCCTGCTCTGGAGCATGACAAGTTCTAAGGTGAACTCATGGTTTAAGGTACAGCTGGAATTGCTTTATGGCATAGTTGCTTACAGTTTTGGTATGAAAATTATCAAAGACAACAGATAAGCCATATGGAAAAGTTGGGTGGAGGGGTGGTGAAAACTCAGCAAAGGGCCACAATGAGAACATGGAGTCGCAATCCAAGTGGAAAACCTAGGTGTTCTGATTTCAGGAAAAAAACCAAATGCCTTTTTTCTTGTGCTATTTACTGCCATCATGATGGTCTGCATGGGCAGTGTTTAGATGGATCTTTTTCAACTTGCTAGTTTCTATGTCTGTTCAGTAATTTGTTGAACCTTTTCAAAATTTAATTTTTCTACTGTATCCTAATTTTTAACAGATTCCATGCAAAATAGACCTGCCTGCTCAGAAATAGAGGGGCAGTGGATATAATGGAATCTATGTTTCCCCTCCCCCCGCCTCAAATTTTTCAATGAAAAGTAATTTGCTATAAAAAGAAAAAGCTAACTTTGATATGTTCACATTTTTTCTCAAGACATATTACTAGGAAAAAGAAATTAGCTTAGTTTTTGCAACTTTTTGTGACTTCCTCTGTACTGTTATCTAATGGTGAAAACAAAAGAGAAAGCATTTGCTTATAGTTTATAAATAGATTACTGTTGTAATCTCTCTGGAGAAGTTTATAATTTCCTGAGCTTTATACAGTATAATACAGTATATTATGGTATAACATTCCTTTATGCTTTTGTATGTTTAAAAATATTTTTGTGACTTTATTTTGTTCACTGTTTTGTTTTGTTCCTACCAAATACAGGTACTCCTCACTTAACATTGTCCCAGTTAATGTTATTTCGTTATTGGATCGCCGATCTATTAGAGAACATACTTGTTTAAAGTTGTGCCATGTTCGGTTACAACGTTTGGCCACTGCCTGCTAGTAGGCAACTACTGTGACATAATTGGATTCATTTAACATAGTTTTGCTTCAAGTCGCATTTTTCAAGAATGTAACTAGGATGTTAAGCGAGGAGTAGCTGTAGTTGTTGCCATCATCTCCCAAAGGTTAACAGTTAGTATGTGTAGGCATGTATGTTTAGGAATACAGGATTACATTTTGGATGGCTTAAAATCCTTATAAAGGCATGGAATACGTGTTAAAGTCTTATTAATTAATATGTCATCCATTATTCAAAAGTATTAATTAGGCTACAAAATGGATTAGCAAGCCCTGATTTATGTCTTGTCTACCAGTAGAATAAGTTGCTTTAATTTTCATCCCCAAAGTGAGACCATACACAAAAATAGTTCACTTGATGTGTCATCCTGACAACAATCATTAACACTTCCACCCCTGTTGTGTTGAAGTATAATCTTAGTTTGACTCCAATCAGGTGCTGCCCTGCCAGATGTGAAGTTCTCATTAACAGATGCAGGAATTGAGTGTTGCTTCAGCCAGCAGACATCCTTAGTACTTTGTGAAACTCAGAGGTTTAACTCAGAACTTGCTGCTGTAGAGCTGAGGAAATTACTTGAACACAGAGAGAGTGTCGTGGAGGAGTATAGTGAGGAAGGATGGTGGGGATCTGAGGACTGATGAGTTGAAGAAGTGCATTTCTAGTAGAGAGAACTGTGGCTGGGGAACATTTATGGGGAAGCTGGAGATGTGACATCAGGCAAAGGACTGTGCTGACAAATTAAGGAGGCAAATTGGCTGAGGCAGCTGCCTGGCTTGAATTCAATCAAGGATGAAATTTGGGAAGGATAACAGTTACCTCGCCTGGATCAGGATATGAAGACTCCACTTCTGGTGCGAGGACAAAATTAACAGCTCTCATAGCTGACTAGTTTGGATGTGCCCAACTGTTCTGCAAATGATTGAGCATTGTAGGTGTAGATCAAGCCTCAGCTATATAATTTTAAAGTACATCACTTAGTAGAGGCTGTAAGTCTTGCTTTACTGAGAGTCAAACTAGCTATTAGATCCAATTTTGTAAAGTAGACCCCTGAGTGAGGTAGTTGAAGCTTTAAATGCAAGTGGCTTATGACAAGCAGTGCAAATATGTGTGTAAAGGATAAAGGTTTATGTGGTTAATGCATTTTATTTATAGATGATAGTATTTAACCATAACAGGCGGCAAGAAAAAATTAATGGAAGCAGTGGTGAGGGGGGTGGGATAATAGTCGTAGGTGATGCAACCAAATAATTTGTATGAAAACTAAATACAAAATGTTGGAAAAACTAATTTTATAACAACAAAGTGCGTATGTCTGCTTCACTGAAGTAACATGTGTACGTGCTCTTTATGTGCCCCAGCTCACTTTAAGGGAGCTATTTTCTCAAGACCAACCATGTTCAAAGCCTGATCTTGGACTACCCATTTCTTTGGGTAAAAGTACAGCCCAACCTGCTAACACTCCATCACATTTATATCTCTACTTATGCTATCCCTTTTGTCTGATATTCACGGGGAAACTTGTTTCTAAATTTCCCCCAAGGCAAGTTATGGTTCATGCAAGAAGAAGTAGATCTTAGTGAGACTTAGTATTCTGTTCATTCTTGCATGACTTCTTAACCATTAGCGAAGGATTTTTCTCATGAGGTATCTAAATTTTGTGAAGAACTCCAATAGCATGCATAAAAATTAGACCCCTTCTGTCTAATATGGTCTTCTCCACTAGGAAGAGGCTGATTGAAATCATTAGGATTTACTTTAGGATTTGGAAGGTGTCCCAGGGAGACAACTAATAAACTGGGCTTACCTGCAGAACCTGAGGAGGAACATGCAACGCCGCTGAGAGGACCCGCGCGGTGCATCAGCCACTTGTTTATACAGGTGCGTTCAGCTGGTGACATCAGGGAAGGACGCCAGCCGGGGACGTTAAAAGCAGCAGCTGTGGCCGCGGAAGGGGCGGATAGCCCCAGGACAGAGCAATTAACAGCTCCGCTGGTGAGATTGGCGGAGAGCCCCAGGGAGGGGCAGCTACCGGCTCCACCAGGGAGAAAAGCGGCGGCGGTGGCCAACAGCGGGACTCTGAAGGAGCAGAGGCAGACAGCGTGGCTGGAGGCTGCTCCTGACAGAAGAGGAGCAGGAAGCACAGCCACGGAGGGCCCAACGGCTTACGAACCTGAAGACAGCGTGACCCACAGGTGGAGTGCCAGGGCGGCGGTGCGGAGACTCTGCCACACAAAGGGGAAGAAGACCTGGGAGAGCCCTGAGAGGGTGTAGCCGGGGCGGGGATCGCCGCGGAGTCACCGTGCCAGGAAACTGTAGGGGCACTAGGGAGATTAGGGGCTAGGGACAGCCCAGGAGGACCGGGGAGGTCCAGATAGGATCCTCAGCCTGTAGAGGGGCCGAGGAGCTGGTCTTTAAGTTTGTTTATGGTTTTGTTTTCTGGATGGCAGATACCTTAGCTGGGATAGCTGAGGGGGCATCTTCATAGAAATAGGGTCGAGGGTGTTTTAGGTGACTCCAAACCTGTGCTGCGACCTCGTACAGGGTCAAACAGGGAGAAGGAAAGAGGGGACGTGGGTCAAGCTGGTCGGTGAGCACCCTGACGGGGACAGGCCAGGTGGAGAGGGAATATTACCCCACCACCGAGAAATTGGACCCACAGCAGAAGAATGCACTAGAGGTGGCGTGAGGCCAGGGTACAGGGGTGGCGGAGCCCTGGGATGTGACCGCCGAGGGACCTGGGCCACGGAGTATACAACAAACCGACCTTGACACTGAAGAACATCAAGTCGTGGTGGGCGAGAACAAGGTCGGGGACTTGGGCGAAAGAGAGCTGCTCCAATACTGAAGCGGTCCCAAGAGGATAGCGACATCTACCTACGGGACTAGAACTTCCTGAGAAAGGGGAATCGCAACCCGGCGGTCACAGAAGGCGTTGGTTAATGTGCTAGAGCAGGGGTTCTTAATCCCCGGGCCACAGTAGGTCGGCTGCCAGTCTGCAGCACGGTCGGCTACCAGACTGGAAGTGGCTGTGGACCAGCAAACCGCAGCCCACCCAGAGCCAGGCGGAGAGGCCGCAGCTCCTTCCACAGGGCTTGCGGCAGCGCAGGGTTTGACAGCCCCCCCCGGGGGAGGTGGGGGGTAATCTTACCTGTCTTCTGGCTGGAATTCCAGCCACGGTTGGCCGTGATTTGGGCTGTGGTTTGCTTAGCCATGGCCACTTCCAGGCCGCAATTTGTTGGACTGCAGCATAAAATCTTTGGGACCCCTGTGCTAGAGTAAAGGTCTCAAACATAGAGCCCCAGTCATTGGAGCAGTGTCATCTGGCCCACGGGGCTCGCACAATGGGTGGGGCCTCACTGCCCCTACCAATACAGGGTATGGATCCCTGTTGGCTGGGGTGAATGATGGTTGCATTGACCCCTGGCATGCCATTGTTTTGTTTAGCTCCTGTGGTCCAGAGCCAGCCCACGAGAAGGGGCAAGTTTGATATCCCAGTGTCAGAGAATGTGTTACGTAAAATAGCCACAAGCAAAAGAGATCCTCTGCCTCATTTATAGCCTAACATGGCCAGGTTGGCTAGTGTACTTTAGTTAACATGGGTTAGCTAACAGCTTCCAACTTTATATAGGAATCCATGAGAGTATAAAGGCTGTACTGGGAGATTCCTTTGCTGAATTTGGACCTTACTAATTTGAAGGGGGTAGAAGCAGAAGGAAACTGAAGATAAGTTTGTAAGTGTAGCAGATAGAACAAGGAACAAAAAGCAGAGCAGCAGATTGGACAAGAAGCCCAGGGGGCAGCAGATCGGGCAGAGAGCACAGGGCAGGGGCCAGAAAACAGAGCAACAAATTGGGCAAGGGAAATTGATTGGAGTGGCACTTGGGGAGGATGTGGGGCTAATTTGTGGCACACCTGCCAGAAAGGTTGGACCTCACTGGTTTAGGTTGTCAGCTCTTGCTTTCAGTGGCTTATAATAGAGTTTGTAAAAAAAAAAAAAAATGTGTGTGTGTATACACGTGTGTGTGTGTGTGTATGTTTGAGAGCTTTTGTTTTTATTCTGGTTTTCTTTTTAACACTTAATCTGCTGAAATTCTGTAATTATTTAATGTGCAATTTTATCCTAATGTACGCCTCCTAAATATAGTAATCTGCACCAAATCCATCAGGTAAATAAGCTACTTTACAAAAGGTCATAAACACTGTGGGTATTTAATATAGTAGGACAGCTGTTTGAGAAAAATTTGAAGGTACTGGGCAAATATAAATTTTATTTTAGAAAGCTCTAGCTTCCATGAACAACTGTTTGTTTGTTTGTTTATGATTTATTGCATTTGATTTTACCAGATTTTGAAACAGCTTGAGCATTAAACTGAATGCACGTCCAATTGTTCTAGCTTTCACGTGGTATCTATGCATAATGTAGGAATTAAGTATGTCAGCCTTAATATTAAAATGTCTTGATTTTAATTGATTTAGGAATGTTCCAGGTTACCATATAAAATGTTTTAGTGGTTAATAAGGGTTCTGCAAAAGGCAGAGTCATCAAGACCTACAAAAAAAATGTATATATATGTATATGTGTGTGTATATATAATATAATATAATATAGATATATATATTTTTTTTTTTAAGAAGGAAAAATGCAGTGGAAATTTAAGAGCTGAAACTTTGCATAAGAAACTTTAACTTTTATAGTGTTTAAGCTGCAGTGACTGACTTGAATGATTGTATCTCAGCCAGTTGAAAGAGAATTTATTCTGATAAACGCTTCTGGTACCTTACCATATGATACATTTGAAGGGTGTTAACTTTGTGAAGTTGAAAAGAATGTAATAAAAATGATCTGGGTTTATGAATTGTTGTGAGTCTTCATGGGTGTTAAAATATATTGCAGGGATTCTGGTGACATCTGAAGTCTTTAGGTCTTACAATGTGGGATTTTTTTTTTGGTGGTTTTTCTGCCTCATTCCCTTCCTTACTGAATGCATTTTAAAGGAGTTGAAGGTAATTCCACTCCAGGAGGACTAACCCTTTTTATTTCTAGTTAAGATCTCTAACCTGTTCCAAGTTCACATCTTTTCTATATTATCCTGGCACCACTAAACAATGCTTTTAAAGTTTTCTTCCTCTTTCAAGCATGTATTCTGAGAATAGACTGCACCTATGCTGAATGGGAATGCTGAAGTTGCTGATGAACTCCAGTGGATTAATGGTCAGGCAACTATTTTTGCTCTGATTTTAATTATTTAGTATCATATTTCCTGAAAACAGATGACATTCCCTTCTTCCTTTATCGTGTGTTAGAGTATGGAGTACAAAAAAACTCAATAGACCCTTATAACTAGTCACTGATATTTTTCTAATCACAGAGCTAGCTTCTAGGAATTATAAAGTTTGTCATTTGGCTTTTAAGTGGGCTTTTAGCTACTGACTAAAACTGCTAGGTGGTTTAATCTTTTCTGTTTGTTTCTTGTAATCTCAGCCAGGTGTCAGAAGGCCCAGTGTAATTTTATAGAAGGAGATTTTTCTTCTGAAAGTTCTCTTAAACATAGCAGCTGGAGACCAAAATATGAAACAAGATCCAGCAATCAGATTCCAGAAAGAGAAAACGTGGGTGGATTTCTTGAGCATAATATCATTTTCTATAACCTCTGTTTCATGACTGAGTAATCTTCATAATAGAGAGCAGCAGGCTTCTGTGGGATGAAATTAAATTTAGGTCTAAAACTAGTTTTTTTATTTACTGTATTCAAATTTGTGTGTCTGAATATTTTTCCTTATTTGGATGTAAGTCTAAATAGTATACGTGAAGGTAGACTTATTTGGGAGGTTCTTTGCAGCTAAAATAGTCTCCTCTGGCACTGAATTTTAATTTGCTTGCAGCATTAGAGGGAGAGAAAAACTTATTGGTCATTGTCAGAAGCCCAAAATTCTCACTGCTGAAGTCTGGGAGTTTCTTTTTGCAGAGACGTATAACCATGTTAGTCTGAAGTGAAGTACAGGTAGACTGTAACGTAGATTTGTACCTTATAGACGGTGTTCCCTCTAAGCTGTGCGACATGCATGGGCACGCTCATGCCACACTGCCAGGCGTGCCTGTGTGGCTGCACACGCCACGCAGCTTAGAGGGAACGCTGCTTATAGACTAACCGAAGTGTGTGCACACGTGTGTATGGATCCTTTAGTCTCTTCAAAACTTGATGAAATTGGTTAGTTTGAGTGAATATTTAAGCGTAATTTAATATTCCTTTCTCCTGTTTTAGAACAACCCTCTCTTTTTGGTACCACAGC
The DNA here is from genome assembly GCF_001723895.1 of Crocodylus porosus. NCBI lineage: Eukaryota > Metazoa > Chordata > Crocodylia > Crocodylidae > Crocodylus > Crocodylus porosus. Next base: position 11,105,312 of record NW_017728932.1, on the reverse strand, counting down.
AATTAGCTGAATCCTTCATAGCAAGAGAGAATACCTGCAAAGCGATCAGCAACTTCTAGGATGGTGGGCTGGGTGCATGGGACCCATCTGCACTGTCGATTGGGTAGGGAAGCGAGAGAGAGGGGGAAGGAGGTTGCCATCACACAGGGAAGAGGGGGAGAGAGGGGATCAGCAGCATAGCACAGTGTAGGGCAGAGAAGTTGATGCACCAGTTAGCACTGCTTGCCACTGATTTTCATAGATTTCATAGACATTAGGGCTGGAAGGGACCTCGGGAGATCATCGAGTCCAGCCCCCTGCCCAAAGGGCAGGAA
>NW_017728932.1:11073813-11104505 GCF_001723895.1 Crocodylus porosus | reverse complement strand
CCAACGTAGCACTGCCGAGCCTATAAGGGTGCTGCAGGTTTTTCCTCCCAAGCTGGAGAACCTTGCATTTTTCGGTGTTAAACACCATGAGGTTCTCGTCTGCCCATTTGCTGAGCTTGTCCAGGTCAGCCTGGATCACCCGCCCGTCCTCTGGCGTGGATGCTTTGCCCCAAAGTTTGGGCCTGTGCTGTGAGCTGAATCTGGTCTGTCGGCTGTAGGTTAGTTCCATGATCTGCCTGTTTTAAATGGCATGTATATTGGAAGCACTCAGAGAAAAGAATAGAGTTCCTCTGTTAACTGATGCCCACACATGGGAATGAGTGGTCTTGTTCACATAGAGAGATCTGCAAGTCATTTACACTTATATTTGCCAAATTCGCCAAATAACCTTGAAGTCCTAAGTCCAGGCAGGTTTTTTTATGTATAGCCTTTGGAAGAAGAGCAGGGCATCCAGTCTGGATCTGTGGACCTTCCTTAATTCCATCTAATGGGCTATAAGAGGTCATAGGATTTGTGGCAGTTTTACTAAGAATTTAGGTTATGGGTTGTATAGGAAGGTTCAGATAGGAATGACGCTGTCTCAGGCAGGGGGTTGGACTTAGATGGCCTCTGGAGATCCCTTCCAGTCCTCCTTCTCAATGACTTCTGTATAAAATGAAGATTTATTACTGTACATTGTGAGCTTTGTCCTCCCCCACTTCTAGCCCCTCTCATGTACCTCAAGATAGAATGCACAGTTAAGAATGGACCTTGGCATGGCAGCCTTTTCCCCCAACCTGTATAGTTCCTGTTTGTCCTTTCCTGGGGGAAGCTTTGATAGCAGGTCCTTTAAAATCACTCAAAAAGATCTTATTCTAAACAAAGCATTATGTAGTTACCTGTAGGTACATGGTAGGCAGATCATAGGGTTAAAACAAAAACAGCTTATATTCATAGGCTTTTCCTACAGTGCAGTATTTCTGTATAAGCTTTACTGCCTGGTTTCTTCCATCTCTGGATTAGGGGAGACAAACTGCTCTGCTGCATTTCCTTTGTCCTTTCATATATGTCTCCCCCCAAAGTAGCTTCTGACACTCAACCTCCTTTCTTCTCTAGGCTAGCATTTTTAAGGGTTTAGTAACCCTTTTGATCCTCAGCTCAGGTCTAAGAAGAACAAACCTTGCCAGCCTAGGAGGATCCAGGCAGGAGGTATTCCATAATCAATAGTTTTGTCAAGGTCCCTTGGCATTCCCTGGATCACATCTTGTCTTTTGCTATTGTTTTATGTCCTGGTGTGTTTTTTGGGGAGAGGAGGAAGAGTATCCTTTATTACCTTATTTGACTGTGGGGAGCTAGATCAAGCACATACTTTGAGATGCACCTGATATATTTATTTTTAAAAAACCCACAAATGAATAATACATAAGATTACACAAGTTAAACAGGTTAGAGTCCTTAGCTGTGGAAGTGACTGTATCAGAAGTTGCTCTAACTGGCTTGAGCTACTGTCAGTGGCACAAGACTGTCTCTGTTTCTGATGCTCTGAACTGGCAATTAAGTCAGTGTTATGAACCTATGAACTTTTGTATTTGAAGACGAGAGTATGTTCAGGTAAACAGTTCACTTCAGGTGATGAAAGCAGAAAATGTTTTCACTAAGTGTCATAAGGGCACAAATGTTTCATTACTAGGAGCTCCAGATCTCCTGGCTTCTAAAAAAAAAAAAAATAAATGTTGAGTTGCTCATTAGAAACAGAGTGGCTCGAACTAGAGCATCCACTTTTACCACTTTTGTTTTTAGGGCAGGACTTACTGTTGGGCTTTGAAGATTTTTATAGAGGGGGGAAAAAGTCAGTTGCATAAAAGCCCCTTTCCCAGGTGGGAGTGGAGTAGAGAAATGGATCACTGGAGAAATTATCTTTATGTTATTAAAGATGTTTGTAAAATAGTAACTATAAAAAGTAAGGTTATGAACAAAGGGTTTCAAAATGCATGTGTAATGGGCAGCAACAATGAAGGAATATATGATAATAAAATAAGTATCTGGAGTAAAAGCAGGTAGTGACAAAGTTCGGTATTTCTATTTTACTGGGTGTGTTTTATGATCCAGAGTAAGAGAGGTAACCTAGGCAGGGAATGAATGAAGCCTCAAAGGATTTGTCTGTCTGTCTGAAAAGAAGTAATTCCCGACAGCGTTTGTAAAGCAAATTTCAGAAGGTGATGTAGCCGTAGTCAAACTTACTCTTGATGCAAGTCTTGTAGTATCTGAAAGATGTAGTTAGGCATCTGGCACACTTTTTTGCCTTGATTTTTTTGTTTTGTTTTGTTCTGTACTATGGAAGACATAGCAAAGGGTAGTCATGGCAATACAAGGAAACTGAGATGGAGATGGAACTGGAAGCTTTAGCAAAGAAAGGGCAATGCCACTTAAAGAACAATTGAACTGAATGAAATGGAACAAAATTGATTGCTTTTTGAAAAACTGAAAACTGAACAGAGCTGAAGTGAAATAATTTTAAATGGAAAATATCCCTGTGTACATCAACTCTAAAGGTAAAAATAAAAGGTAAAACTTGGGGAGGGGGGACCCTCAGGATCATAGTGTTGCCAAAGGCTTTTAAACCAAGTTTAATAGTCTTATAGCTGCTTACCTTGTTTTAGCAAGGCACACCTTCAATTTTAAGAGTGTGAATTGTTCCCTAACAGGCAAGAAAATATTTTCATAATAAGGTGCATCTTTGAAAATGAGTGAAGCTGCCCATAGTATTGTAACACTGAGTTTCCTCTAGGTGATCATTTCAGGGACTGATCTTATTAGTATAGAGAGCGCTTAAGGAAAAACATAAGTTAATTGTTCAGATTTCTGTTGATTGGCTCCTGTTTCTGTAAATTTAGAGGACATGTGAATTTCCTAGAATTTCATGAAAAAACATTAGCACAATTGATTATAATGATAGAGTATAGATATATATTTTAGATTACTATTCATGCTAGGTATATTAAGTGGAAAACAGTCTTGTCTACTGTGTATAATATAATATAATGTAATAATACCATACAATAAAGTAGCCATACCTTCTAATCTTTATGACTAGATTTTTTTTTTTTGCTATCCCTTATTATGGTGAGTTGAGCCATGATTTTTTCCTCCCTCTGAGTTTTTCATGTTACTTGAAATTTGGGGTATCTTGTCTTGAAGATATTCCACAGAATGTTGTTTGTTCTTGTAGTAGTAGAATTAGTCCATGTTCAACAGTAAAATTCATGCATAACTATTCTAATAGTAAACTGAGTTTTGCCTAATGATATCTTTTAAAGATAAAGGTAAAAATAGTTTTAAAAGTTGTGTTTTGCCTGCTTGTTAGTCCCTGGAAGCCTAAAGGTGACCTTAAACATTACCAACTGCCTGTGATTGTTTTTACATTTGAAAAGTCAGGAAGAAGCAAGTCCTTGCATCTCATGCTTTGCTGGAGGACCTTGGCATAACTTCAGTTGCCCAAGGCTATGATCTGAAATGCAGCTTTTTCACTGTCCCTAACAGAGGAGGAAGGAGGGCTCTGTTCTTGGGCTTTGTCTTTCTCAGACTTTGAAATGGCTTTTTGTCGGAGACCTAATGTTAGACAAGGAGGCAGGAACTTCTTTTGTCCAGTTGTGGTTTGGTCTCTGATTTGCTCTATCATGGGAAAGGCATTAAACTCTCTTTTAATGAATCTTCTTTCATCTGTAAAATGGGGATAAGATCTGCTCAGTAAGAATGCTGAAACTGCTGGATGCTTGATTCTTTGAATGTGAAATATTTTGTATATTATTATTTCCACAATTATGTCCAAGAAGGCTTTGCTAATTGTCACCTGATGCAATAAAGAGTTGTGTATTGCTTACCACTGTAAAACAAAAATTAGCAGTGACTTTTGGGCCAAAAGCACTCTTCAGTGTAGAAATCTGTTTAGATGTTTTATTTTCTTCCAGGAGTGACAATGTTACCTTGTTATATACTTCATGGAGCCTAGAGTCCTACCAACGAATTTCATGCGTGTCATCCCTGAGCCTTGTCCTGGTCCAAAGTGCAGAGACATGTTATACGTAAAGAAATTCAGATTGTGCTTATAGAGACAGTTTTAAAACAACTTAAAACTACTTAGTTTAATATAGTACCATATTTTCTGACATACAACAAACCCCAAAATAAGATATGCATCTTGTTTTCAAAGGCAAAGAAAAATATTTCCTTGAAAGTACTGGTAAGTAGCAGTAACTGTGTAGCGGCAGCTAGGGAGCTGAGTGTGCTTATTGTGCTGATCCCTGTGCAGTGTTACTTTCCCTTTCCCCTGGCAGAAAACAATATAAAAACTGCTGTTACCATGTCTTGCTTATTATGCATACCCCAGTTTACATCAGTTGTTTTATTCATCATAATACTGAAAAAGGTACATGTGAGAAAACATGGTATATCTGCAAGCAAGGGAGGAAAAAGAGAAGAAACCTTTGTCCCAGCCAGGTGTGTTTTTGGGGTTGCTAACAAATATTCTCTATATGCAAATACATTTGTTCCATGTTTTTCTGTTCTGTAAAGTCAGCAGGTGTTGTAGAGTTTTTAGTTATGGTAGACCAGTTATGTGTAGGCTAAGTCTTACATGTTAATGCCTTAAGGCAAATCTCCTTTCTGTTGTTCTAAGTGTTCTTTTCTTAATTCAGCTATTTGGAATATTTAATTATTGTGGATGAATTTAAGTCATATGTACTCTGAAACTATTCCTGATCAAAAACAAAGTTGGGGTTGGGAAGAGGGCAGAGGGCTGATGAAGGAATACCCAGTTCTGACTTTTCATTTGGGAAATGCTAAGGTTGTTTAAAGAGAAGGAACTCTGATTTGTTTTTAAAGAGGTTTATGGAGTATCAGAGTATTGATTTATTTGTCTCAGCCTCCAGTTTTTAAGGAGTTTTATAGTCTTGTAGGTAATGTTACCCAAATACAAACTGATTTAGTACTATTTAGAGTATGTAGACAAGCTGCTCCATGCAGCCAAGTGTGCCAGGCAGCGGCAGTATGAAATTAGTAAAGCTGTGATCAGTTTCTTTCATTGTAAATGGTTTTTAGGTGTCTGCTAAGGAGTTTGACATAACTAAATGAACTTCTAAACTGGTGTTTCTCAGCCACGGTGCTGCAGGAATCTTGGGTGCATTGAAATCCTTCAGGGGTGCTGTGCCATGTTAACCAAGGAAGTGATTCTTCCACTTTACTCAGTGTTGGTGAGACCACAGCTGGAATACTGTGTCCAGTTTTGGGCGCTGCACTTCAACAAGGACGTGGAAAAGCTTGAGAGAGTCCAGCGAAGAGCCATCTGTATGATCTGAGACTTGCACAGCCAGCCATATGAGGAAAGGCTGGGGGACCTGGGACTCTTCAGCCTAAAAAAAGAGAAGGCTGAGAGGGGACTTGGTAGGAGTTTATCACTACTTCAGGGGAGTACATCAGGGGCTCGGTGAACGACCGTTCACCAGAGCACCCTTGGTGAAAACCAGGAGCAGCGGCCACAAACTCCTGGAAGACCAGTTTTGGCTCAACATTAGGAAAAAGTCTTCACAGTCAGGGTGTTCAGACTGTGGAATAAGCTCCCTCCAGAGATGGTGCAATCGCCTACCCTGGAAATCTTCAAGAGGAGACTGGGCGGTCATCTTGCTGGGGTCATCTGACCCCCTAGTTGTCTTTCCTGCCTAGTGCAGGGGGGCTGGACCTGGTGATCTTCTGAGGTCCCTTCCAGCTTTACAGTCTATGAACGCTGTTAGGTGCACAAGCATGAATCATAGGATAAAGTCAGAGATTTCAAATAGGAATCAACAGTGTTTAAAAACATCCTGACCTGTTGTGGTCTTCCAGAGTTCTTTGCAAGAGAAGAATTGCTCTATTATTTTTCCATAATCAAAAATCAAGGTGGCATTTTCCAAGGGTTGCCTTGAGTCTGATAAGGGGCACCTGGAGTCTAAAAAAGTTGAGAACCATTGTCCTATACAGCAGGAAGGAACACTAACGTGGTGGCATCATCTGCAGCTGGCGATAAGGTAGGGCTTTGGCCTTTTTTTGCAAAGCCACTCCCAGACCACACTGGTAAGTTTGTTTACTCTTTTTTGTAATTCAACCAAAGCTTAGTTCTCTGGCGGTTATACACATGAATTTTTCAGGCCCTAGTCAAATGTATTAAATTAGAAATTGATACCTTTTAAAGAAGTCGGATCAGAATAGTCTGTATTTGAGGCAGTTGAAATTGAAGCAAGGATGTTCTGAATGCTTTACTGCCTTTACTAACATGGACAGGAGAAACATCTTTGTGGCCCACTCTGTTCGTCATTTATCAGTGGACAATAAACTGTACACCAGACTTTTGTAGTATTGCCCATCGAAATAATGTATCGTTCCATTTTATGCACGAAGTACATCCATATTGGATATCTTAATCTCCTGGGATATTGGTATAGCTAGCGAGCTCATAAACCGATTCCTTTGTCTGAGGTTGGTCTTTTTAATTTGTGAACTACTGAATTTACTACTCGGCCTAAAAATGTTTTGTTATACTATTAAACATTCATAATAGCAACTGTCAAACTTCAGTGTTGATTTCTTATTGCTCTTGAATGAGCTGTTTACACAGCACCATTTAATTTCACTGATGTCTTATTGTGGCTGTTATCTTTTTGAGTCATAATGAAAGACTACATTTAAAAGTTTATAGTCTGCAGTTAAGTAGGCAATTGTTTAGGAATAGCTGGGAAAAAAATTCTATATTTAATCTCAAGTTAAGCATTAAACATACTGAAAATTAAGTGTGTTAAAACTACTGCAGTACTTGAAATTTGGAAGCAAGGGACACCATTACCAGCTACTGTGACTTGCAATGCTCCAAAATCCCTGTTCCATTACTTTTGATGGACGCTGAGATATAAGTAGCAGATCAACTCCTGTCCCGTCATCAGCATTCTAGCATTACTTCCCTCTCATTTTTATCTTTTCTCCTAAATTAACAGAATTGTTAGGGTTTCTCTGGGGAGATGAAATACAGGAGCCAAGACTCATAAGCATTCATTAACCTTGAATCCTTTTTTTCCCTTCCTCTTTCACTCCTTAGTTCCCCTTTCTTTCTCCACGTCTATTTGGTGGAGGGAGGGGGAGAAAGAATACACAGACTTCTGTGTTTTACAGATACTTTTTTTTTTTTTTTACTTTAGTTTTGTCTCTTGTTTTCCATCCCCCATTGCCTCTTGTCTCTCCTGTCTCTCCTTTCTTGTTGATTTCTCCTTTCCAAGCAGACAAATTAGCAGTCCCATCAGGCATATTCTTTTTCTTGTGCATAGGTGTCCTGCTCCACAGGTACTTGCCCTGGAGGAAATAAAAGATATTACAGCCACTGAGAATCCAAGGTCTTTTTCAAGCAAACTAAAACTGTTAACCTGGAGGAGGAGAGGGGAGGAGTCATTCAGATCAGTTTGGTACAGTATGTTGTTGGATTAACTTCCATCAGTGGAGTGGAAGTGCTGTTCAAACTACCGTACGTTCTTTGTGAATCTAGCAATTTAAAATGTTTTGGAACATCAGCTACTGATTACAGCAACACAGCAGAGAATATTAGCATGGATCGTGATGGCTACAAACTTCATTTTACCTGAAGATTGAACTTGAAGGCCATACTATTTCAGTCACTGACTTGTGAATCAGTTGATCTGCAGTATGTTATAATATTATGGACATGATAAAAACTGACCCGTATGACTTCCTAACTGCTCAGAGACAGTAGGAAGAGTTGGAAAAATGTTTGGACTACATACTATCTAAATAGTATGCCATTCTCTCCAAATATTTTATAGATGACAGTATCTACCTGCATGTCTGAGGATTTTCTAGAGTGGTTGTCACAACAGTATCTTAAGACTTTGTAAGGTACCTTGTATTCTGAGTATAAAGATGAATCTCCCTTTGGTAGCTTTTTTGAAGCCTTCACAAAGAGATGAATAGAAAAATAAGCTACTGTTCACTAAAGACTAACACGGCTGCTGAACAGCTGGGTCATAGCTACTATATATTTGTTCAGTACACATTCCATTTTTTCAAATCTAGTAACATACAAGATACAAAATTTGGTCGTGGAAATAGCTTTGTACAAGAATAAACCATAAGGAATCCTGAATAGTGGACAGTAGGTAGAATTAATAGATGAAACTAGAAATTTGACGCCAAAACTGACTTGTGCCCAAAGATGCCATTAACGTGATAAAGTTCCCAACGTCTGTAGCCAAAACAGTGCTTCACTTGCCACTTAAATTATTCTTGGCTTAGCACAAAGTTTAATTAACTGAATAATAGGTGAGATTCAGGAAACAGATTTCCTCTACTGGAAGAGAGAATTCTTCAACCAACTGTAATCAAAGCTATCTTTAAGATGTAGACTCTTTAACTTAATGAGGATGCTGATGGTTATACATAGGCTGTTGTTTATTGAGCCATAATACCTTTACAAAAGTAAGTAAAACTTGGTAATATGAGGGGGGGATTTTTTACTAAGAGGTAGCACTTTTGTGGGGGGCAAAAACATGTTTACAGATGTTTTATATAGCTGATAGGATTAAGATGCTGATTGGTAATGATGCAAGGTGGGTTTCTGGTTGTTAAGGACCTGTATGTAGAGGGGGGGTGTGCTTACATGTGTATGCGTTTGTGTTTGTTAGGGGTTTTTTTCCCTCAAACCTGGCGGATTTGTGGATAATGAACTAAGTTTCTCGCCAGGGCTTTATTTGGTTGACTGGTGGGAAAAAGTCAACGGCGGTAATGAGTTAGACCAGGGGTGCGGAAGTTTTTGTGTTCTAATATTAAAATAGTTAAAAAGTCCCTTGGACTTTCAATACATGCAGAGTGGAGTCTTACTGATGCTGCAGCATCCAAGTATGTTAGGGTAATGCTTAGTCCTGAAAGAGAGAACCTGCTCTTTTTGAGGAACAGAAGAGAAAATGAGAACAAACTTTCTGAGTGGTGCCGTGTGTTATCAAAGTTCATGTAAATAAATCAGGAAGTAAATAAAAAGGCTCAAACATAGCCAGAAAAGTGTATAAATGAAGAAATTGAACTTGATTTGGAAAGCAGTTTCAATTTTAAGCTTCTGTGGAGTAAGGCAATTTAAAACATTTTTAAAGTTATTAACCATGACAGTATCCCTTTAATTTCCTAGCCTTTCTTGTAAGTTAGATATTCTGAATCAATTTTTGCTCAAGGAGACAGATTTCTTGCAGTAATCAGTTTTGCTTTTAGCTCTGATTTTTAAAGAATAAGTGATAATGGCGCACATGCCTGAGGGGGTGATTAGAACGCAACATTAAAAGGCTTTTTAGGGCATCTACAGTTGAAAAAGGAGCTCTGGAGAGGTCTACATTTGGCAGCTGAACAAAATGTGAATAAAGCTTACCTTTGAAGTATAGCACAGAGAGCAAGTTGCTTAACCCTTCACGTGAAAAAATACTTTTTTTCTTTTAGTGAAGGCTAAATATAAGTGCTTTCAGAGATTCAGCTGAAAGTTGACCATTAAATCTATTAATTTGTCTTCAGTCTCATCTTCCCCAAGCAGATCCTGTCTGCTAAAACACAGCAAGAGCATGTCAAGAACATGTGTTTGGAATAAATGAAAGCTTGTCAGGTGCAAGTGGGGATGTTTTATTAAGTATTTCCAGGTAAACTTTAGTGCGGTTTTTGAGTATATAAATATTAACTTCGTAGTATATTAATTTATATCTGTTTCTTCCGATGATATGCAATCTAAAAGGAAATAGATTTTTTTCTCTGCAGCTTTTTAAAAACATGTTGTTAGTGATCAAACACAAATCCCTGGATATAAAATTCATTTTAGCTGCCTAAATTGCAGGAAAATATTTAGCTGGCAGAATACAGCTTTACAGGTCCCAGATGTCTAATTATAACTGTAGGAAATTTTCTACTTTTTGTCTGCTAATACATTCATCCTACTTTTATCAATCCACTTCTGACTGCAAACAGGATATATAAAACATAAAATGAAAGCATACGACGCCAAAGCTGTGCTTCTGTAACTCCTGTCTACTGTACATTGAATGATCTGCAATTGGGTTGCAAACTCAAACTGATGAGAGAAACTTTACATTGACCTTCAAAGTAAAAGGACAAAAGGGGTGGGTGTACTCTGTTATTCAAACTGGTCATTTCTGAATGCAGTACTGTTCAGGACATTTGAGGACAATTAAAGTGCAAATCTTACAAATCAGGTAAATGGCAAAAAGTGGACTGAAATAAACCAAGGGAAAATAATAGCGGATCTTGGGCAATAGCTGACACTAGTTTAAGGTCCAGATGCATTATAAAGTGCACGTTAAATATATGAATTTGATATTGGTGTGCTATTTTTAGGCCTGTCAGCCTACAATACAATGGGGTAGCATCCCCATAAAAGCAATTATAGTCTGCACCAACTGCAAAAATTAGTGCATCTATCTTCTGTTTTACTACTTTTTATTGTCAGGTCTTTGTAGAAAACTATATCTTACCAATATGTCTGTGGTATTAAAAAGTAGAAGCCTAAAGTTAAGCCCATATATGTAAGAGTAAATTGGATGCTTATCTTGCTGGGATCCTATGACCCCAGCTGACTTCCTGCCCTTTGGGCAGGGGGCTGGACTCGATCTCCTGAGGTCCCTTCCAGCCCTAATGTCTATGAAATCTTTGAAATATAAGGGCTCTTAAATATGGGCCATATTGAACAGTCAGCAGCCTGTGGGTCAATAGGATCATGAGCTTTAAAATGCACCAGTTACTCAAAGAAGCAGGGAGGGATAGAAATGAGAGTGCTAGAGGTTTGCATGGGTTTGGGGAAGAAAACCCCAGATCTTCCAGGGACAGGGAGCAGGGGGGCCTGGTTTCTGCCCCCTGCAAGCCTAGTAGAAGCCTTTTATTACTTCAGCCCCAGTACAGCTGGGGGTTCCCTTCCCTCTACTTGTACTGGCAGGTCTGTGCCGGAGGCAGGAATGGGAGAATTTTTTCTTTGGTGCTTGCCCATTGCCTTAGCCATAGGACCATACTTTTTCTTCCTGACAGCCCCTGTCATAATCAATGCGCAGATACAATCATGTGCAACAGTTTTAGAAATTCTGCTCTGGCTTATAGCACCTTGGAGATGGTCATGCAGGAGCCGTATTATACAGACAGCCTAGCTAAGCTAATCATTGAAAAGCGGTTTTTATCATGCGAAACCTGGTAAAATGCCAGTTGCAAGAAGTGAGAGTTGGTTTTTTTGGTTTGGGGGGGGCGTTTCCTTGAGGTGCTCTTTTGCCTCACTGAAAGGAATGTGATGGGGTATATATAAAATCCACTGGTTTGGTGTTTTTTTTCCCCCCTCTCAGGAGCTGTTCACTTTAGACCAAGGTGTAGCAACTTATGACCTGTGGGCCCAGTCTGGACCACAGAACCGTTGGATCTGGCTCACAAATGTGGGCCTTTGGCAGCATTTGGTGGCAGAGGGTACCTTCCGCAAGCACGCTCCTTGTGTCGCTATGTGGATGAAAGTGTGTGGCTGCTCTCCTTATGCTGCTGTGAGGAGAAATGCTTTCTCCTGGTGCTTTCCTGATGCTGCCAGGACTACAAGCAGTGGCAGTGGCCAGGTCCTAGCACCAGTCTGCCTGCCTTTGACCTTGGATGGGTCATTCCAGCCTGCAGCTAGAAAAGATTGCCTGCCCCTTCCTAAAACCAGGGTGCTCAACCCATGACCCATAGGCCAGATCTGCCTGTGGAGCCTAGTTATCTGGCCTGTAGGGCTCCCGTAGGTCTAGAAATTTGGTGGCAGAGAAACAGTGGGAATTAACACTGCCACACCTCCCTGCTGCCAAATTTCCAAGCCTCATGCAACTGGATCGGATCCCAGCTGGGCCAGCATTGTGCACCAGATTGGGCCTGTGGACCAGATCCAGCCTGCAAACCATCCTGGCACTGCTCTTTCTGTCTTCCAAGCCTCAACACTGGCATGGACAGAGGCAAAGCCTTCTGGCCCTGTGGACCAGAACCAGTGGCTCTGTAGTCTGGGTCCATATGTTATTGACCCCTAGTATAGGAAGTTGGGCTCAAAGCCTGTTGATGAGAAAATAATCAGTTGTATTTTAGGCCTGTCTCTGTTCTATTTCCATATTGGGGATTTAGTGTCAAAAGACTTGAGTGCTTATCATGTTGCCAACCTGCTGGGGTTATTTATGTTCGCAAAAGTTCTGGAAATTGTATGCATTTGAGATGTTGAACCCTTAATGGCATGGGTAGAGGTCAACTAGGAGAACCAGTGATATGTTTCTAATTTTTCATTTCTTCTGCTCTCTGTGGGCACATTTACATGAGATGCTACGGCGATGTAGTGTTGGTGGGCACCAACTGTGACACTAATGCTGCTTTGCTGTAGTGGTGAGCTACACGAACGTAGCATCTAGAAATAATGGAGTGCCACTGGGACTACGCAGTACCCAATGTGCAGTCAGAGGCACATGTAGATGCACCCTGTAAGTATGAGTCAAAAAACTTGTTTAACTTTGGAAATGGAGCACCTGAAATTTGAATGTCCTTTGAGTCCTTTGTCAAATGATCACAGACTTTTCTTTATGAACCTGACCCTAGGATTTGAGCACAGGGTCTTCTCTGGCTGATCTTACTTTTGAAATCTTTACAGAGGATGTAAATATTGGCTTTAAACAGAAACAACTATAACCTCAACAGAGAAGAGATTGCAACTTCACAATAAATCGTTCTCCACTATCGCTTTCAAAATCTGATACCCATTTATCTAAAAATCTATCCAAGTCTTTTTCTAGTTTCTCAGGAAAATCTACAATGCTACTATTCTATCCAACTGAGTTCACCATTTCCAATATGATCCATTTTTTCCCTCACCATTTGTCCAGATCTTAATACGTTCACAGGTTATAATTCAGTCTTAACCTACAAATGTTCCTACATCTGTTTCTTTATTGAAAATGTTGGAATGCAGAACGATGTTGTAAAAAAGGTCTGTTGCCTACTGTTTAATATTTCCTCCCAGAATATGGTGTTTTGAAATTACTGCTTAAAATTCTTTGTTGTTGCTGTCCTGTAAATTGGCATGACTAATGTGGGATTTGTTTCCAGAGCCTGATCAAGGTCCCCAGAGGATATAGCTTCCAAGGTTTTGTAAACACTAGAATTGTGCTTTCAGTCTGACAAGTTAATTCTCACTTCCTACACTGTAAGGATTTTTGATTAAAAACTTCAAGATGGGCTATCTAACTCTACCAGCTAAACTTTGTGAGTTCTTTCAGAACATTATCAAACATGCATATTGTATTAAAGGATTTGTAATTACAAATACATAATTTTGTATTTCAGCATTTTAATTAAAGCATAGATTAGCTGGAGGTTGGAGATTGCATTGCTAACATGTTGATAAGTACTTTTCTTTTAGGGATTTGTAAGGAGAATATTTGAAAACAAACACCTTTCATATCTAGGTTGCTGTTCAAAATAAAGTACATGTTTAATTGTATGACTGAAAATGTATCCGCCAAGAGCAGTTTGGTGTAAAACATTAAACAGATTACTGACTTCAGAGTAGTTCCAAGTAAATGTCTGCCCATTTTATGTCTTTTCCATTCGGTCACAGTCAGGTAAGAGGCCAAAACTTTTCGATTTCTGAGTTTCAGCATTTGGAGACCAGTATTTTTTTTAATTACTTAGAAATAAATGTACATTACCTGTCTTGACAAGCATGGTAGGGGATTTTAAAAAAACAAACAAACCCTGATTTGGATAATTAAGATGCTGCGCGCAGATCGGCTTGTCCCAGTGATCTGCACCCTGGATGATAAATACAAAGCGGTTAAGGTGGTGAGTTTACTACATCAACCGCAGTCATTTAAAAGTAATGAAGAATAAACAAAATGCTCTAGGATAAGAAACAACAAATGCATTCATGGCATTCAAAAATAATTTGTAGTGATGGCATTCATCATCTATACATTTAAATGTTGTCCCTACTAAAATAGTATCAGGAAAAGTATAGCTGTAACCAGTTGAAAACTACATTCATACTACAGTGAACGTGTTATTAAAGAAATCCCTAATTGAGGTAGGCTGCAACTGAGCATTTTTCGCTGTTTCAGATCCTTTCCAGGATGATAAGGAATTGTAATAAGTTGTTTAGGTGGTTTATTCTAGGCCTATCTGGATGCACTATGGAACGTTACTAATTTGAAAATTACTTAAAACTGCAAAAATGTGAGTCTAATTTTATTTAAAGTAACTTTCATGCTTATTTTGAACTTCATAAAAAAATCAGCCTCGTTTGAAAGACATGACAGTCTTTTTAAAAACTGCACGTTTGTACAATATAAGACTTTCCCAGTGTAACAGGGCACCATCCCCAGGGGTAGCCACAAGCCCCTGGAGACTCACAAAATTCCCTTTTACCCTGTTCACTCTAAAAACAGTCTCCTCTTCACTCTCCTGCCACATCATGGTCTCCTTCAGCATTATAGGGGGGAGGCTGCTCCAAGGCATCCCCAGACCTGGTCTAGCTCTAAGGAACAGCTGGGGGTGGTGGTCCTTTGCCTTAAGGGCTGCTTGCGTGGCTCCATACCTTCCCTACACTGTACCCCATGCCTCAGATTGAGTCATTAATCAGGTGGGACATTTATCCTTTTGTCTTCAGGCCATTCCAAGCCTTCCTTTTTTTGTTGGGGCATTAGCCTTCCCGGCTTCCACCCCTCTACTGTGGCTGGTCCCACAGCCCAAGCCCACGGTTCTAAATCTGGCTTCTGGGTCCCAGCCTGACTCAGCCTTGAACTTGCCCGCAGCACGGCCAAAGACAATCACATGCCCTTTGGACAGTAGTGGGACATCTGAACCACCCCTCTAGTCACAAACCCAAGTCACCAGTCTTACACCCAAACACTCAAATATGTCAAATAAGCAAGACGGCTCTATGAAGAATGTTGTGCTGTGGCTGAATAAGTGGTAGGCTAATTTTCAGGCTGATTTTTTTTTGGTTCGTTTAAATCTTAAGACTTGAGTCTCATGACAGAAATTATGGTGTTTTGTAAAGCAGTTAAATGCCTCCGAATTTGATAACAAGTTATTACCACCTAGCAACTGTAGTCTTTATTACTGTAATTTTGAATTCTGGAAAGTAGCTAAAATTATTGGCCAACACTGGCAATAAATGTAGGCTGCAAAATGTTGGCAAAAGTTCTGGCAAACAGATTGGAAACTGCCCTCTCAGGCATTCTTCATCTTAAGCTAGTCGGTTTTAGTAAAAAGAGGTTTTCTTTTTAGTGTCAAAGACTCATTAAATATACAGTAAAATCCATTGAAAAATATAATTGGATATAGTGAAACTCCATTTTGAGTAGAGTGAAAGTTTTGAATTGCTTTTATACATTTCTGTGCATATTGTCTTGGCTTAATTAAGTTTTGGTCTGCTCCTGTTGGTGGCAACGCATAGGGCGTTCACCTGCACCCCCTGACCAGCCGTGCTCCCCAGTTAAGCGATGGCAGAGGGGGGCAGGTGGGAGCACTGATGCCCCCCTGCAAACGCCGGCTGGGGAGTGGGAGCGCTGGATGTAGGCCGTGGTCGCTTCTGGGAGTGCCATGGCCAGTCACCAGTTGGTAAGCTTTGCCCCGAGGGGACCCCCCCCCAGTCACTGGCTAAGGTGGCACCAGTGACCCATGGCTCCTATCATGGGAACAATAATCATGTTTCCGCTAATACAATGGTACATGATTTTTGCTTTTATCATGGACAAGGCTAACAGTGACCTGCCAACACTTATTTCAACTTAAGTCTGCATTAAGGACAAAGGCATCAACTTGCTTCAAACCATCCAGTTCTGTGCATAGCTGGCAAGGCTGTAAGACATACTTTACTGTTTTTTCATCCTACCACCACTATTTCTTTTGATTGTTACACTGACCTGTTGCATCCTACCTTAAATTAGACTTCAGATTTCCCTGAAGTGGTCGGGGTCTCTCTCTTTATTTGTACAACACCTAGCAAAATGAGGCTTTGAAGCTGATTAAAGTTTCTGGGCACTATTGTAGCACATCTGCCAGGCAGTAGTTGTGCCACTTCACTGTTCACATGAAAATGTGAAAGGATCTGCCTATATGAAGATGCTTTTACATGATGCGACTAACTATTAAAATAATTTACTAAAAATAAAAAACCCACAAGGCTAGGATTTTACTGTTTATTAAGAGAAAATAAAACCCCATACAAAAGAAAACACCCTAGAAAATTAATTGCATCTCCAGTTGTCGAGTAGTGATACTGTATAAGATGAAGACACATCAGTACATGCCATAAAGAAAAGAAGTGTGCTATATATTTGTGTGGTGATTTATACTATTTTTCACTAGTGATATATCGGGCACTCACCTCAAATTGTCGTAGTGTTGTCTTTTGATCATGCCTGATTGGCTTTGTACTAACTAGTCTTGGAAGTATGTTTCATGAAGTTACATCCAAGCCAAAATCCATGTTTTATTTGATGGCCTTAAATCTGTGAATCTCAGCCAGGGTACTGGGGCATCCTGGGGTGCTGTCAGATCTCTTGAAGGTTGCCACAAGGCATGAAGAGATGAGCAGATGAATTAAGCAGATAAGCACAGACTACAAACTATTCCCCACCCCAATGCTCGGTCTTTCTGCAAGGAGGTAAGCACTGTAGTATATGAATTTAGTTTTTGAAACTGGGTGTCACTCAATTCACCAAAGTTATAGGGTGTGCCTCGAGTCCAACAACTTTGAGAATCACTGTCCTGTGTAATGCCTACTCCTTGGCTATCTCTTTCAGTAATGTTCTTATATCACGTCTCCCAAAATAAAGGATTTTTGTCATATTTATTTCTGATTTACTGCCACCTTCTTCCTCTTTCCAGGATTTTGTTTGATCTTCTTTGAAATATTGCCAGGTTGAGGCCCCTGCCCAACGATAAAAATGTGTAAATCATTATCGCTAGTAGCATGCTATGTTTTCTTATTTGTGTCTGCAAAGGGTATGCCCCCCTTTGAGGATATATAACTTTTAGCAGCTGATGGGGTTCTCAGAGCTTGCCAGGACTCTGTCCCGACAGCTGTGAAGCACTCCCATGGCTGTGAGTCCCATCAGCTACGCGGCTCACAGCTGCAGGAGCTTGTTACTTGCTGGCGTGATCCTGGGCTCCTCTTGTATTGGCAAAAAGATGTCCTAGGATCTGATGCTGGATCCCACAATCGCCCCTCTTGCCATGCACATGTGTTATTGTAGGAGACTTAATTGTTTGGATCGTACTTCAGATCTTATCATGCCTTTACCTGAAAATCTAGAGGGGCCCTAAGACTATCAGGAAACTGGTTGGATGAGCGTCTCATGTGGGCAGTCTGTTTGATCTTACCCTGGAATAATTGTTTCAACATAAAATCACATTTAATTATTTCAGTAGAGCTGTGCCAGGCTCTCTCGTGTGAGCAGGGTTCTGTTTAAAAAAAAAAAAAAAGAAATGTGTCTAAGGACTGGGTTCAGGGAGTACATCTTTGGAAGAATAGAAGCATTTTAGCATCCTTATTGTTACCCACCTTTTGACCATCTTTTGAATTTCCATTTAAGATCCCACTAGTGAATTCACCATACTCTTGAAGCACCAGCACTAACCTAGGCCAGTGTCTTGAGCTCGTTCTTCCAGCATGTCTTTTTGCATTGCATTGTATAATCACTTGGCATTGTTTAATCTCTTTGGACTCAGCTTTTCTTGCTTCTGATGGCAGTCATTCAAATATTGTGCACTTGTGTAGTCTCTGCATTTTTTCTTTAATAGCAGCTGTGCCTTTGGCTTTTTGAATCTGTTGAGGTCTGCTTGTTTCCACCCAGTTAGAAGAGAATAGGCCTCTTGGTGCACCATCAAGGTAAACATATTTCCAGAGCTCTGTTGTGATGTAAAGCAAAGATCACAGGGCAGGCATTGCACCTGCTAACAGGTTTTTGTCCTGATTTAACTATGTGCGATTTTCCCTTTAAAATAAAATAAATAAAATGCTTACACCTGTATCTTTTAAAACTGAACTGTACCCACTTCTGCAACTCATTGCTTAAATACAGTGGAAAAACTCTGTAAAACCACACTGGTTGTGTGAACCGCGTGCTTAGTTTGCTAGACTGAGAACACTGGAAATTCACCTCCCTATAGACCACAATTAGCAATTCATGGAGGGAGGTTCACTACAAATGAAACCCAGCTAGCTCCATGGTTAGGACACAGCATTCAATAAAAGCTAGTAATTTCTAGGAATATACTTCTGAATTCAGACAGGCATGTGGCAATGGAGAGGCAGGGAGAATAGAAAAGGGATTTAAATGAAGTTCAAGTTCAAACCCCAAATCAGCAAGTGTTATGTGATTTTGATTTTCACTATTAAGCTGGTATGTTAGTGCTTGGTATTTAGCAGCTGAACACTACCTTTTGTTCAGAAAAGAGAAGTTTTGGTTTTTGAGGCAAGGTGTTTTTTATGCATCTCAACGTGGACAGTAATGGCCAAGAACCACTTTACAAAGTGAACTCTTCAATTTCTCACTATCAAATCAATTGAAATATTCCCTCCAAGGATATGGTAAAGGAAGTAACAACATTACTTGTGCTCTGTCCTACCTGTATTTCTTAATGTTTCTCCATTATGAGAATAAGTAAAACAGTGGAATATACACTATTTGTTTTTTGCTTAAACATGATGTTTATCTGATTGGAGCAGGTCTCGGTCTAACTGAATTTCCTATTAACACTGGAACCAAGATATCTGGTATAATACTTCCATGTTTTCTGTATAACTTCTCTAGCAATGCACAATAGTATCTTTCACATTGCCCTAATGATCACTTAAAGCTTTTTAAATAGCAGTTTTCACAGTTTGCTAGGGTCCATTATTTTTTACTGTTTCTGGAGAAAGAGGTGACACATTGGGCCTGATGGCCTTTTCTGTTTCATAACCTTTATGCATTTTTATGAAGCTTGTCTCAACTATGTCATTTGGAAGAGTGCTCTTTCTTTCTTCCCTTTTTCTCCACTTCCCTCTACCCCCTAAATCAACAATTGATGACCTTTTTTTAGTGATGGGATGGAATGACCCAGCTTGGGTGCAAAGTGGGCTGGTGCTAGAGACCCAGCTGCTGCTGCTGTTTCTCTCGCCCATGGGATGGGAAAAACTCCCACCTCTGTCACTTCTGCCAGCATGGGCAGAGCTCCTGGCCCGGTGTAGCTAAGCCCCACCACTGTAAGAATGCTGCTGAAGACCCCCGCACCGCCCCCAGCTCTGTGGGCTGGATCCAGGTCTCTATGAACTGTTGGTTGCCAGCCCCTGCCCTAGCTTTAAATGCTTTGGGACTTTGTTTAAATATTTCAAAAAAGTAACTTAAGTAACGTAACTGAAAGCTTTTTTTGGTGTGGATGGAGATTAGACTTTTTCACCATGCGTCAGGATATGATCATCTGTTAACAATGTGTAGTATACAGCATGTGTCTCCATTGAACCTTTGCAAAGACTCCTGGGGGGGGCGGGCAGGACAGCATACTGAACTACGCTAGCTGTGACAGTGCAAAGAACATGTTGCGGTAATAGTTTTACTGCACACTGATCCACAAGTTGTGTCCAGTTTTTCCCCCCTTCCCCTCCCGCCCCCCATGCCTGCATACCAGTTTTAAGCTAACCAAACATCACTTGGTGAACAAGTGCAGCTATTATATGTGTACTCCATGCCTGAGACCTGTAGAGTAAGGTACGTTTTTGTGAAAGGATTCCAATTATTTAGAAAGTCTCTTGCACCAGAAGATTTACTGGGGAGAGGTGGTTTGAAGTAATTGCTAGTATTGCTTATCAGATTTTCTTAAGCTACTTTCTTAGCCTTTTGCTAAGTCCTGCTGCAAATTTATAGGTGTTGCCTGTAAAACATAAGGCAGGGTTACTTCCCTCTTAAAAAGTATTCTGTCAACAGTTTTTTCCCACTCCACCCTCTGAGTGCATTCTTTTACTATCTTGCTTCTGTATACTAATTACAATAGAGTAGTCACAAACTTGTTTTTCTACCAGTTAGAACTATAGAACAGTATGTACATTGCTAAACGATGACCTGGATTTAAAAAGGAAAAAAGGGATTGCTGTCCTAATCACTAGCTTGAGAATTTGCCATCCACATGGTGGAGGGTCACTAGGGACTTTAAATGATGGCTCAAAGGGCTAAATCCTTGAAAAGGATCATCTGAAACAAGCTGTACCTCTGAACCTTATTTAACTAAGCATCTATATTACATCCTTTACTCTTTCTGCAGTTCTGCAATTTGTTAAAGTTACATTTTTCCCAAGATTTTTTGCCTGTAAGATGTCTTTTTTATTTTTTGTAAATTACTCCTATTAATCCTGTGCTGTATTTGTCAGAGCTCTAATTCTTTATTTCTGAACAGCATAGTTAACATGAGAGATTTTCACAGGATCATGGAGCTGAGAGGGCTTCAGGGGTCATCTGGTCAAATCTGCAAAAATGCTACTCGTAAACTATCACTGGCATGCTAATCCAATCTCCTGTGAAGGAGATTCTGTAACCTCCCTGCGTATATGATGGGAAGGATGGTCTAATACAGGGGCTGGCAACATATGGCTCATGGATTGGATCAGGTCTGTGGAACTGGGGGGAACGTTGGCAGTGGCAGGGGGCCTTGTCAGTGCCAGAGCGGTGCAATGAGTTGCACTGAGGCTGGGCAGCTGGGAGGTGCTTCTCTCTGTCACCCCACCGCTGGCTCCCTGGCCTGTGCTGCAGGTGCAGATTCCAGCTGCCCAGCTCCAGGGCCACTCCCCACCACCTGGGACTGGCACAAACAAAGCTCCCAGCTGCCTAATCCCTCCTGACCTGCATTGGGCAGGAGCTGGGTGGTTCTGGCCCAGGGCTTGGAAAGGTTGCCAGCTGCTGGCTTTGTAAGTAGGATGCTAGGTTGGGATTCAGGCTTAGATGCAAGTTTCCAACATGACTCACTTTAATCTACTCTGTGCCCCACGATGCTGTCTATAAAATAGCAATTTAACAGGCTTGTTTTCGGGATAAAAATTCATTCTTTGGTGTCAGTCTATAGGAAGTTTTGTGCTTTCTGAAAAAAAGCAAACTTTTGTGAGGGCTACTAAAATCTCTAATGCTAAGAGAAAGTCTTGTCTGCTTTTGAAATCCGGCATGTTTTTTAAAAAAATCCTGCGGCCATGTTTGATTTTGACTTTCCTAGTAAATGCAGTAGGGTTTTGTAAAAATAGACCTAAGTAACATAAAGGTAATGTTTGAGATTCATAGGCTTTTACATTGAATGGTACCTGTTTTGTAAATATGTAGGCTTATTTTTAACTCCTTTGTGTGCAGAACGTTAAGGGAACATGAAAACTGATCATAGGTTAATATTTGTTGAACAATATTCAATGAATGGGCTGGGGGAAACAGGAGGAAGGCAGTCAGGCAGGGGGTGCCATGTGCATGTGCATGCACACACACGCATGTGGCAGCCAGGCAGCATGGAGAGCAGCTCCTGCAGCTGTGTGCAGGTTAGTCCATGGGTTGGGGGGGAGGGGGGGACGTGCCTTCCAAGATTTGTGTGCCCACAGCAGGCATGTGGCTGCAGCCTGGCCAGACCAGCACAGGCAGGAGCTGCCTCTGCAGCCAAGTGGGTGGGATCTGGAATGGGAGGGCAGGGTGGGATGGTAAGACTCATTGCTCCTGCCACTGGGACCCCACCACTAGTTGCCCCAGCAGTATAGCTGCGGGGGAGGGGGGGGGAGGCGCTGTTCTTACCTCTTCCTGCTGCCAGCTGCTTGCATACTGGGCTGCAGCTCTACCCCGCTAGCACAGCCCAGGTGCTGATACTTCCCACAGGCCATGGCTCTACCCTAGAGGGGTTGTGGGCAGCACGGGCAGCCTGAGGGGAGTGGCAGAGGGGTAGAGCTGTGGCCTGGTGCATGAGCAGCTGGCGGCAGAAAGGAGTTGATGCAGGGGTCCCAATGGCAGCGGCAGCAATGAGTCTCACTGCCTCACTCCCCACCCTCCTGTGTCTGGCCCTGCCCGCTGGGCTGTGGAGGTGGCTCCTGCTCATGTCAGTCCAGCCAGGCTGCAGCCCTGTGCCCACTGTGGGCACACAAATTGAGGTGAGGGGAGGAGGAGGAGGGGAATTTGGTCCCCGTGCCCCACACACTGAGAGACTGGGGCAGAGGACAGTAGATCCAGAGTGAGGGGCATCAGTAGGGCCAGGGGGCTGTTTTCTCCATCAACTATTTACTGGGTTGAGACTGGCCATTCATGTTTACAAATGGGCCCTGGTACAAAGCAGCTTGAGAACCACTGTTATAAACTGCTGCTGTATATGCCAGAAAAATGTGGTGTTACCTCTGTACCGTATTATTTAAATCAGTCAGTTCCAGGAAACTTTTATAGAATTATTATCCTTGAGTAACATGCAGTGAGTTAAATTTAATAATGAGTAAGGAAAACTGGATGCATGTGAATAGGAGGAAAAAATGGTAGATTTGAACGGCACCTAAATTTCCAGAACAAATACTTTTTTGCTAGTAAATAGCTTGATCTTCCATGGGTTTCCAAGACCAAGAAAAATGTAATTTGGTGTTCAGGCTAAAGAGGTGAACTTTCAGCTCGACTGTGGATGTCAAGGAGTTTCCCAGGCAGCCAAAGGAACACTTTTGCTGCGCTAAGAAAAAGAAGAACTTTAATGGAGAGATCGCCTGCCACTTGCAACACAAGATCCCCAATCAAAATGTTCCATTAAACTCATAGCACCTCGTTTTTTGAAACTCTTAAGAGTACTAACCAGTCTTCTGGTAAGAAAATAGTGGAACAACTCTCAAATCACATGAGTGGATATCTGATCAAACCTAATCTGATTAATTCTGAGAACCTGAACAGATCAACTCTTTGAAGTTTACCTTGTATGTTCTGATTTATAGTAGGTCATTATTTGCCTGACCTCGCTTAACAGTGACAAATTTATATTCTGTTTTATAGTGCAACTGCCATAGGTTATTCAGGGACATTTGCAAAGATAATAATGTTTAAAACTAGTTGTATCCAAAAGTACATTTAGTAGTTTTAATATAAAGACTTGCGCTACATGAATTGCCAGTGCTCCTCAGTCTTGATCAACAGTGACCCACAGCTCCCTACCTTCCCAGATGCCCCTCACTCCCGGCCCTCATCTTCCACCCTACTAGCCCTGCTGGTGCCCTTCACTTGTGACCTGCAGCCCCCTGTGCCCTCCAGCCCTGCCAGAGAGGGCCCCCAGCTGCCATGTCTGTGGGACTAGGGCTGTGGACCGCAGCCTCCCCTGTCCCCCTGAGCAATGCCCAAGCCCTGTCTGCCATGGCCAGAGCATAGCACAGCTCCTATGCCCCCTTCCCCTGCAGGTGGCATGGCTGGAGTGCAGCCCGTGGAGGTGGCGGAGGGAGAGGATGCATGTTGCAGGCTCAGAACTCCCTGCTTTCCTCCCTCTGGGGACCTCCATGACCCAGTGGGCAGAACCCAGCATGGGAGGGCGGGGTGACTTTGTGCTGCTCCTGGCACTGGGAGTCCTATGCCAGCCATGCTACCGTGGTGAGGCAGGGGGCTCCTTGCCATAGCGGTGTGGCTGGTGCGGGGCTCCCAGTGGTGGCACCAAGCTTTTGTGCTTCTCTCTGTCCTCCCACCCCAGGTTCTGCCTGTTGGGCTGCAAAGGCACCAGGAGGAGGGCAGCAGGGCAGGGAGCCCCACATTAGTTGATCTAATCAGACCAGCTAATGGGCATTAGTTGGTCTAATCAGATATCACATTTACCCAAACAACCTTGTCTGTGTCTTTAAACCAACGTGACTACAACCCACATCCTGCCCTGCCCCGCACACTAATGGGGGGTGGGGTCACATGCCCTTCCCATACCCCCTTCCCCAGGAGTGTGTGCAGCAGTGGGGAGCCAGCCCATGGCTCCCTCCCACTCCCCCAGCTGGCCACTGCAGCCACGCATCCCCGCCCTGGGCCCAACGCACTGCCTGGGCTGGCCAGTGCCCACAGCCGCAGCCCTACCCCACTCTCAGTGAGGGCTTCAGTTTGCCTTCCCCTGCCCCCCCCATAGACTTGCTGCAGGAGCTGTTCTTCATGCTACTTGGCTGCCACATACCTGTGTGCGTGTGTGCCCCAAACAGCCCCTTTCAGGCTGGAACTCTGCCAACCTGCAAGGGGAAACCCACTGTTTCCCACATTTTTCTCCTGTAAAGGAGAAAATCTACATTTTTCCATGGTGAATGGAAAACCTGGATCCCTGCTCAACAGCGATCTTTGGACACACAGATAAGACAATCATCCTTGACTGTGAGGGATTGCCAAAGAAGGGAACCTACAAGTTTATGTTGACTCATTCCGACTTTCAATAATGAATAGGATTCTATTAATATACAAATTTCTACTTGTGAATAAGTGAATAAACAGCCTCCCAAAGAGCCCTCTTAGAGATATTATGCACATCCATATGTGTTTGCATTTATTATGCAGAAGATGTACTTACTCCAGTGGCCATTGCCCTATATTAGGCTTTAGCAACTTATTTTATATTTCCTATAGCACTTTTTAAAAATATACATTTAACAGAAGCTTATTTTGCTGAACTCTTGAAAACTGTAATATTGAAGTTTTTGAAAATGGTTGCAATCAGCACTTTTTCCCAGAGCAAATACTCAGCTAGCTCTTCCTGAGATTAGTTAGTGTCCTTTTAAAGTATTTAGAGACTGATTGCAAGATTAAAGGTTCCCGAAATGAATCAAGTAATGTTGTCTAATATACTTTCATGTTAGCCCTTGCTAATTTTTTGAGCTCATAAATATAGTTCAGTGTTTTCTCTTCCCTTCTTATGTAAAGAAACTGACAAACCTGACATTACAGGCGAATCGGTGGAATTGTTCACATTAAGAAAATTCTTTCCAATGGTCAGTGTGAACCTGAGGAATAAAAACTACCTGGAATCTGTAGGATATAATAATCCTTGGTATTACTTGTAACAGTAGAATGACAAAATAACTATTGAAGTTGTGTGCCTTTTTAAAAAGGTTGAATTTAGAAGACAATTAAGCTAGGTAGAAATTTAACAGAAACTTTTTGTGTGGGTTGGAAGGGAGATTCCACATTTTCAGTACACAAGAGTAAAGGATAATAAGGAGAAGGCATCTCTCAGGAAGTACGTGCATCTTGTTTTGTAACATTTTGCGATATTTTGTCATTATTAGACACACAGGACATGTCCCCACATGCAGGGGTGTGCATTTATCATGGCAAAAATAGCAGTGGCACAAATTTGTGCTGCTGCTTTTTGCTGCTGTGCTCACCTCTGCATGTGGAGTTTGGTGCTTGTCCAAATGCTGTGCTTTGGGAAAATGACCAATTCCCTGCGGGATGTAGGAGCCAGGGAGGAACTAGAGGAGGGAGACACTCTAGCCGGAAGCCAGTGTCTCCCTGGAGGACCGAACTTCTCTGTCTGCCGGCGCATGCTCCTGTGACGTGCTCTGCGCCACTTTTTTTTGCGGTGTTTTTTTTTTTTTGCTACCGGGATTTCCTGTTAGTAAATTTTCCCCTTGTTTTAATGTTCTGGGCACACGGTTTGTGGCGCTGCAAAGAGGTTTGCGGTGCCACAAACTGCACGTCTGCATATGTGAATCTGGCCAAAGAGATTGAGGATCAGTGGATGGCAACCTTGAGTAACCTTAAGCCAGGGGTGGGCAAAATGTGGCCTGGGGGCCAGATGCAGCCTGCCAGGCCATTCTATCTGGCCCGCGGGGCCCCTAAAAAGTTTAGAAAATTAATATTAATTTGCCCTGGGCTGCCTGTCATGCGGCCCTCGATGACTTGCCAAAACTCAGCGGCCCTCCACCCAAAATAATTGCCCACCCCTGCCTTAAGCTGTACACAGATTAAACTGTGACGCCCCTGGTCATAACAGTGAGCATTTAGTGGTGCAGCTAGTTCTGTTAACTGCAGAACTACTTGTGTGAGCATTTCATGTTGTGACTAAGAAACCTGCAGTATGAGCAGTTTTAGGACACTTGGCTGGCTTGGTTTAGCTGAATAGCATTGCCAATGCTTTATAGCTGAATAGTATTACCAATGCTTTAAAGTTTTGATGCGTGCAGAATAATGTGAAATTCTAGATACAGTGCAAACAGACCACACTGCTGATTTTTCATAGTAACGTGTAGAATGAAATAGTTGTTAAAGACCTGGTTAAGTTCTATCCAGACCTTTCATGAACTCACTCTGAGGCTATATATTCTTCTCTAATTATTGCCCCATACCCGTGTAACATTTTTTTGAGGTAATTTTTTTTAAATCCTCTTACTCTTATCTGTCTGTTCCCAGCTACAATTGATGCTTAATAAGTGAAACCTTTGCAGACTTCAGTTGTGGCTTGAAAGAGCACCCCATTGACTCTGTGCTGAGTGATGGATAGATCCCCTGCCTGCTGTTCACTTTACTGCTAGATTCACCTAGGGTGCAGTATCCTAACAAAGCAGAGCAGGGAATTGAAATGTGTTCTTCTGAGAACAGCAGTAAGTAAAGCTGCCTTTCTAGCTATTCTCTCAATTAGCTCCTGGGAGACTTTCATGCCTTTGCTAGTTTCTCTTGGGGATTTGTGACCTGGTACCATATTGCTATAAATAATTATTTTGCCGGTATCAAAGTACATACAGTATAAAAAGATAACCAACATATTTCATCATCTTCATTGGATACTGTAAATAGCAGGGTTTGGGGCTGCCTTTTATTTATATAGTTTATTTTATTTTATTTTGCATTCAGTTCTGACATTGATGGTGCTCATGACTGTCAGCTCCATGCTGCTTCCTGAAATGAAATTGGCAGTGAGTGGTGTAAAGCTCACGAACAGGAACAAGGGAATCAGAAGCAGTATGCAATTGATTTACAATTTATTTGTAAAGATCAGGTTGATGTTCTGGTGATCACTTGTTTTACTGCGGGGGCTGGGGGAGGAAGGGTTGTTGGGAAAAAAAAATGTTGGCCTTTACCACTTATGCTATGGCAACCTGTTTAGCATAACGTGCAGCCCAGAGCAGGTTAATTGGGCTGTGATTAAACCTTCCCGTTTGTCAGGAACAAGCATTTAAAAACCAAGGAGAAAGGAGAGATCACTTGGCGCTCTGTTATTCAGGCATAACAAAGATTAACAGCTGTAGCTGAACTGTGCATTTGGTTCCACCTTTTGAAGATTGGGCTTCCTGTAGTAAATATACATAATCAGATTAAGACAGTTGGGATAGTTTATATTGCTACCAAAACTATACCAGATTGTGAGACCTTATCTACCTGAAGCTTTTTAAAGAAATCTTTCACTAATACTATTAGGTAGCTTCACACGTGTAAATAAGACATTGGTGTACACTGATATTTGTGTAAATTTTATCCAAGTGTGTCCTGACTTTCCTTACTTTTAAATAGACACTACAGCAGTTTAAGTGTTGCTAGTAGAGGCATCATGTGTTGCTCCGTTGTTACTTTGAGAGTAAGACGTTATTTGTAAAAGGATTTTGCATGCTGGATTCTGCCTAGAGCATTTTCCAGAATTACAGGACACATGCTAGATGTATAACATTTTCTGAGATTTCTTAAACATAGTTGTTTAGAGGAAAACTTGTGTGCATAGTGGTAAATGTGGGATGAGAGAGAGAAAATGAAAACTGGCTCTGTATTATACACTGTTTTGGAGTGATGTGAACAGCGTACTGATGAATCAGAACCTTAATTTTTAAATTAATTTAATTGTGATGAACATAAAATGCATTTTATGAACTTGTTTTCATTTTTAAGTCCTTGGAGGTCTCTTTGGGTTTCTTGTTCATTGTCCATGTATGAAAAACTACTAAAGAAGCATACTGAGATGAGATTTAAGATTGAGAACATACCTGAGTAATTGAAGGTGAAAATATTAAGGGTCCTGTACCTGACCCAAAACAAGCAGTGTAGGCCCAGGAAATGCAGGGTTAAAATTAACCTCCAACACAGAAATGCACAGTTAGGGCTCTCAGGCAGTTTAAACTCTGCCTCAGGCATCCTTGGGGGAAAAATAAAGAAAATCTTTATAGTTCTAAATTAACAGAAACTGGACAGGTCTGCATGTACGTTTTAATGCGCAGTAGCCTATTCTACATGAGCATGAATGCACATGTATATGTGCCCACTGACTTTCTAAATGTTTTAGACACATAATAATTCTACCGTTATTGCATGGTTCTACTTCAGGGCCGGAGTTAAGATGGATCAGATGATCTAAACATGCATTTCTCTTTCATTTCTACCCAGGAGGACTCTTACAATCTTTTCTGTGATGCCTGATGAAGGGTGTTTGTGCCCAAAAGCTTGCACTTAAAGATTTTTTTCTTTGCAAAAATCTTGTTGGTCTAATAAAAGATATCACCTCTACTATGAGCCCTGATTGTTTTTTCTTTACTATAAAAATTGAATTAGTTTCCTTAACTATGCAATAGAAACTTTCCTTACAGAGATATGAAACTTCACATATTTATGACAAATGCTATATAAGGGTAAGTAGAACATTTTGTTTTAAGCTATAGTTGCAACTCTTAATTGTTTTGGTTTTCTTTGCTTTCTGTTTCATTACTTTTATGTAGAGGTGAATTCTTTCATATTAGCAAGAATTAAGATTTAACTACATTCCTTGTTAGCCTAAAAAAGTTAGCTGAGAATTTTAGCACTAGTGTTGAGTTCTATAGCTTGTTTTAAAAAACGTTGTTTTAAATGCAGAAAAGAATATTCCCTCCCCTATCCCAAAAATACATTTATAATGAGAAGAATGAGTACAGTTGCCCAAGTGGCAAACTGAATGCGTTAGCACCAGTAAAAACTCAGATTGATTTATTATACAATGTTCTTGATTTAAATAAAATAAAATTAATATTGATTTATAATTTACAAAGTGCAGACTCTGAGATTTATGAGTTGTCAAGCCAAAGCACTTTTTCTGCATAAATGAACTTGGTGGATTGTGGAGTGCCCAGTTTTCTTAGGTTAAAGTCCATCTCTTTCTTTTTCCAACTCAAAGTTGCTTTTACAAATCCCCCATAGTGAACGTCTGCAGCGTGCTTCACAGAAGCAGTGTCTGTTAATAAGTGGATACCTGGACAAGTCTGGTGCTTCGACTGTATAAAAAGAAATGCAGAACGCTAGAAGTCTTGGTTCAGAGTTCAATTGTATTAACAAATTCAACAGCAGCAGTGTTGTGGAAGGGGGCATGGGATTTCTTCCTCCTCCTCTCCACTTTGTCATGCTTCTGCAAGTTTTCTGTGCTCTGTTTTCCAACTGAATATGTACGGAATATATTTTTAGCCAGATTTGCTTGTAGAGTTTTGTCTTGTAGTCCTGAATATGTTGGCCCATAGACCTATAGGCCAAACTCCTTTCCCTTAGCACTTTGACGCTCTTCACAGGCAGGTAGACCAAGTCAAATGTGCAAGGCTGTTTATTACCTCAGTGGAGAGATGCCAGCTTTGGTGGTGAACCAAAACACAAACTCCTAACTAATGTGATGCTTGAGGGAGGGGTGGGCAGGTAATTGCTCTGTTAAAATGTGTAGTCTTGGACGGTTTGGATTGGGTGCCCTTGTTCTATTGCATTCATTCTCAAAATGAGTATTTTGTTTGACGGTTTTTGGGGCTGGTGCTCTAGAACAATAGATTAGTTAGGCACTTGATGAATGTGTAGGTGTACGCTTGTCTGAATGGCAAATGAGCATGTGCAGGCATTTTAGATGGTAATTGTTCATGGATTTGGCATGATCAAAAGTGAAGTATTAATGTTACTGATTGTGCATTACTTTATAGGTAAATGTTATCATGCCTGCTTTGCTTTATGCAGTTCTCATTTGCAATATTTCAGCTGTGCCACGCTGCACATGACTAATCATGTCAAATCACAGGTCTTTTGTAAATTGGACAAGTGTCCAGTGAACTGTACTCATGATTGATGTAGGTAATAAGCAGGTCTTGAGTTTGGAGTTGAGGAAGCAACCATAAAGCACATGAAACTACTTTGCAGCCTACCTGTATCATCGGTTCAGATACCTCTACACTTTTTTTTTTTGCATAGTTGTTCGTACTTACAAAACATTGTTTATTTAATCATTAGAGTGAAAACCAGAAAGGTTTTGTATTTTGCCTTTGTTTGTCTATTGCAAGATTTCGGCCAAGTCATAGTGCATCTTTTTTATTCTGTGTATAATTTGGACATATACAAATTTTAGTAAAGACCTTTGAGATCTGTAGTTGCGAAGTGGTGCATCATATTTAGTGATCTTAGTCAAAATTATTAAACAGGAATTTTTAAATGACTAAACTGGCCAGTTGTGGCCTTGGCTCCACCACGATCCGCTGGCTGGGAAATTGGCTCCGTGGTCGGACCCAGAGGGTTGTAATTCGCCGATGACACCAAACTTTGGGGCAAAGCATCCACGCCAGAAGATAGGCGGGTGATCCAGGCTGACCTGGACAAGCTTAGCAAATGGGTGGACGAGAACCTGATGGTGTTTGACACCAAAAAATGCAAGGTTCTCCACCTTGGGAGGAAAAACCTGCAGCATCCTTATAGGCT
>NW_017728932.1:11048572-11073226 GCF_001723895.1 Crocodylus porosus | reverse complement strand
CCCCAGCTGACTTCCTGCCCTTTGGGCAGGGGGCTGGACTCGATGATCTCCCGAGGTCCCTTCCAGCCCTGATGTCTATGAAATCTAAGTCCTAAAAGAATCATTTCTAGTAAAATTGTTTAAATTGATGATACTGTAAAAATCCAATGTATGTTATAAAGTGCATATTTTGAAGGGCACCATCTAATAACATAGTTGTAGCGAAGTTATTATGCTCAAAGTGCTTTTGTAAACTTTTAATATAGAAAAGGAACTGGTCTCTAAGACAACAGCTCCATCTTGAAGAGGGTCATTTTCACCAGAGGTAACGGAAGCTGCCTTCAGAGCTGTTCATTATCTTTGCATCCTGAGATTCATTAGCTAATACAGATGGGATAACCAGAGTGTTGCAGCACCAGAAGAGCTCAGCACAGCAAGCCTTTCAGTGACAAAGAAAATAAAAGCATTCCTGTGTTACAGGCTTCAGCACTTATCTCTGTTCTCTGGTACTGTTTGTGCTGAACCAAAGCAGCTGCTACCCCGAGTTAAGAGAGAACAAACTCAACATGGCGTGAAATTACTGCACTACCATTCACATTCATTAGAGTTATATTGTTACCAGCTACAAGCATGACTGGTCTTTGCATGAATAATAAAATGAAATACCACTCTGAGTCTTGCCTTAAAACACCGACAAGCCAAAACACTAACCTTGAAATCATATGTAGTATCACCATATCTGGGTACATTTTAGAGCATTTATCCTGTCAGGCACTGCAAAAGTTTGTACCTATGAGAATTTAAAAGGACAGGTAGTAGGTAGTGAGAAGGAAATGTAATTATATGTGCAAGCATGAAAAAGAAAACTTCCTTGGTGTAATGGAAAAAATGTCTGGGAACACATCAAAATATGTTGCCTAAAACGGGAGGAGGGTCCTCAAATCCATAGATATAAAAAAAATTAAAAATTTCCCCTTGTTCAAATAAAAATGAACCAACAAGCAATTAGAGAGTCACTCTCACTTATTTCTCTGCCAGCAGTGAAACTTAGGTTTTTCCTGCCTACTCAGAGTTTAATTTCAGATGCAGCCTTTCAGCCTGCCTCCAGTTTGGGAGATTTTTTTGCCAGTGCTGTAGTTATGAGCTTGCAGAAGACTCTGGCTGCAAATTCTCATGCGTGTATTTTTGTTGGCATGCTCTCATCTTGGTGCACTGACACATCCAGAGCTAAAAGCCCAAAAGAACTTCGAAACTTTATTCCAAGGAGGTAAACTCAGGAAAACCAACCAAACATACATACATCAAAGTACCTGAAGAATGGACAAGACTCCAGCAAAGGTTATGTCAATCAGTAAGCTGCATTCTACTTGTGAATAAGGTCCTTCGTGTCTTATCAGTTGTTGAAAACAGAAGCAAAGCCAGATTATATTTGTTTCCAGAAAGATGCCCCATTTTTTGGTATTTTGTTTTGCTTATTCTTTTTCAAAAAATTTCCCCCGAGTTTTTGGGTACTGTCTCACTTGAAAGGCTGGATTAGATCATACATTTGTCCATCTCATGATATTTTACAATTTCAGAAAGATAAAAAATTTCTAGGTTGATTTTTCTTTTTTCTCTTTTTTTTTTTTTTTGGTATGGTTCACAAATTGTAAACTTTAATAAAAGGGTAGAGGGCCATTTATCTATGAATGCTTTGACTGTGGCTTTTTTTTTTTCTTTAATATTGTGGTAATACCCAAAAGTCCCCTTCCAGTTTAGAAGCCGATTGTGCTAGATGCGGTATAAAATGTTTTAGTATGAGCTTTGTTTGACATGTGCAAACACAATGAAACTCCTGTTAAAGATGGTGAAAACTTCACTAGACTAGCTAAAGCTTTCCCAATTCAGACTTTTCAGTGATTTTCCCCTCTTGAAATTTCAGTTTTGATCAACCATGGTTGATGCACACTTTTCTTTCTTTTGCAGGGCTTATGTGTGTGTTGGGAGGGATCCCTGAAATCCATTTAATTGAAAATATTTTTGCTATCGTTAGCTGTAGTAACTAAGGAGAAAAATTGCTGAACAGATTTTATCTCATTTCTAAGCTCTTCAACTAGGGCTGTATCTCAGAACCTTTAAATTGAATATTTGTGTCAAAAGAGTCTCTTTTGCAAGTTGGAACAGCTTGTATATGAATGGACACAAAGTAGCTTGAAAGATATATGGATATTTATAACAGATTCATAGCTGAGTATATTTTTTGTTCTTAAACAAATGAACATTCTTCTTAATATCCAGCCTAAATGTCTCTTGCAGTAATTTAAGCCCATTACTACCTGGCCTGTCCCCAGAGGACATGGGGAACAGTTGATTGTTGTCTTCTTTATTTATGACTTTTTGGTATTCAAACTGCTTATCAAATACCCCCTCACCTTCCTGTAACTGGCTAAATCCCAGTTCTTCCAAGACTGCCTCATGTATCAAGTTTTTTAAACTTCCGATCATTTCTTGTTAATCTACTCTGGACACTCTCCAATTTGTTTATGCCTTTTCTTGATGTGCAGTGCCTAGAACTTGAAACAGTACTCAAGATGTGGCCTCACTTTTGCTGAATAAAGGGGATGAATCTCTTTATTATTTGCATGTGATATTTGTGTTCATATTTCCAAGTATTGTATTGTTGACTCGTTCAGCTTATCTTCTACTGCAACTCCAGAACATTTTCTGCTGTACTGCAAGAGAGCCAGTCATTTCCCATTTTGTATTTTATGGAGAGATTATTCCTTCCTGAGTTACAGTTGCTTTTGTCCGTATTGAATTTCATCCTATTCATTTCAGAACACCTTTTCCAGTATATCGATATAGTTTGGAATCCTAATATTGTCTTCTCTAGTGCTTGCAGTCCCATGCATCTGGGTGTCCTGTGTAAATTTAGTAAGTGTACGTTCAAGTCCACCCTGAAAGTCTTTTATGTTGATTTTGAACAATACCAGACCTGGGAAACGCTACTTTATTACTTCCTTCCAGTTTGACATTGAGCTGTTGATGACAACTTTTTGAGCTTAATTATTAAACAAGTTACGTAGCTACCTTTTTTAGTACTTTCATTTAGATCTTGTGTGCTTGGTTTACTTATGAAAATGTTGAGTTTTATTTTTAAGTAGCTCCTTTGCAAGGAGATTGCATCATCATACATCTCTTTCTTTTATTCTTGGAAGCAACAAACATGGCAATTTTGTGTGCGTCTGAGTAAGCACTTTCTCTATGGGAAACAGCATTGTCAAAGAATTATAGTAATTTTGTCAATTAGGGGTTTTTTCTTGTTGGGAGTGCTTGTGTTTTTTTTTGTTTTTTGTTTTTTACAAAGAAACTGTTTTTAAGATGGCGATAACAAAGCAAGGTTTGAATATTCAGAGATTGAAGGTATAATTATAGGGCCTTCAGGGGTTACTGTAAACTTGAAAATCTGGCCAGTTTTGCTGGAAATATCTCCAGGTAGTATAGAAACTCTCTTAGTCATCCTATCAGTTTATATTACGTTTTTCTGATTCTGTTGGTTTGTTTGTTTTTGTTTCTTTTGGTTTCTGGGCCAAAGGAAGTGTGGGGAAACTTTTGTTAAGGGAAAATGTGAAACTCATTGCGACAGAGGGCTTTCCTGGGTACAAGTCGAGTAGAAATATACTTTCTAAAAACACTGCTCAATATCATTTTACTGCTCAATATGATTTATAAGAATAATAGGTAAACAACTTTTGACAGAAACATTCATTGGATAGTATGCTGTTCACATTGGAAATACAAATGAAGAAGAAGAAATAGAAATGGGTGTGTGCAAGCAATTCCTATGCTGAGGTTATTCATGAAGGATACAGAAATGGATAGCTGCAAGGAGCTTCTGTAAATGTAGAAGTAAAAGGAAACCTATTGAAGCTGTGACCCTGCAGTCATCTGTAGTCATCTTTCACGGAAGGAAAAAGTTGCCTTTGTATCATGCTTCTTTTGACATCCTTCACCACCACCAGAAAAAAAGTTAGACCAGTGGTGATTTCTCTATAGTCTGTTTACAGGTTAATCACTGTTTACAGGTTACATCACTAATTCAGTGCAGCTCATGTAACTGGAAATTCCACAGAAATAAATGCCTGAGAAAATGCACAAGCTGTCTGCATGTAAAGTACCTATGACTGTTGCACTGAAAAATCTTCAGGGAAATCCTATTATTTTACCTCCTTCGTTAGCAAAGCATTTTTTTCCAGCAAGTTAAGTTGAATTTTGACTTTGTATTTATCTACCTTAGTTATAACAGATCATTTCATATAACTTAATTTTTGGGGAAGGGAGTGTAAAATATCCAAATAAGATATGGTTAGCATTCAGAGAAGCTTGGAAGATATGTCAGTGTTTTGGGATTTTAATTGAATCATGTTATAAAGGTTTTTCTTTTGCTCTTCCTGGCAGTGGCTCTCAATATTTTATTTCAGGAAAAGATGGTATGTTGGAATGTAGTTTTTAAATTGACTTCCACGGTCAGAGTAACAGTATAGTGATGGTAGAAATATTTACTGTTTAAATAGGCTATTTGGATTTGTTAGAAACAATTTTGTTTTCTTTTGGTTGAATATTCAGCTGTTGTGAATTTTGCATGAAGTGTCTTTTGTGGGGTTGCTCAACATGTGCAAAAACAAATTAGTAGCCTGTTCTCCTCAGTAGAAGCAGAGGTTCACTTTCCCTTGTGGAATTATTTTTAATTGAAAGCCCATTTTAGAAATGTAGGTGACATTTGGATGAAGGTAGGGATTTAAACCAATAGCATGCATGCATTTAATGTAATTGGTTTAATGACTGTAAGCAAAGAACAAAAAACAACTGGATTTGGATGCTAATCCTGGTGTAACATTTCTCTTCACTCCTTTCCTTTTTTAATAGACAATGATGCAGCCTCTAGATTTGCTAAAAACCTGTGTATACACTAAGTTAATACATATGGCTTCTGAACACTTATTACCTGTAATGTTTTGTTAACATTTTTATCATAAAAGGAAGACTGAAGAATCTTGGATGATAGGGTCTTTTGCTGTTGAGGGTGAGGGGAAGAGAAATTTTACCTTCAAGTACCATATATACTCATAATTTTCCAGGTATAGAATCTGATTATTAGAGGTTTGTCTTAAATTTTTCCCCTTCCCACTGCTACAGTAGGGAAAATAAAGCTGGGGAATCGGGTATCCCCTTGTCCTCTGCCCCCCATCCCCCACCCCACTGTCTTCTCCATGCAACCCACTGCCTCCTTCCTTACAGTCAGGCCCTGCTCTCTTTAAGCACATGGAAGTTGGGGGCAAATTTGAAAACACTGAACTTGAAATAAATATACCTGTAGTAATTCATATTCGGGCAAATTAGTACAGGTACCCATAGACTTGGTTCCTCCAGAGTTGATGCATTTTACCTTTTTTCTTTTAACTGCTGCAGGTTTTAGCACAAGTACTCCATAACCACACTTTTAAGCAGCATTTTTATGTCTACTTACATATAGTACAAATTATACATTAGTCCGGGGGTTTTTAACCTTCTTGGGTCAGTGTACCCCCAGTGGCTAGGTGTCCCCTGGCGGCCAGATGAGCAGGGGTTGTCACCCAGTAGCTGATTGGCAACTGGGGGGCACGGCTGCAGAAATGCTGGCAGCAGCAGAAGTGCCAGCAGTACGGTGGCGCTCACTGCAGAGTACTGCCTGAGGCCATCCCAAGTACTCCCAGGGATACACATACCCCTAGTTGAAAACCCCTGCATTAGTCCAAAGCCAAAAGACTCATGATTTACTATATAGTTAATTGGGCTGGGCCCCAGCAGACAGCATTTTGAGTCATGGTGACCTCAGCTCAGCACTTCAGTATCTGTGTGTGTACTTTAGACACCTCCCACAAATGATCCATATGCTAATTAGCCCCCACTCATGACTAGAACCAGGAGTTCGTCACAAATCCTGGAATGCTTCAAACTGTATGTAAGGATGGGTTACAGGGCAACCTTATCTGACTGTACCCCATGGAAGGCAGGACCACATTCATGTGACAGGCTGAGAAAGGGGGTGACAGAGGGATTCTGAGTGAACTGCATGGAGCCCCATTTGGTGATGTTTGCCAGACTGGTGAAGAAACACAATTCTTTGGAAATGGGAAAGAAAGGTACAGCTCAGCTGTGGGAGTGAAGAGGAAGTCTAAACGTATTCAGTGTGTAGTGGCTTACCATGACTTGAAAATGGGTTGGCACTGAGGAGGACTGTGCACAGTAGTCACATGGGGGACCATGCATATTAATCAGATGGGCTGCACTAATCTGTCCTTGTGGTTCTTCACTGACTCAGATTTGGAAATGATTTAGCTGATATGACTTGGGACACACACAATTTTCCTTTAAAAAAAAAAAAAAAAAATCTATCTTTGTGGTAGGTATGTTTGCCCAGTGTGGGCTGTGTGTTTCATAGCCCTGCTCAATGTTGGCTGCATTTAGTCAACTTTATAGCTGGTTTCCATTACTGAGCACATGCTGCTTTTGGCAGCGGTTAAATGATAGGCAATGTGCTTAGTGAGGTGTCCTTGTATACGAATATAAGATGAGGGGCTTTCTTCTGCATGCTG
Organism: Crocodylus porosus; assembly: GCF_001723895.1. Taxonomy (NCBI): domain Eukaryota; kingdom Metazoa; phylum Chordata; order Crocodylia; family Crocodylidae; genus Crocodylus; species Crocodylus porosus. The sequence goes on along the minus strand of NW_017728932.1, from coordinate 11,066,633 downwards.
ATTGGGGGTAACAACTTCCTCTTGTATTTGAGAAAATACAGCATATTTCTCAGTGTGTACTTCAGTATGTTTATATTTATTTCTTGTAGTAATGTGCTCTCTTAAATATCACAAAATATGTTTAAAGAATTTTCACGTACACTGAGTAAAAATAAACAAGGTAAACAAATATGAATTAAAAATTACAGCTAATTATACACTGGTATCTACATATGAGGGGGGTTTTTTCTGCAGGGTGGATTTAACTTAAACCAGTTTAAATCATTGATCAGGAAGCCTCGATTTAATCAATGTTTTCTACAAAAAGTGCATTCTTGTTGTTTGATAAAAACTTTATTAAAATATTTCCAATAAGGGTCTCTTACAGCCTGGCAAGCTTGCTGCCGTGATAGGTTTTCCCTTCTACAATACCGTTCCCTCACTAGATCTCAAGTCAATGGCGAGGCTATACTCAGAAACTTTTCCCTCAAGACTTCTGGAATATTATGCTCAAAATGTTTTTATTTTGTTTCTACTGTCCCTCCCTATTTGCATTTATCTCCAGACTCTTCCTCCTTGCCCAGATCTACTCCACCTCCCAACAATCTTCTGTTCATTTAACTTCTTGAAACTTTGCACTGTTAGAGAGAGCTAAGGGCTTGCCTGTGTGTGCACAAACTTGCAGAGACACAATAGGGCTGATGGGTAGGTAATCCAGTCTGTTCTCTCTCATCTCTATATACTGCTGTTAACAAGGATGTTGTCTCTGGAGAGACAAATCCATGGTTTGAGAACAGGAACTAAGCATCACAGGGTGCTTCATGGGATCTTCTAGACTGAGCACTGAGTCCCATTGTATAGAATGGTTTTCTTTAATCTTTACTAATCTATAAAGAAGTCTATGGGAACCCTATAGATGGGCCCCTAATATAGTCCATGGACTGTTGTGACCTATTTATAAAACATTTCTAAAAAAGTTACATGAATATATTGTCTCAGTTTAGTATACAATTAGAAGTTATAATCCCTATTCCATGATGATATCTTTGAGCTCTGAAAAGTTTTGAATTAAAACTATCTTTATATAGGTTTTTTTTAAAAAGCATCTTAACAAAAAATGTAAAAAAATATGATTAAATTAAAAACAATTTGATTTAAATTAAAAAATCTGATTTTTGTTTTTAATTGTTGATTTTTGTCCACCCTGTTTTTCTGTTGGGGGTTACTTCAAAATCTGTTTTGAATGGTAAGCATTTAACACAGTAGGTTTTGTCCATGATGATGCTTTATATAATTGGAGGGGGGGATAAGTAAAAGCATCTAAAATTGCAGTTATTTTAGCTTTGTAGTGAATGCAGTGCACCATGCATCTCTAAAAGTGGTTTATGCATGGTTGTTTTATAGTATAAGCCAATCTTGGCTCACCAAAGTGTGTGTGTGTGTTTGTTTTGTTTTCTGTAAAACTAAGTTACGTGTAATAAAACAATTAAAAATTTACCCACGAAGCTGAGACCCACTCTTGTTTAATTGGATAGGTTTCTTTATTTAGAAATCTTAATTTCACTTACTCTGTGGACATTTCTATGATTTTATCCTCATTTCCTTTGAAATGTGGACTTTCCCATTAAATTCAAAGGCAGGCTGGTTAGCTGTATGTCATACATGTGGATAAATGTGCCACACTAGCTTATGTCAAGTGTAGACTGTACTAGCAGCAGTGGGTGCTTTGAGCAAGTCTCCGTTCTGCAGAACGGAGGTTTCAACAGGGGATAATGCCTTAGTTACAGCTGTATCGCTCAAAGTGAACACTCATTCTTTTTAGGAGTTGTTACAGAAATAGGTAGAGGCATTAACACTTGTTAACAAAAAAAAAAAATGAAGATCAGACTTAGCTGTAGCACTGTAGCCATCCAGTAAACTGCTGAGCATGAATATTTTCGATGCTTTGAAAATTGTAATCAGGCGTTTATTGAACAATAATATAATTAATGATGTCTAAAAAACTTTCATTTACATGACAGTTAAGTGACACATAATTGTGCATAAATTTTTTCTTTAAGGATTTGAGATGCTACATAGACATTTGCATGCCACTGTGTTCAGGATTAGCTAACATCAAGTGGTAGTCAAGGCCAGGATCCTGATGAAGGACAACTGAACCTATGTGATGTTCTGGGTTCAATGTGAGCGAGCAAAGTCAGAGGCACTTATGGGCATAACAGCTTAGGGCGAAGTCCAAAAAAAGACTCTAGGGCCATTTCCAGGTGTGCAGGCATGTGCAGTTTATAGCACCACAAACTTATCTGCAGTTCAACAAACTGCACACATTGCACATTAAACTGTATGAGGTGCTGCTGATTTGAAACACTGGGGCAAAATTTGCTACTGAGATTTCCCGGTAGCAAAAAAAACCTGAATAAAAAGCAGCGCAAAGCATGCTGAAGAGGCATGCATTGGGATAAATGTGGAGACAGGAGCAGGCAGCCTAGAGCTGCCTGTTTCCCCATCTCTATGTGCTGTGGAGCCCCTGTGCTGGGGCACAGCTCTAGACACTGCCTTGTCCTTCAATAGCCACACTTTTAAAAGAACAGAGAGTTTGCTCTGTCCTTTGAAAGGGCAGTTGTAGATGTTTACTTAATCCCCCCACTTGTCATAGGAAGCTTAAATGCCTAACTGGATTTTTAGATGCCATTTTGAAGGTCAGATAGGTGGCTAAAGTTAGTATTGCAGTGCCTCATTTGTAGGTGTATACATCTTTAACCGAGTCTAGCCTTTACTCCTGCATCAGTCTCCACTAGCGTAGACACTTAACACCTCTGTGAAGTCCTGTCGGTGTCAGTGGGGTTGTGCAGAGTGGACACTAGGATCGGGACTACTGAAGAAAATAAATCTTGGCAGTTAGGTCTCATGCAATATAACCAGTGGGTTTTTAATTCAATCTACAGCTTTATGTCTTGAAATAGTGTACTTTTACGATATTTAGTACATACAATCTTTAGAGCAAAATTTATTGGAGACTGTAAAATAAAACGGAATATTGTTGCAATGTATTGATCTTCCATGGATACATCTTTTGAGGCAAGAAGAAGCTCATGTCCTCTGAATGTTTTGTTGCTGTAATTTCTATAAATTCATTGTAGATTAACAATAATGAGGGCATTGATTTCCTTGTATTCACAAGCTTAATACTATGGTCGTTTATACATGTGTTCCGGGAGCCATGCGGGGGGCTTTAAGGCACCTGGAGCATCTCGTGTATTAAACCCTGCACTAAAAAATGGTGGCAGGGGGCGCTTTAACCAAAGCTTGTTGAATGAGCTTTAGCTAAAGTGCTCCTGCTGCTATTTTTCAGCACGGGGACGCTGATACACAAGATGCTGTAGTGCGGTAATTACCATGCTCCAGCAATCTTGATTTATCGAGTCTGCTCTGATGCACTGTAATTACAGTGCATTGGAGCAGCCTCGTTGCTTGTGTATGAGTGCCCAAGGTGGCTAAATTATTAACCTGATTTACAAATCAATTTGTAAATAGTTCCAGTGATGTGAATGGGAACAGAAGTGGAATAAGGGACCACAGTGTGAACAGAAGCATCTTAACTGTCAGGTAGCAGACACTGATTTGTGGAAACAGTGCATTTTCTTTCACCATCCCAATTTAACTTTTTCCCCAGTACTGAGATGAGCAGATTATCTTTTTGTAAGTAAACTTATTCACTAAGAAATATGCTTTTGTTGTGCCTGAGATTTTTGACCTCTCTATTCTGATTTGTAGGTATGTGTTAACTGGATGGACAAAAAGGACAGAAAAGGCAGACTACCGTGTTGTTTTGCAAGAGTCTGTTTTGAGCTTCCACCCATAAAGCCTCTTGAGCAGACTTATTATTGCACAGGAGCAGTTGCATGGATGCTCTAGGGTCAGGGTTTCGTTGTTGTTATTGTGGGGTTTGGGGTTGGTTTTGGGGGGGGTTGGGGGATCACCCTCCGCTTTCTCACTAGAAGATGGGATTCCTATCTTAGTTATAGGCATTGGGTTGAAATCCTTCTCCAGGAAAATCTGTCCAGTGTAATAGGTCTTGGGCCATTTCATGGAGGGTTTTTTTTTCTGCTTAAGTGAAGTTTGGGTATTTACTAGTGAATTGGGAGTTGAAGTATCGGTAGCAACTGATGCATGGACTGCTTGTGCACTTTCCACTCTCTAGCTATATTGGTCTTAAGATTTATGTTTAAGGCCTGGTGCAGGAGACGAGTGCCTCTCATGTGCATTCACAGTTTTTCACATAGGTATGTAAAACAAAATGGATTTCCTCTGAGGCACGGGAAAGAAGCCTTCAAAGTTTTCTAGGCAGCTGTTCCTTGATCAACAAAGTAACTAACTCAGTGACTTTGTCAGGCATTAGTCAGTCTCTTTGGGTTTGGTTGCTCCAATTTTTTCCCTTTTGCTACTCTGTCCTTCTTTCTTTTTGACATTGTATTCTCACTTGTTACACATCTCCACTTCCCGTCTAATTTATCTTGATGGTAGAAAGTTTAAACCTGACAGTAAAATTCTTAACCACATATTATGTTTTTCTTGATCAAAACAATTCACAAGGCAGGAGTTCTTAATGGCATCGTGTTTATTTTCTCTGTGAGTTATCTATCTGTCACAAATGATTGTGTAACTTTTGGGTCTATACTGTGCTTGTTGTGCAGAGAATCACTTAACTTAGTCAGTGAAGAATAAAAGGATTGTAGCATCATTCATGCAAGGTAAAGCGGCTTTATGAAAAATAGGTTCAGTCTAATTTAGTTGATACAATTTTTCAAGAGATTACAAGTTTGTTTTTAATACATAGCTTATGTTTAGCAACAAAATAACATAGTTCAACTTTTAAAATCATTTAGCCTTAATGCCACACAATATTCTAATATAGCATGATAGAAAATCAAGATACTGTAGATGCATTTACAATGGGGTCCTACAAAGATCCATTTTTTGGTTTCATGCAGTTCAATATCTTTTATCAGTCATCTGCAAGTAAATATTTCTGGTAAAAATTGCAGGCAATGTGTCTTGGTGGAATGTTAAATGATGGCAGGTCAGTAATGCAAAATGATCTTGACTGCTTGATAAGCTTGATTAATTGAAAGAATGTGCTTTTAATGTAGCCAATTGCAAAGTCTTGCAGCTAGGAACAAAGAAATGTAGGTCACATTTACAGGATGGGATAGTGTGTCCTGGAGAATAATCGGGTCAGAGTAGAGAGCTGAACATAAGTTTCCAGGGCAGTGCTGTGACCAGTACTATATTCAGTTTTGGTGTCAACCCTCCAAAAATGAGGTAGAAGAATTGGAAACAGTTCAGACTTGTTAAAAAAAAAAATTGGTTAAAAAAAATTGATTTGAGATCTGAAAAACCTGCTTTAAACTAAAACTTCAGGGGCCACCCACATTTGGGGTTTAAAATCTGTGAAACTGTGGTATCTCAGTCCAAATCTCATTGCTCTGGTTTTAAGAGTCTCAGTATATAGCTCAATTTTCAGAATTTAATTAGAGTAAAATAGGTACTACTTGCAGAGTATCTTAACTGTTTAAACTGCTTCTCTGATATGCTCATAAAATCTGTATGGGGAAGGTAAATATCCTGCCCCCTTTCCAGATGGAGAAATGTAGGCACCATATGGTGTTGCTTCTTCAGAGGTGCTTGGTGATTTCACTGGCAGATTCAGAACTGCATCTTTGCTCACCTGTCTTCCATAATACACAATGGTTAAAATATATGATTTTTAGAGAGCGAAAAATTGAAAAAAACATAATTGTTTAGACACTGAAGATTTGCATAACTGAAAAACATTCTAACGTTAATATTTTATTGGAGATGGAAGGAAATGTTTGTGGTGAGATGCAAGTTACAATGCCAGTTATTGATCTTTGAACCATGGTATATGTAAAATGCATGAAATGTGTGCAGCCACCTAGAAGCCAAGAATAGTTGAATTTGTATAGATGTATATTTACTGACCAAGAGTTATTGGAATTTATTAATATAGAGAATATAGTACCATAACCTTAAATTGTACTATTTAAGTATATAACCTTGCTTACATTATTCTTAGGACTTCTATAAATGCCTTGATTTACGTTCCAAGTTGAAAAGCATTAAAACCTTTAAATATTTTTTCTTTTTTTAGAAAAGTTGACTGAAATATTACTTGAGAGAGCGAGCGAGCTATATATATATATATATATATATATATATTTATTATTATTATTCTCTAGGTCAGTAACAGATCCGCGAGATGGAAAGAGAGTTGCACTCAAAAAGATGCCCAACGTCTTCCAAAATCTGGTCTCTTGCAAAAGGGTCTTCCGGGAATTGAAGATGTTGTGTTTTTTTAAGCATGACAATGTAAGTAAAGCTTAAATGTAGTGAAATGACTGTATGCTAGTGTTGGTGATGACAAGATTTTGAAAACTGAGCCCATCAGCTTAAATGCTTGGCTTTGGAATCTATTGATAACTTGCACCCACTTGCCCCTTGTGATCTGAACTGAGAAATGTGGTGAAATTTCAGCCTACATTTCCTTTATTTCATTGTCATCTGTCCTGTCCCTCTGCTCCCTATTCTTTTATTTCCATGTCTTCATCTGAAGGCTTCAGGTTCTAAAAATTACTTTATTTTTTTTTGGTCAAATGCTGAATTCGAATCAGTGGTTTTAGTACTGATTTGCTGACATTTTTTTGCTTTTCTGTCCTAAGTGAATATTGTACTTATAGTTATTTACACAGATTTTATTAAATTAAGGGTCTTGTTTCTAGTATGTGGTGATGCAACATTGGAGTTATGTTTTGAGTGCTGTCAGGTTCTGATTCTACTATTTATGCATGTTTTCAGAAATGAAAACAATATTCAGTTTTAAAAAATTGAAAGCATCTTCCCCTGTGAGTATGGAGGAAAAGTCATGCAGATCCAAGGAAGCCTTAAGAATTTTTTTCCCCCTAGATGCAGGATAAGTTTTAGGGAATCCATGGATTTGTTTTTAGTTATTTATTTCCAGTGAATTTTATTTGTCCAGTCCTCTTCCAATCCAGCATGGTAAGGGATAACATTAACATAAAGCTCAGTAACAGTTGCAGTAATCTGGTGAAATTAAAAAAAAAACCCAAAACAACAAAAACTACCTCTATACAGTCTTTCTGGACATACTTATAGATTCCATTGAAGTATGTCTATGAATTATGTAGAAGCATAAACGGAGGAATCTGTTGGGAAAATGCCTTAAAAGCTGTTTGTATGAGAATGAGTATTTAGTTTCTTGGTTTATGCAGTAGGAACATGACTTTGGAGTGGGTGAAGAGGCTCTCTGAATTCAAGTTGACCACTTTGTATACAAGTGGGAGCAGTCCAGGTTGTATTCATGGTTTCTGTTCTGCCAGAGATGCCTGTTCTGTGTTGTGTTTCTTTGCTTTGTTCTGGCCTTAATCAGAGCAAAAAGGCAATCTAAAACTGGGGGAGAGAGGAAAAGCAAACAGATCTTAGGAAATAAGCCAGACAGCAGCTTATTAAAGTACTTCAACAGCTGCAGCTTTCCAGAAGTGACCTGCAAATCACGGCTGAACCGTCCTACAAAACAGTGCTCCAAGGTAGTATAGCTACAGTTTACAGGCAAACACTTGCAAACATTTTCTGATGCGTTAACACTGATTCATAGGAGAGTTCTGGTGATTGCCTGCTTTTCTGAAATTCATACAGGACACAGATTGTTTGTACACATAAAGTTGGTAACAGAAGCGAATCCCGCCCCCCCCTTGATAAAAATGCTATGTAGAACTTGATTCCAAGAGAAAAGTCTTCTTAGTGTGCCTTTTATTCAAGATTGTCACTAAAGTGATATGTTAAGCTAGTGCTCTGCAAGGACTTGATTATGGGATAACTTTTATTAGGGAGGAAGAAATTATAAACTGTTCTCGTAAGTGATCTGAACTGGAGCCTGATAATGTATTTTACTGTATACTCCGCTACTGTTTTCTCAAACTCGTGCAGTACATGCAACACTTAAGTGTACTCTTGGTCCAGGTGAACTATCAGCTATAATTGCCTTTATGGAAAAGGAGTCAAATGTTAGGGATGGAGCTGAAGATAGTTGGCAGGAAAGAACCAGATAAATCATGTTTGCCCATTACTGTATTTATCAAGCAGGCTTAATATATCGTCAAAAGATTTTCTTATTGTATTTTACAATTGAAACACATAGCCCAAGTTTTTTGTTTTAAAATCTTAAGCGTTCATATTAGGAGTGTGGCACCTGGGAAAAGTGGCTGGATTTTTGTCTGTATAGAACGTTTACCTTTGAAAGCAACTGGGTGCTTGATACTTTTGAAACTTGTAACTATTTATTCAGGTGCCTAATTGGAAATTCAGGATCTGGAGTGAAGACACTCATTTTCAGAATACTGATCCCTGCATGTCATGCCCTAACTTTCCTCTCTTTGCTGAAAGACCTTGACCTGATCTTTGAAAAATGCAATAAAACGCTGCACGTGATGGTGATCTGAACTGAATTTCTACCTAAAGGATGACTGGATACTGTTTTTAAACTGTCTAGGACTTACGTCCTTTAGGCTATTCTCATGGGGAAGGAAAGGCACAATTCAAATTGCAGCTTATGTGACATAACTTCAGCTTTTCCAAGAAGGTTCTGCGGCAAAGAGAGGGAGTGAAGACCTCGCATAGAAAAGCAGAATAAACAGTATTTTTGACAGTCTTCCTGAATCATAGAGGCAAAGCAGGTCTGTATGCTTTTGCTTTGCAGTCTACTATTAAGGATTAGTTGTTTGAAAGAATTGCATACATGTTTCCTGGAAAGTGACTGGCTGAAATTCTTGTTTGCTCGTATTTTGAGGCTTTGCTATGCTTATTTAGGGTATGATGTGTGACAGGTTATAGCAAATGAAGCCTAATTGCCATTTAACTTTAGTAACACACATGCAACTAGCACTGAACTAAGCTTCTTTCATAATAGAGGATTATTCAGATAGGTACTTTAATCTAGAAACAGAATTGCTAAATTTCAGAAAGTAACATCTACACAACCAGATTTTAACACAAAAATGCCAGTCTAGGAGAAGAACTCATATAGTAGGAAACATTATCCTGTATTTTAAAGTCCTCTTTATTTTGGACTGTGTGTGGTTGTTGAAAGTTTGAGATGTACTGTTCTTTTTCATGCTTGATGCTGTTGCTCCAGAAGTGTTTGTCACTGCAGACAGGATGTTGTTCAGATGCAGAATCTTGCAGTGAGTTTGTTTAGCATCTAACTTCTAAACTGTTTCTTTATGAGTAAAATACACATCAATGTCTATAATGTTTATTTTACACAAATACACTTCCTGATAATTGATCTTGACTGTAGGTGCTTGTTTTATAAATATTTACTACCTTATGAAATATAGAAGGAGGATGTTTTGTGTTTTTTTTTCCTTGTAGTCATTTTGCCTTGGCTTTTGAATGAAAGGAGATGAAAAGTGAACGTTTTGAAAAAAGACCCTTCCGTTGGGTGAAACTCAGTGCAAGCCAGTTTCCACACTGGCTGGCCCCCTGTACAGCCTTGCTGAAGTCAGTGGAGGTTGCCTAACATTCAGGGCGAAATTTTTGTCTAGTGTTTTGTGTGTCGACAGGTTACATTTGACACTTGTCACATTACATGGCAATGTAACATGCAGTGATGTCAGTTTAATCAACATTTAGAAGCCAGCTGTTCTTTTTTCTCTTCTTATAGAGATTTTATCCAGATTGAAAAGTCAGTCTGATCTTGGGTTGTGGAGCAGAGTAAGGCTGAGGTGTACCCAAAAAATGAATCTTACATGTACAATTACATGATTAGCTGATAGAGGTCTTCTACAGAGGTATTTTAAAGTGGTAACAAGCCAACTACACCACATGCGAACAGTACTACATTATGGGCCTGATGAAAGTTAAACAACAAAAAATAAGGGTTATGGGCAAATTAATGTTTCAGTTGGTGTAAAAAAAAGGAAAAGAAAAATGTAATGGACAGACAATCCAATCTTCTCAAGTGGGATAAGTTCATACAGTCTAGGAGAGAATTACCTCTGAAAATGTTGGGGATAAGAGTACTGCCAAGATAAGTAATGCTGGGTTGGGTTTTGTCTATCCACTTCTATTCCAGGGTAGCAGCCTTCTATGTATAGAAGGTGGATATAAATTACAGTGGGGGCAGGCTATGTGAATGTTTTCTGGCACTGCAAATTAATCCAACAGTTAAAAACTTTGTTCTGTTTTGTAAACTCCTCCATTGAAAGGGTACCAGATACCATTAATGATTAGGAAAGGGATAAACTGTAACCTGAACTTGTCTGCATAATGATGTGTGTTTGTTTTGCTGTCTAGTAAAATTGTCTTGTCCATTGTTTCTTAGGTACTCTCTGCCCTCGACATACTCCAGCCTCCGCACATAGACTACTTTGAAGAAATGTATCCTAAACATAAAATAAGCAATCTTAGTTGAGGTATGCTTCCTTTTTTAGCTTGTAAAATACAAGCATTTGGTTTTAATATTTGCCCTCTTTGAAGGGAAGTGAAAAGACTTCGAACCAATCACTATAGCTCTTTGTGAATACATATGTCTTTTGATATTAGTGGGGTTATTCATGCCCAAGAAGTTTGTTAATGTTATTGTGTAGATGTACAGGTTAAGAATTGAGTATGGAGCTTTGAATGCACTAGTTCCAGTAGGTTCAGTTTGGTGTCCCCTGCATCAGCAGGCACCAGTTTCTTTCCCCCAAAATATTGCCCTGAAGAATTATATCCAGGAATTTTGTATTGAGCAATGTTAATTAGGTATCACTCTGAAACCACTCCTAAACTGCCTACTGTCCAGTGTTTTGTGATTATGGCATACACCAGAAAACAAGAAATTCCAGGATACTCATGGACAATTGATGGGGTGTGGCATCTCTAATTCTGCCTCTGGCTCCAACTAGAAAATGGATGTCAGCTGAACTCAACAGCAAAACTAGCAGTGGATGACTCTAGAGCACCAGGCCCAGGTGCTGATTTTAAGAGGTGTGAGATTGGTAGCTGTTGCTGCAGCTTAGGGGGCTGAAACTACTTGTTGCGCCTCTGCCTGAATTTGGTTTTTTTAATAGAAAGAAGCACACAGTGTCTCATGGATAACATTCACAAGAAACAATGAGTGCTTTAACAGAGAGCCTAATATGAGGTTATTTCTCAGGTTATAGTTTTTTATCATAATTTTGATTCATTTCCGTCAAGTGACATATTTATGAACAATTATCAACAAAGTAACGGACTTGTGCAATGTATCTGTTTCTTTCTATGTATGATTATTTTCATTTTGTTCTTCGGCGGCATAGAATTTGCATTCTTTTTATGCTGTGGTTTGAGCTCTTACTTGCTTTAATAGCAAAATGAATTATATGAAATAGCTACAGATTTTTTTTTAGCACTTTGTATCTAAAATCTTTCTGTAATGTCATCACAATATTAAGTCCTCACACTAATAATACAAAAAGTACATTGGCATATTTTGTTTCTAGTGTCAGAACCAAAGATACTGATTTTAAAATAATAGTTTTCTTTGTTTTAGCAGAGACTTTACCAGCTTGTAGATCAGGAGATCCTAATAAAGACTGCCTAATAAAGACTCCTAAAAATGAGTTTGTCTCATAAATATATTTTTGGATCTTCAGGATAGTGATATCTTAGATAAATGAACCAGGTAAACATTAAATGAGGTTATTTAGTTATAGCTGTATTTTGTATTGGAAAGTTATTCATTAAACATCAGCCACAGAAAGGAATCTAAAGTAAACTACAAAGCTTAAAAAAATTGAGACTTTTTAAAAAAATGAGTAAATAATTTATCTTTGGCTGTACTTAAAGGATAGGGATATTTTAAAGATTATCACTTCATAATGTGAAGGTACTATAAAACATAAATCTACTATCCTATTAAGGAAGCAGTATCTGCTATGAAGTAGAGGTTACTTAAGGGTCCTTAGCTAAAGAAGGATATATATTTGAGATTTTTCCATGCTGGAATGGATGTCTTTCCCCCCCCCCCCCTTTTTTTTTTCATAGTACTTGTATTTTAGGATTATCCAAATAGTTTTACTTAACATTTTTCATTTAAACACGTCTTAAAAAACAGTATCATGACAGACATCAGGATAAAGCCTTTGTAATTTTATTTAAAAGTGTAAAAGTGAGAGAGGAAACAAATTTCTTCTTAACAAATCAGGATCCAAGTTCAGCCTCCTGTGTACCGCAAGTAGGTACTATTCTAAGTAGCTTTATTATTTGAATTTATAATAACTACATAACTACAAATAGCTTTGTGTGCCATGGTTTTTATATACTATTGTATGCAGTTCTCCCCATTTCTCTGCATCCTCAAAAGCTTGAAAATTTATATCCGGGCTGGCCCTTTCTTCTTGGCATAATAACATTCTCATCCATTGCTTGCTTCTAAAGGTACACAATCCAATATAAATCTAATTGTGTTGTTATTTTACCTTGGCATCTGCTGAAAGCATAATGGAAGGGGATGTTAATTTTTTTTAATACAGTTTGGTATGGTCTTTAGTTTCCTCCTCGCCAGCAGAAAGATGTTGCAGAAGCAACCACTTTTTTTTTTCCCCATCAAATATTTCCCAAAAGAATTTATGTATGCTTGCTTTTTATTCTGTGTCTGTATTTTTACAGGTGTTAATCCAGCAGAAATTCTTATTTTTCCCCAAATTTTAAGCATGGTCTTTCAGCTGCTTCTGGAGGCAGAGACAAACCTGTTGTCATTCGCTGAAAAGCCACAGTGGTGGTCTCCCTCTGGAGCTGTGAAGAGATCCTTCTAACTAAGTACAAACTTTAAAAATAACGTCCCATGTTGCACTGGAATTCTGAAATCTCTCTGGTGTTGCTTTGCCCTAGTCACAAAACACAGAAATGCTAGGAAGTAATGCAATATAGTTTTGAATGCCACATCAGATCAATTCCAAAACTCCAAGGAACGTTCAGGCCTTCAGTAGCCAGAACCTTTAATTCATTTTGGGGAAAATCAGGAAGCCCAAAAGGTAGAAAAATGACAGGCACATCGAGCCACTGCCATTTGTTCAGCAGTCACAGCTTCCAGCATCTCTTCAGTTGTCCCTGGATCAAACAACTGGTTCATGACACTCATTAACACGTTCCTGTATAATAGTATCCCTCTGTTCATTCCCCTTATGGCTTAACACATGGAAATCCTGAATGACTGATTTCCCTGACAAATAATAGTGGTGGGATGGGAGGGGGAATAGGGAGATGACAGTACACAGTCCCTGCCATTTGTGGATAGAACTAGTTGGAGCATTTTTAAATTCTTGGGAGCAGGGAAGAAGATAGGGAATTGCCACCAAAATGTTAGCTGTGGGATTTCCCAGAAACGTGTGATTCTCCCTTTTATTTTTTTTTTTTCCCCCAGCCAGCACAATTATAAATCTCAGATTTACTGAGAAGTTGCAGTAGCTTTCGCGTTGTGTAAAGATGGATTATTTTGCTGCAGGGAGCCAAGTGGCAAAGGAATGCAGTAGGTGAGAAGTGGGGAGAGAGCCTGGTTGCATCTCCTGGATCCCCAAGAGCAGTGAGGAGAAGAGGGAAAACTAAACCTATTCTTGGAGTAACAGATGGGCCCCACATCAGGGAACAGACCTGCCACAAAGATCTACCTCTTCAGTTCCTTAAGCCCCAGTTAACAAATGGTAGGAGCAAGGGTCTGCTTTTCATGCAAAACAGGAATCTCATGCCAAACTGTCATGATGCCACATGTGGCCCATCTCAACTGAAGCTCCCATCCCAGCTGCAGGATTGTTAGTGGGTTGGATTTTACCCTTATATAGGAGTAGAAAGTGCATTTCTTGCAAAAGGCTATTTTTATGCTGGTTTTATAGATTATGTATATTTTTGGAAGGGAAATATTTAGACAAATGTCTGCCTAAGGCAGGTGATGAAGAAAAGAGAATTTCTGTATTGTATTCAGTGTATCAGTGTATGTGCCTGTAGGGCACTGTAGCTGAGGAAAAAAGTCAGCTGCATGGAAGTAATAACAAATTCCATGGAGACCATAGCATCTTCTTGCTTTTGTGTTTTCACACCATTGAATCTAATTTGTCAACTAGTAGTGGCACAGTATTCAACAGTGATTGTGAAGGACTTAATTTGCCTCTCCTTCCTTTTTTTTCTTCTCCTCATACCCTAACTACAACTTCTAATTATTTTGAGAGTTTAAGCTTGGGTATGAATCAAAGTCCATTTACTTTATTCAAACTACATCTGTATGCTTATTGCGAGATGTCAAGGGCAGTGGATGAGATGCAAAAGACACGTTATAAAGAGAATTTGGGTTCTATTCCTGGCTTTGTTACCAGTTTGGAATGTACTCTTGGGCGAGACGCTTGTGATAATGTGTTTTAGAGTCCTAATTGCCATCATAGCAATTCTCATTTGATTGCAATAAATAGACCATCAGCAGGCATAAAATTACAGTGTTCCTATTGACTTAACATATAACAATATGACATATAAGAATCAAAAGCAGAAGTGCCAGCAGTTATTTTATTTGATACCTTAAATATTTGGAAAAGACTACAGAATGCTCTTTAGCTGCACCAGCAAAACAAGTGTATTTTCCCATCAGTCCTGCTGTTACAATGTCCAACTGGACAAGCTATAAATTCACATCACAGCCTACATTCGTGTATTCCTCAAATTACGTAGCAGTCTTGTTTATTTTACCAGAGCAGTTTTCAGTTTGACCCCCCTCTCCCCACTTGATCTTTGTTCCAAAGACTTTCCAATTCTGGGAGATACAATATTTGTCTTGCACATATTCAGAGGCTGGATGTATTGCCTGAAAGCATTAGATCGTTATTTTTAAAAGACCTAAAGTATAAATAATTTAATTTATTTAAGGCATGTACTTCATGTTTATATAAAAATTAAAACTAGACCTACAATTAATTTGCAGTTTCATATCAAAGGAGGAACCAAACATGTCCATATTGTTAACAAAGCTGTCATAGAGAAATCATGAATAGTATAACTTCTTAACGGTTTTCATGTGTTGCATGGCTGAAATGTGTTTTGCGAGTGAGGTTTTGGTGGCTTCTTGGTCCTTTTCAAATGAACGTCTGTTTTAAGGTAGACTCGTCCTTCTAAAAAAGAAACATGGAGTGCAGCCTGATTTGGACCCTAGCAGTAGCCCGACAGTCTGCTCAGTTGACCTGAGGCTATACTTTCTTCCTGGGTGATATCTTCAGACTGTGCTCTCCTGTGTTGTTTATCTTTTTACTTTTTCTTTTTTTGGGGGGGAAAAAAAGCAAACTTTGAAGATAAAACCAAAAGCAGAATCTGTTGAGACACCTATAACTTAGCATGTTCAAGCATATGTCTGACAATCATGCTGCTGTTTGGGGTTTTTTTGGTTTGTTTTTTATAGCTTTAATTTTGTTCTATTTCCAGTCCTATCTGCATCATTTTGTTGTAAATTATCAGATGAACTGAGACAAAGTACACAACCCGATTCTGTTGGCAGCTAAGAGAGTGCACAATAGTGCAATGTCTACAGTTAGCTTATATCCGTAATACTGCTGCCAACACTTCCAGAAGTTTCAGTGCATGTCATATATAGATGCAAATGTATCTTATATTTGGGGAGATCTGCATTTCTAATATTTATACAAAACTTAGTTTCTTTGCAATATCATGTAATCTCTTGAGTGTTTAAACTCAGGTAGATTAATCACTTTCTGCAGTATGACCCTGCATGCATAGGTGTGGTCAAGTTGAAAGTGCTGTAGTCAGCATCCTGCAGTTGGTCATCACATATTCTGCTTATCCAGCGGGAACTCTATTGTATTAGGTACGAGCTTTCAGCTGAGCCGTTTGGAGTTTAGTTATATCTGCCTTGTGTGCCGGGTTTGTGAAGAGGACTAGCAGCATCCTGGGCTGCATTAGTAGGAGTGTACCAGCAGATCCAGGCAAGTAATTATTCCCCTCTATTCAGCACTGGTGGGGCTACACCTCGAGTCCTGTGTCCAGTTTTGGGCCCCCCCACTGTGGAAAGGATGTGGACAAATTGGAGAGAGTCTAGCAAGGGGCAACAAAAAGGGTTAGAGGGTTGGGGAGTATGACTTGTGAGGAGAGGCTGAGGGATCTGGGTTTATTTAGTTTGCAGAAGAGAAGACTGAGAGGGGATTTAATAGCAGACTTCAACTCCCTGTGGGGGGGTTGCAAAGAGGATGGAGCTGGACTGGTCTCAGTGGGGGCAGATGACAGAACAGGAAGGAACGGTCTCAATTTGTGGCAATGGAAGTTTAGTTTGGATATTAGAAAAAACCTTAGTAGGAGGGTAGTCAGGGAGACATGCTGCCCGGAGGTCGTGGGATCTCCATCCTTGGAGGTTTTTAAGACCCAGGTAAATAAAGCTTTGGTTGGGATGATGTAGTTGGGGCTGGTCCTGCTTTGAGCAGAGAGGTTGGAAGACCTTTTGAGGTCCCTTCTAACCCTTGTTTTCTGTGATTCTGCTAGGTTTTCAAAGGCTGCTGTCACTGGCAGATGAGCCCCAGTTATTCTATTTTTGAGCAGTTTTTTGCCGGCTTTTTCTTTTAAAGCAGCTGAAATTGTCAGGTTTATATATTTAAGTGAACTTTGCTTTGCTTGGGAATATTTCTTCTTTTTGTATCTTACTATATTGATTGCTGCAGAAAAACATGAGCATTTTTCAAGGTCAGCGATTCTGATCAAAGTGCATTCAGCTTTTTTTCTGATTGATAGTCATGCCAAGTTATTGGTTGAAAATATAGGATAAACTTACTGCTGGCTCTTTCATATGAACAATAGATAGTGCTCCCATTATTGTGCTTGGCTATTTCTTTCATGTGGGCAGCAGCATCTGAGACAAATAAGCTTCATAAATTGGATTTCAGTTATCTGCACTAGTTAAATGCCCTCATTTTATTACAAGTCATACGAGTTATAAATCAGATCTAGGTTAAGGATTCCTTTCTCTGTGGGACTATACTATCAAGGCTGTTTAAATTGGGTAAGCATACTTTATATATAGACGTTACTAAATTACATATGTAAAAGAAGAGAGGCATTTATTTGTCATAGTTAAATGTAATTGATTTTAAGGACATTTGACAGTGTGTTTCACGCGCTGTTCTAATTTCAGTTTCTTGAAATTTGTCTTGAATCATTTGTTTGAAACCTGTCTGGTGATGCTTTCACTCCTTTCCACTGAAGTGATGGTGCTACATGTGCAGTAAGTGGCATCCTTAATTAAAGCACATTACATTCCATGTGACTTCGTATTTCTTCTTAAAAATAGAATTCTGGCTTTGGTTTTTAGTTGATTTAGTACACATTCAAACTGATGTTTTGAATGGTTGTTCTTTAACAAAATCCAGTTGACTAATGAGTTTAACTTTTTTGGAAATGGGGTGCTTAGAAAGTTATTTTCTTTTTTTTAACCCCTTTGTTCTCAGAATAAATTTCCTGATGCACATCATTATAAGAATTGAAAACCTGGGGCATGTGTGTTGTTTAAAAGAATTTCTGTATTAATTTTTTAAAGCAAATGTTTACTTTTTTTTTTTTGTCTTTTACTGCTTCTGTCATTGTAAACTGGACTTGACCAAAGTTGTTAGGTTCTAACCATTTCAGTAAAGGAAGTGAGATAGTAGCTGTTGTTCATGCAGTAGCAAATCTGGGGAAGAAAGACCTGCATTTGTGACAGTTTTATTTTTCCCCCCTATTTCAATACAAGTTCAGAAATACCAGCAAGCAGTGGAACTTTGTAATAACATCTCCTTTCCCCTGGGTCACCATTTCAGATGGTAACCATTTGGTTATTGCTAATGAACTGATTTGAACCAACAAAAGTGTTTCATACCAACAGCTGCTTAACTGTCGGTTAGTCAGAGGGTGTTGCAAGCCTCTTCCCCAAGAAAGACCTCTAGCAAAAGCAAGGATGATAAGACCTGGCTTTCTAAAGTATTGCTGAAATTAAAAAAAAAAAAAA